>NC_134820.1:21835304-21890304 GCF_046742065.1 Oratosquilla oratoria | reverse complement strand
TACAATAAATATTTATGATACTAAGTTTGAATTACATTAATGGTTGGACATATTCAAACTTGTAGTATCATAAATATTTATTGTATCTTTAAAAACAGAAATACCAGAAGATGTCTTTTTAGAGACGAAACGTCGTGTAATAAAATGGAGAATTATAAGGAATTGGTTTATGTCCCCTATCCAAGGGAAGAATATAATTAGAAAAATAGAAAACACAAGAAAGAAAATTAACAACTTCCAGAATGCTGTCGTATTCAATCATATTCAAAAGAGAACCTGCTCCCAAAATACACTAATATATATATATATATATATATATATATTATATATATATATATATATATATATATATATATATATATATATATTGAACATTTTTTAGAAGCTCTGCCATGGGATACGAACCCTGACCCGTGCGTCGATAATCACGAGGCCAAGACGCTAGCGACCATGCTACATGGTGATGGTTCAAAAGGACTGTACTAGTATAAACAAACGCTTATATGATTATATGTTATATACATGTATATATATATATATATATACACTGCATGCCGGGGACCAGCAATTCACATGACCTGCAGTATTCCACTAAACGATCTTTAGCAAATGACAGGAAGAGTGGCTATGGACAGTGACTAAATAAAACGAGTTCTAGAACGTCTTGAAACCTTGAAGACGTAAGTTCGGTCTCCGTCCTATCGAATGGATATCAATTCACTAGAATCAATACAGAAGAGAATGACCAAAATGATACATGGTCTCAAACATGGTCATCATATTAAGACAAGAGGGGATGACTCACAGCAAGGGATTTAGATTGGACAAACTTAGATTTTAAGAAGGAAATTGCCAAGAACTGGTTTAAGAATATGGCGGTCAACGAATAGGATAGGCTTAGTATCTATGTAGTGAACGCTGAATTTATCGGTTGTCTTAAGAAACGGTTAGACATCTTTATGGGTGGCAAATGCTAATGGACTTATGGTCTCTTGCAGTCTCCTTTATTCTTATGATCATTGTAAATGTTGAGAGAGAGAGAGAGAGAGAGAGAGAGAGAGAGAGAGAGAGAGAGAGAGAGAGAGAGAGAGAGAGAGAGAGAGAGAGAGAGAGAGAGAGAGAGAAGAGAGAGAAAAAAATAATAACCAAGACATGGACCATCGAGTCCCTTGACTGAGGTTCGTTTTTGGACTGTGAATGTATAACACCTGATTCCCAAGGGTATAAGCTTGAAGCGGCCCGCAAATAAACCCCACCCCACCTCACCTCACCCCACCTCACCTCACCCCACTCAACCCAATCTTGGCGTGGGTCATGGACCAATAACTCAGGTCACAGGTTCTGTCTTCTTACCCAAGACTGGGTTTGAACAAACGCTTATATGATTATATGTTACATCCAGATTATGTAAGTAGAAAGATGAACATATCACACACAGACATACACACACACACACACACACACACACACACACACACACTCGTGGTGCAGTAGTAGAATTCCCGGTGCCACTACGGAGGTCCGGGTTCGAATCCCGCACAGGGCTGAAAGAATTTCACTATCGCTGCGCTGCGGGTTGTTACTTCAACTCTCGCGGGCGGGGAGTTGGGTGTGTGTGCGTATTACCCACAGGTCACAGTATTACCCATAGATCGGTCATATATGAGCTCTAAGCTCTCTTCCGGGAGGGAAATAGCTGTCGATCACGAGTCCAACACGTGACCCAAGACAATGGTGAATCACACACACATTACATATTCTATGAACAGGATTCTACTCCGATTACTTTACAAATTATGAAAAAAAAAAATCTCTAGATCTTCTCACGTGGGAGCCTGATTCGGCCCTGTTCACACTAGCGGTTTCAACCGCGGCGGTCCAATTACAGTGTAAATCAATGGTAGCGTTCTCCCATAACCGCGCACTTTTTCTTTGACTATGTGGTACCGCCGCAGTTTCCGCGCGGTTCAAATCGCTAGTGTGAACAGGGGTTATGTAGAGGTGTGATGACACGTTACCGAGTTCCTTGTGAATACTTAAAAGGACACATGAGCATGGGAACATGAGAACATAAGAATGAACGACTGCAAGAGACCATAAGGCCTACACTAGGCAGTTCCATGTCCATTATCACAGAGCAGTGGAGTTTCCTCTATACCAGAGATGCTCAACTTTTCCTCCATCATTGGCACTTTGTATATCTCCGTTTATCCCCTTACATATAAATAAATAAATAGATAAAAATAAAATAAATAAATAAATGAAATAAACAAGATAAATAACATAAATTAATAAATTAAATAAGATAAATAAAAATAAAATAAAATAAAATAAAAAATAAACAAATAAAATAAAAACAATAAAAAAATATCATAGCCATCGTAAAGAGAAAAAAAAAATACTGACAATCTCACTTCCTCCCTCTTTCCCTCGGCGTGCACACGCACACACACACACACACACATATACATACACAATTAGCATTCTCCCATACACACACAATTGACGAAATGAAATCTAACTGAATTATTATTCAACTATCAGGTACATCAATTCCCCTTGCCATGTCATTCTTCACCCCTGGTTGAGAAACTTTCCTCTATACGGTGACAAGAAGATGCCCCTTCCTTCACTATCCCAGAAAGGAATAACCGCTGGCCCCAATCTAATAGAGAAATCCGATTAAGGTAAAAGAAAACAATGGCGTAAGCAAACAACCACGAACACACACACCTCGGTGGTGCAGTGGTCAGAGTTCCCGGCCGCCACTACGGTGGTCCAGGTTCGAATCCCCCCCCCCCCCCGGCTGAAATAATTTAAGTATCGCTGCGCTTCGGGTTGTTATTCCAACTCTCGTGGGCTGGGAGTTTGGGGTGTGTGTGCGTGTAAGGTCACAGCATTACCCATAGATCGGTCATATATGAGCTCTGAGCTCTCTTCCGGGAGGGAAATAGCTGTCGATCACAAGTCCAACACGTGGTCCAAGACCATGGTGTATCACACGCCTGGGAGTGAAGGGTGGGTAGTCTTTACCATCTCGACAAGAATTGGGAGTGTTGGGAGTGCCAACAGGTGCCAGGAGTGACATGTGGAGTGGGAGGGACCGGGCCTGAAGTGCCAACTCTGGGGAGGCGACCCCAAGTGGGGTCGCCAAGCGTCTCTCCTAGGAGTCGCCAAGACATCTTGTATGCTAAATTTTTAAATTTACATTTCTATAATAAAATTCAATGATGTTAACTTTGTCTTTTATAACCTTACATTAGCTTTCTTGCGCGTATATTTATCATACTTGTCCCCTACTTTTGACAATCAAACAACTAGTCATATGTATTAACACATATACAAATAGATTAGGGGGTCGCGGTCCTAACATGAAGACCATATTGGGGGTCGCCTGAAGAAAATGGTTGGGAAACACTAGCATAGACGGAGACGTACAGATACAGATAGACACAGAAACAAATAGACAGAGACAAATAGACAGAGGCAAATAGACAGATATAGAGACAGGGACTGACACAGACAGGGACAAATTGAGGCAGAGGCAGATAGACAGAGAGAGATTGATAGAGAGAGATACACAAACATAGACATACAGAGACAGACGGGTACAGATCGACAGAGACATAGACAGACAAACAGACGTAGGCAGACAGATAGATACCGATAGGGACAGACAGACAAACATAGACATACAGAAGCAGATAGACAGAGAGACGTAGACAGACATATGGACATACAGACGTAGACAGACAGAGACACTGAAAGACAGACAAAGAATAGTCTGTTAGGCTCCAGATATATTACGAAGAACTCACAAAACCTCTAGCCTGAATAAAATCTGTAAAGGTCGTCAGTGTGCTGTAGGGGTGAACCCACAGTCGGCGGAGACCCCACCCCTCTCTCTCTCTGGCTCTCTTTCTCTCTCTCTCTCTCTGGCTCTCTTTCTCTCTCTCTCTCTCTCTCACGAGATGATTATATTCATTCACCAGAAAAAACCCATCGTCGAGTTATGAGAACACACAAATGGAGGAGACTACAAGAGACCATAAGGCCTACACTAGGCAGTTCCATGTCCATGACCACCTGCTATCCCCATCCATAAAGTTGTTTAACCTTCTTAAAACAACTGATAGTTTCAGCGCTCACTAACTACATGGTTACTAAGTCTATTCCATTCGTTGACCACTTTATTCGTAAACCATTTCTTGCCTATTTCCTTCTTAAACCTAAATTCGTCCAATCTAAATCCATCAACAGCGTTTCTATCCCTATGGGCCATTTCGCGTTGGTCCGAGGTTAAATCCTTTCTTAACTAACCCCGTGGAAACAGATTTTTTTTTAAAGTTTATCGAAATAAATACCATGTATGGACGGAGACTATCGGTAAGTCGTTTCGCTTGTTGCAAGCATTTTCAAGTACACAGTCGTAATACACATGATTGAGATTAAATAAGAAGAACTGGGAGAGAGAGAGAGAGAGAGAGAGAGAGAGAGAGAGAGAGAGAGAGAGAGAGAGAGAGAGAGAGAGAGAGAGAGAGAGAATTTGTTTACTAATAGGGTAGTCAACGAATGGAATAGACTTAGTAACCATGTAGTAAGCACTGAAACTATCAGTTGTTTTAAGAAACGATTAGACGACTTTATGGATGGAGATGACAGGTGGTGATGGATACGGAGCTGCCTAGTGTAGGCCTTATGGTCTCTTGCAGTCTCCTTCATTCTTATGTTATGCTCTTATGTAGTGAGGAGGGGGGATCACTGAATATTAAGGAAGGTTAAGAAGATGAACCAAATACCACTTTCATTTAAAACTTAACATAAGTTGATAATGTAGTGTATGAAGACATTGAAGAGCTTTACGCCAGGAGTCGCCGAACTCCCACCGAAACAACAGTCACTGCTGGGAATCGGAAAGGAGTGCGGGATTCGAGCCTGCAGCCAAGCAAATGGGAGACCAGCTGTATGAGACTGGTGTGGCCTATGGTATCACAGACTCGCTCAGTCACAGTGTAGGCCATATGGTCTCTTGCAGTCTCCTTCATTCTTATGTTTTTACGAGTTTCGATACTGATGCAAGACTGAGGGCCGTACTATCTTCCGCCAGCCTTAGCAGACGTTCTCACACAACAGAAACTAGAATTTGAGCCGATTTTTGTTACATATTTTCCGGTTTTATTGGCTTATTTGTGAGGTAGTCTACAAGTGATTTTCATATATATAGCCAACGAGTTAACAAAAATGAAAAATTTATATCGGTAGAAAGAGTTCGCTACGGCTGGCGTAAATATTCGAATGTGCGGCCCTAGGGCTCGAACCTTCGAGTTCCCTGTGAAGCTTTATCGTAGGGCAGTGGTTCTTAACCCCTGGGTCGCGACCCAAATTCCATTTTATTGGGTCGCTAAGGGTTTGCAGAAAATACTTATTTTCCCACTACAAATATATCATAATTATATACTGTAATAATTAAAATACATGATGCCTAGTTTTAGGATTCTAAGCAGACCATGATTAAATAAAAAATAAATAAAACCCGCTTTTAAAAGCATAATCATATTACTTATAAAAACAATTCGTATATCTATGTAGGCTTGGGTCGCGATGCTTGATTTGTGCAAATTTTTGGGTCGCTGCCGTAGGGGTATGAGATCTGAACCTTGAAGGATAATTTAAAGAAGAGTTTCCCAACCTGGGGGTGCTGAAATCAATTATAGGAGGTGCTAGTAAGTGATGCACACAAAAATCACATTGACATATATATCACTGATTACCCAGTTGTGCATATTTGACTTTTTCCATGTTATTTTCTTTTTCTAAGTTGTTCTTATTTCTTCTACAAACAATATTATCAATTAGTTTCAGTTCTAAGGAATCAAGAAAATAAATCATCAAGCAGTACACTTCACTTTCTTTTATCCTTCTAATAAACAAGATAAGGGTGCTGGACTGCTTAGACATGACAACAGGGGGTGCTATGGTCGGAAATGGTTGGGAAACGATGATTTAAAGAAACATACCAATGTCTTAAGTACCAATCGTCTTCGGAAGATTCTGAAGTATTGTTGGTATGAATTTGTATCAATCCAGCCAATGCTCCGCTAGACTTAGTCAAAGTCTGTTTATGAGCATAATTTGTGTAAAGTCAATACCGGTTATGGGACGCTATTGGCGTAATCGTAAGCGTGCCGGTCTCGCAATAGCTTCGAATCCCGCACTCCTCTACAGTCCACCTAAAACTCAAAAGAGGGCGAAGGTAACGGTTTGGGCCGCAGCTAAGCGCTTCCTGGTGTAGGCTCCTCATCTTTTAAATAAAATAATGATTACATGGTCACGTGACACGCTTGATCCCATGCATGAGGTTATCTCCACATAAGACAACCCTCAAAGGGGACATCCACAGAACTCATAGGAACATAAGAATGAAGGAGATTGCAAGAGACCATAAGGCCTACACTAGGCCTCATAGCTGTATACCCACTCTACCGAGAATTGTTGGGGTTGGGACGGGAGACTGCATGGGAGATTGCTCGGAGAAACAATGAGAGTGGTGTCGACGTGTGAGTGGGGTGACGTATGCTTCCCGTTGATAACATAAAATTATTGGGCCCCCGAAATCTACGCTTATAATGAATAAAACTACCTTACTTTAACGAGAACAAAACCAATTGCGTACGTCACTGCGTTATCACACTGGGCTAATTTTCCTCCGACAGCTGGAGCAAATCGCCTGCAGCTTTCGGTAAGGACTCTGATGTCCTGAAGGGAAAAAAAAATTCCTCCAGCATATGAAATGACATTCTGTGTACATTGTTGAGAAAACAAGAGAGTAATTTTCCGGAAAAAAAAAAAAAAAAAAAAAAAATGCTGGAGGTAAGCGGTACCGCCGATTAGTCGGAGGTCGGAGGAAAAATTGCCCAGTGTGATAACCCCTTTAGAGATTAACCTCATTATTTATCGTTTATTTCTCTTCCTTTCGTCCCATCTGCTGCCATGTTATTCTAGTCACCACTCAGTCACCCCTTCAGTAACAAAGTGAAACCAGCACTTCCCAAATGGCCCGAGGCCACACACAGTGTGGGCCACTGAGGCCACAGCGAACTGTGATGGAAGCTTGGGATGTGGAATGTAGGGGGTGGGGGGTGCTCCTTAGCCTCTCCCCATGTCATTAACCCCCCTCCCCCTTCGCCAAAGAGATGAATGGGGAGTAATATTAAGCGTTACCCCTGAAATGCAACACTTGCGTAGCACCTCTGCGGATGATGAGTGATTATGTTACTGTATCGGTGATGAAAGTGTCTATCTATATATCATATGCTTGTACTCCCTTATTAGGGAGTTAGCCCGTCAAGACTCCCACCCATTCCACTCCCATACACCACCCTTTCCTCCCTCTCATCTTAGCTCCTCTTGGATGAAGGGTTATCCCTGTCTCCCACCCACCACCTGGATCAGATGCAATGCAGTAAGACACAGTACATCCATATCAAGGCCACTTCACTCACAAGATATCCCTCCCTCTCCATCTCCCCATGTGGGAAATATCATCCATACACGATCATTCTCCACTCACCCCTATCCCCTGCCTTCTCCCTTTCCTGCTCAACAGACATTCCCCTCTCGCTCAAAGCCCCTTTCACCCCATCCATCTCATCTTCGGTGGTACCCTCATGTTCATTCCATCCACCTCTGCTTTACACACTCCTCTTGGTAATCCTTCTTCACTCACTCTTTCCATGTACCCATTCCATCCCAACAATCTTTCATCTACCCTGCATGCCAACTCCCTGTCTATCCTTCCTCTCCTTATTTCTCACTCTATTCAATCTTATAATCCCTAATATATTTCTCAGACACTTCATCTCAAACACATTTAAACTTCTTTCTGCCTATCTTGAATTCCAAGTCTCTGCCCCATACAGTGTTGTAGGCACATAATATAATTTTCTTTTTGTATCCATTCTCAAATGCCTGCTTCTCGTGACAATTTTCAATCCCCCAAAACATTTACTTGCTTCTCTCAATCCACAGATTACCTCTACCCTATTCCTCCATTTCCTGCCACATGCAATCCCAAATACTTAAAACTATCTACTTCCCCTTGCCTCCCTCCTTTAATTACCCTTTAACCTCAGATGACATGATGAAAAAAAGGACATACTTTGAAAAAAAAAAAAATCTAGTATCTAATTGTTTATAGCAAGGGCTAGCATGAAGAATATGAAAGCATTTCAGTGTCTCATGACTACAGAGGAAAAAACTATACATATGTATAGGTGTTTTATAAAGTACATTACCATATCCGGTTTTTCGTATCTACACAACAAGCGGCTGACATGAATGAGTTTAATGGGTTAAGACTTCCTCCAACTCACCACCACCCATCCCCTTGAACATCTCATCACCTTACCTTGAACTTGGTACAGTTCAAAAATTCAAGTTTCATTAGGACCCAATACTTCTAATATTTCTTTATACAAGTAAGGCTGGACCCTCACATTGGGAGGGGGGTGTTACATATTCCCTGGGGGTGGTACATTTAGGGGGCGGCAATTCTAGTCTGGACATACCACTTACAAGGCTGACAAAATAATTATAATAAAAAAAGGTCAATAGAGCCCTGAATATTTTACTGTAATATATGAATTTTATGTTTGAATCAACAGAGTATGAAATATTTTTCCTTTATCCTTTCTGCAATAGAAACATTAAATAACATTTTTAAAATCTGTTTAATAATTTTGCAAGCCAATAGCTATAATAGGCAGTAAGGAATGGTGGAGATGGGAAGTGGTGATGGGGGTATCACTGAGAACTTGCCCTGGGGCGCTACTTAGGCATGTAAAGGCTCTGCTACTAGGCTGCGGGTCAGTTTGGTTTCTGTTGTTTGAATTCTATCAATCTTATTCATAGTCTTCATTCTGAGTTGGGACCATATAACTTCTGCACATTGTAATCTGGGTTAGATAAGGTTCCTTCATTATCTTTCTGTTCCTGCAATGGAACACCACTCTCAAGTTCATCACCAGTTTGAATGTTTCCCGCAATCTTGTTGACAAGTTTGTTAGGTGATGAATTAAGCAAGATAAGCGATCTGAAATCTTTCTTCTATTCTGCTCTCGTAATAAGTTTTACTTCCCATTGAATAAGTCAAGTCTGTGATGGCCTCTTGTACCTTAGTCCATTTCCGCTCCTTTCCATTTATTACCACTGATGTTTATTTTCAATACTTGAGTCCATTTATCTTGTCAAGGTCTTTTGATGACAACATGTAGTCTTTCTCATTTTCTATTCTCCCCATAATTTCAATATTAACTGGAACCACATTAGTGTAAAGGATTACAAAGGAGGAGCATGCTGACAGGAGACCTTTTGGTCCATAACTAGGCCGGATGTGAAAAAATATAATAATGATAAATAGACAAATAAATAAATAAATGAATAAATAAAATTATAAAAATATAATAATAAATAAAATGAATAAATAGGCAAAGTTAAATAATAAACAAACAGATAGATAGTAAATAATAATAAATTGACATATAAATAATAACAAATGATAATCAAGCAAATGATAATCAACAGACAAATAATAACAAACAAATAAGATAAATTAAATAGCATGTGGCAAAAAGGATGTTACAGAAAAATTAAAGAGAACCAGACATAATCCTAGGCTAGATGAGGAAGATGAAAGTAAGAAATCAAATTAAAATATGAAAAGTCGACCGGGATAGTGTATATTGTAGATGAAAAAATCCACTAAGTCTTCACCCAAGAGGGCAAGTACCTACTTAAAAAGGCAAGCCTGAGGAAGTAGACATAGTCATTAAAAATAACGAAATTATATCATAAATGCAATTCAGTTGCAGACATATTAGATGCGACTCAAATTTTGAAAATATGTGCAGTATGACTATATATGTGATGACACAGAACTCAATCTGGTTCAGTGATCTTCACCATGTCTGCAGAGATTCTGGCTTTCTATTGGGCTACTTTCTGTCTTCCTTTGAGAACTTGACTAGATGAATGAAGGAATATATATATATATATATATATATATATATATATATATATATATATAAGATTATTTCAGACAAATGAGAGAGAATGCGGGTGGGGAAGGGCAAAAGAAGATGTGTTGGGAATAGACTTTATTGCCCTAACGTTGCGACCAACTTGGTCTTCTTCAAGTCCTCTGAAAAAGACCAAGTTGGTCGCAATGTTAGGGCAATAAACTCTATTCCTAACACATCTTCGTTTGCCCTTCCCCACCCGCATATATATATATATATATATGCATATATACATATATATATATGCATATATATATATATATATACATATATATATACATATATATATATATATTTATGCATACACACACACCCAGGGAACAGTTCTGGCCCCAATAATGTTTGCTATATATATTAATGATATGGATGAAGGAATTGAAAGCTATATGAGCTTCTTTGCAGATGATGCAAAACTACTGAAAAGAATGAAAACTGAAGAAGATTGTGAATCACTACAGAGAGATCTAAATAAAGTACAGGAATGGAGTAGGAAGTGGGAGATGGAGTTCAATACAAAAAAGTGTAGTATAATGGAATTTGGAAAAAGCAAAAACAGAATAACAGGATCATATAATTTGGGAGAAGAAGGAATAAAAAGAGTAGAAAATGAGAAGGACCTGGGAGTCATTGTTATGAATAATATGTCACCTGAGAAACATATAAATAAGATTTTTGGAGAAACCTATAATTTAATAAGAACAATCAAAGTGGCATTTACATACCTGGATGAAGAAATGGTGAGGAAAATCCTAATCACCCTGATAAGACCAAGATTGGAATATGCAGCAACGATATGGTCACCAAGTACAAAAAAATGTATAAAAAAACTTGAAAGAATACAAAGAGCAATTACAAAATTGGCACCAACACTCTCAAAACTATCATATGAAGAGAGACTACAAAAACTTAAACTACAGACACTAGAGCAAAGAAGAGAGAGAGGAGATTTGATAACTATTTACAGAATCATGAAAGGCATAGAAATTACTGATAGAGAGAATCTGATAAAATGGGATGACAGAAATACAAGAGGACACGGAAAGAAAATAAAAAAAGACAGCTATAGAAGAGATTTGAAAAAGAACAGCTTTCCTCACAGAGCAATAGACAGTTGGAACAAGTTAGATGAGAAAGTGGTGTGTGCAAAAACAATACACGAATTTAAAAATAGTTTAGATAAAATGAGATATGAAGACGGGACCCCACGAGCATAGCTCCCCTTCCCGTAAAATACAACTAGGTAAATACAACTAGGTAAATACATATATATATATATACATATATATATACACATCCATACATACATACATATATATACATACATACACATGTACATATATATACATACATACATATATTTATATATACATACATATATAAAAATACATACATATATATACATACATACATATATATACACACACACACATATATATGTAGAAAATGTGGTAGAAAAACACAGGTTGGAGTGAGAACACTATATTGCTGACATTTTGACTACAAGTCTTCTTCAGAATGAAGAACATTTGTAGTTGAAACGTCAGCAATATAGTGTTTCCACTAACTTGTGTTTTTCTTCCACCGTTCAACTCAATTGTCTCACCTTTACAACACACACACACACATTATATATATACATAAATATATATATATATATATATATATATATATATATATACATATATATATATATATATATATATATATATATATATATATATATATATATATATATATATATATATATATAAGAAGAATGTTGTAAAGAAAAATCCTGGATGTTGTAGCACTTTTATTCTCTCATGCTTCTCTGTGACATTCTGGATTTTTCTCTACACCACTCTCCTCAACTGTTTGTCTATTGTTACACCATATATATATATATATATATATATATATATATATATATATATATTTATATACACAAATACCGGTATATGTATGTTCATATATATATATATATATATATATATATTCATATATATATATACAGACACACACATATACATTCTTTTTTCTTTTCTTTTTTAATTTTCTTGTCCTCTTTTTCTTTCAACCTATGACCTTCCCAGTAAGGGCACCGAGGCCCTTTCCATTACAAAGATAAGTTTCGGTCTTGATAGGATACAAAATTTTGCACTGCTCAATATAATTTCCATCTTTTTACCCTGACATTTTGACTTTTACTGGAAATAACATCAAGAATGTAGTTGCCTGTCATTAGGAAAATTATTCAACTTCTTTGATGTCATAGCTTGTACTGTCATTTTTTACTCTTCAATAAAATTCTATTTTTAGAAAAAAATTGAGGCTATTCTAATTTAATTGAAATTAAGATTTGTATTATTTCTACACAGAACATCTAATCTTTTGTAAGTACTGTACATCTCAGATAACACAGCCAAAACCAAATGAGGTATAATAATTAAAACCTGTACTTGAGCTACATTGTAAAATTACTACCTCCTCTGATCTAACCATAATACCAGTACAATAATATAATCTTAGTTCTTAGTGTGCTAACGAGGAGAGTATTATTGGTCTACTTCAAAATACAATGTTGTTACAGAAAAGTAATTTTTTAATGGCATTAGTTCAATTTAACTGAGGGTCATACACTACAAAAGAAATAAGACTGTAAGATCGTGAATGTGGATTTAGATATATCAAATGTAATTTTTCATCTTGTGTTGGGTGATGGATGGGTGGAAGATGAGTGTGTACCTTGGGTGGCGACCTCCCTTGTGAGGAGGAAGATTTTTACTCTACAGAATTTTTTTTTCCGTCTTAACCACTATCAGATATTCAACTATAGCTTATAATTCATGAGTCAACATTCATCTCTCTCGACACTTAAATTATACCACTGAAGAGAGATTTCATCACAGAATGAGCAGTAATCAAAATGAAAATACACACAAGATAGAATATGAAAAACAGGATTTTTTTTTTTTTTTTAGTAATCAACTTTGACCTGCAGAGGCAGTATGAACTCAGAGTACATTTAATCTAAAATCAAAGAATAATGAAATGAAGACATCTAAAATGTAATAAAGAAGAGTAAGCATGAGCTGCCTAGAGCATCAATCTCCAACCAGCATGACACAAAGGTGACCCTGAACTAGCTAAACCAATATTTGAAAAACAAGATAATGTGCAACAGTGACTTGAGATTATCTATAAGGATGGAGAGAATACCATTTTTCATATACACCTTGGTCTCTTATTTCTACACTCGCTGAACGCCACTTGTGCAGATGTTTGGGCCAAGGATATAAACCCACTTTGGGAACTGGTGCTGTTTTATGTCCTGGGTCTTAATGTCAGCACAAGTGGTGGTTGGCAAGTGTGGAATTAAGAGACCGAGGTGTAGATACATAGAAAAACTTAGAAGGTGACATGGCCCAATCTATAACAATATATCAATTCAAATCTAAATATAATTGGAAATCAAGGATATAAACCAAGATGGAACTGTACACGAGTTTGAGGCTTGGTATGATAAAATGGAGAGTAGGAGATGGGACCCAATGAGCATTGCTCCTTTCCTGTATACTATAGTTAGGTATATACAGGTAAACTTTAGTCCATAACACTGACACAAAGGTAATCTATAGATATGGAGATATACCAAGGGTGCAGTGATAATTTGCTGGAGCTTTCAAGGTAGTAATAAGCCCTTAATGCAAGGGATTTTTTTTTTTTTTTTGTGATAATTTGCTGGAGCTCTCAAGGTGGTAGGTCTTACTGTACAGAAAATGAACTTCAACACCATAAACATGCAAAGTATAGCAAATGGACAAAAGCACAAAGACACTATAAGGATATAAAACAATTACAAGAACAGAAGAGGAGAAGCATCATCTAGGAGATGACATCTCATGAATTGCTAAAAGCTCCTTAACCAGAGTGCATTACCAAAAAGTCTATATATATATGTACACATATACACATTGTATATACATACATACATATGTATATATATATATACACATAGTATATACATACATACATATGTATATAATAAGCATTGAAGGAAATGCATCCCAAATTTTTCAGTAACGCACTACCTGTCCGACGGTAACACGCCCAGCTCTGTCCTTAACACGCTAGCACTTTTCCATAAATCCAGTATTGACCCCAACCCCTACAGCAGATGTACTGTTTCAAGGAAATAATTTTGTAACTAAAGTAAAATGCAATTAATGCCATTACATTCAAATTCATTCAAAATTGCCTGGTTTCAAGTTGAGCAAAGTTTTCAATAACAGTGCTGAAATCTACATTGCATTCAACCACTATTTCCTGTATACTACAATTAGGTAAATACCTTGGCAAGCACCTGAAACTAAGTGAATTTAATTCACTCACTTTACCAGTAGTCTTACTCATGTTTTGAATAGGTAAGAGAGAGAGAGAGAGAGAGAGAGAGATAGAGAGAGAGAGAGAGAAAGGGAGGGAGGATGGGAGAGAGAGAGATAGAGAGGGAGGAAGAGAGAGAGATAGAGAGGGAGGAAGAGAGAGAGATAGAGAGAGAGAAAGGGAGGGAGGGAGAGAGAGGGAGAAAGGGAGGGAGAGAGGGAGAGAGAGAACAGGAGAGAGAATGGGAGAGAGAGAGAGAGAAAGAGAGAGAAAGGGAGGGAGAAAGAGAGAGAGAAGAGAGAGAGAAAGGGAGGGAGAAAGAGAGAGAGAAGAGAGAGAGAGAGGGGGATGGGGAAAGAGGGGGAAAAAGGAGGGAGAAAGGGAGGGAGGGAGGGAGGGAGGGAGGGAGGGAGGGAGAGGAGGAGAAAGGGGGGAAGAGAGAGAAGGAGAGAGAGGGGAAAGAGAGAGAAGGAGAGAGAGGAAGAAAAAATAAAAATAAATGATGGGTGATCAGAGTTCATAATTTATCCAGATATTTGTTTCACAAAGCTTCTGTATACTCTATGATCAATATCAATCATGCATATTTACAAATTCCTTTTCTTCAAACTGCTTCTACTTTATGATTTGACAATGAAATCACCTTCGTAATTTTTTCAGCTTAATATGCTGTAACTTTGCTTTTTGCTGATCAAAAGTCATTTGCCACTTATTATCTCATGATATTAGGTTACTTGTGTAAAACTATAGCTCATTTAATTAGATATTACTTCTCAATTTAATAATTCCAATTAACTTCATCATCCCAAGCAGAGTAAATATAATTCATATAATGTAACACAAGCCTTTACTATTGGACCTTCAAAATACAACACACACATTAGTCAATGACTTTTCTACAAATTATAACTACAATCATTATTACACAAAATCATGATACCATTAATTCATTCTGTACCAAAAAGTATTTGTCTTATTCTATTTAATATCAACTGATTTTAGTCACCAATTATTTTATATAAACGTAATTACCTAATAGTAATAAACAAGAGGGACCAATAACGGACACTTGATCGTGGTGGTCTTACAAGACATGACAGAGGGGATACCTATCTTCAAACCAAGTAAGTCTGCTTACCTTCATGAGGTGCAGTCATGATCTCTGGATTGAGCTCAAGATCTCTATATCAATTTCAATTCTATTTCTTACAACTTTACACAGAGAGAGCTGACAACTGGGGAAATTAAGGGTATATACTAAATTGGAACCATGAATGGATTTGAGGTTAGGTATTAGAGAGTAATAGAGAAGGAGATGGGGGCAACAAGTATTGCTCCTTTACTGTACTGTATTCAACAATTAGGTAAATACTTGTTGTAATCATCTAGTAGAAAAGGCTTTCAAGTCTTCAATACCACGATACATATCTAAAGGATTTCAAGAAATAACTTTACATACACATATCATATTAACTCCTGCAATAGCTTAGAAGCTAATATTGCCCAAGGTATATCTCTAGGTGATTTCAAAGATATTGTAGCTAGAGAATAAGAGACAGGATCTCATATGTATAACTTTCTTGTCTTATCTCTCTATGTTTTATCTCTGATGTTGGGAACAACTTGGTCACTACTTTATTCCCTCAAGTTTGTTTATATACTTCACTTTAAGCAGAGAGAACAGTTCCTCGTTTGCCCTCATATATATATATATATATATATATATATATATATATACTTTGTTATTCCCTCAAGCTTGTTTATATACTTCACTTTAAGCAGAGAGAATAGTTCCTCGTTTGCCCTCATATATATATGTATATATATATATATATATATATATATATATATATATGCATTGACACACACATGCATATATACATATATATCACTGGTGAAAAATGTAGTAACACATCTGTAAATCACAATTGGCACCACAGTTGGAAGAGAGAGTTGAACAAGTGAATCTATATATTTTGATTGCAGTCAGCAATCAAAATATATAGATTCACTTATTCAACTCTTTCTTTCTTCCAACTGTGGAGTCAGTTGTGATATGTATATATATATGTATATACGCGCATACTTTTTTTTATTCTCTCCTGAATCATGTAGTGGAAAGCTACTTTTATATTTGTCAATAGTCTCCATATTTCATTGTTATCTGCTGTAAAGATGCAGTTTTTCATTCTTCGAAACTCAAACCAACAAATGTCTTAATCAATTATCACTGGGACCCATTTCAAGAAATAAAGGCTCCCTATTACAATATTCCTTAGAATTCCAAAGAGGGCAATCTAACCACAAGGAATGCTAAATCCAATGCAATAATGATGAAACCATAAATTTGGTAAAAACAAAAAATGGTACAGTTATCATCACTATTTGTTTCCAGTCCCCCCAAACTGACCTCTAATAACTACTGTACAGAGCCTACTACAGAGCCCTTCAGTTCATCCAAAAATCGTTTCATACTCATCAAACACATTTAATATTAACACAGCTTCAGCTTACTTGCAAATGAAGGGATGATTTGCTTCTGGTGATTGATGACTGGTATCAGAGGCAAGGAGGGTAAACCTGCATGACAAAATTATATATTTAGCTGCGATTTGCACATTCATCTTGTGCTTCATGCTTGGCAAAACTACTAAAAAGTATTGACCAAGTATGTATGTACATTGCTAATATATATCTCAGAAAAGGTAAGTTAGTGTATCAACACCCATTTGGCTATGCCTTTCACGACCACTTTGAGTCACTTTACCAAAATTCAATAAAGACATTCAGAAAGAATATAGATCAATAAGCTTTTATCTCAGGAACTATGTATCTGTCACGATTTTCTTTTTGAATGAACAGCCCTTGAACATCATACGCTACCTAAAAATTGCGGTTATATGTAGGACTTAGATAAAAGAATAAAAAAATACCACTGAAGGTAAAATTCCTCCCTACTGTCACCCACACTCACTATTTGAAGTCTCTCATTCACAATGACCAATCGATCATCCATTGCCTTGAGTTTCACTAAGTGGAAAATCAGCAACCACACAGTGGCTGGCAATGGTCCTTGGAACCTCCCACAGATCTTTCCGGATGAATCTTTGGACTGTTGTCTGTGTTATATCAGTATGGGACTGTTTCTGTGTGACTGGCTGAAAGTTGTAGGGACAGGAGAGCAGTTGGCAGTTGTAACCAACAAATTGTATGAAAGTGGTAGTTGCCGACAAGTCTATCGGAATAAACACCACAAGTGAGAACGGAGTATTAGTATGTCCCCGTCCTCACATGTTGTTTATTTTGATAGACAACCAATAAACCATGATAAAGATTACCAAGAATTTCAAAGCCAGAAAGAACCTAATCCAAAGCAATGTAATTTGGTTCAGTATTGATATTAGCCAGTACATTATTTGTAGCATCTTCATGAGAACAAAACTATTTGGTCATATAGTGTTCTACATTAAGTAAGATGGCTAACAGACACACTTGCTTGTGTCAGAGGCAAAGTAGCAACATAAGCATTGACACAGCAGGACCCAACAGCCCAAACTGGTTTACCCTTACTGTAACCTGACATGGTGACTCCCCCACCCCCCTTATCCACTTCAAAAAATACACTGATCAAACAAGAGGAAATCCCTTCAAACCACATCATTTCCTTATCTATTTACAACTGCTCTACAGTCTCACCTATCCTTTGCTCTTTCCCTTCCTTCCTTGACAGACGTTCCTCATAAACCCAATGGCTTCTACCCAATTCATCAACCCAATTTTCTTTGCACAATCATGAAAAAACATAATTAGGTAATGTACATAAACTGCTGACTACCAGTGCTCCAGAAGAAGATACCTGGTAATCATATATCATCTTTGGTCACATTTCGACAATAAAAACTTTTGGGCCACTGGTAAAGTGAAAAAAAATTGTACAAACATCCCTTTAAGTATTGTCTATCATCATGTGATCACTTAAATGGACTCCAAATGATGAATTGCTCAGTAAAAGAGGAAGGAACCCATTCCTGTTCAGTAACAAAAGTCTTTTGGCAAAGTATCTAACATAATTCAATGGGTGGGGGGATGGGGGGGGGTTAGGGAATGGTTATGTGTGAATGATATTTTGATGCAGTCCAAAGGGATTTCTCCCTGTCTTCAATATTTCTGCATGAGGGGAAGGAGAGGTGGGGGTCACTGATTAAATGAAGCAGCCTTGCTGAGGATGTACTGTGTCTTCCTGCATTGTGTCTGACCCAGGGCAATGGGTGAGATGTAGGGATGACCTGTCATCCATGAGGAGCAAAGATAAGAGGGAGGAAGGGATGGTGGATGGGAGTGGAATGGGTGGGGATGAAGTGGGTGGTAGTGGAATTATGCCTTTTGAGTTTGGCTACCTCCCTGGTACGGGGGAAAGAGCCCTTGGTATATGTATCTAACAAAATTACTTTTGGGTGTCTAAGCTTGCTGTGTACCCTTTAACCTTTGTTTGTAATACCTAGCAGAATAAAGCTATGTGCTGCCATCAAACTACATTGCTGTAGTAATGATTTTTTTTTCCAAGACACTTCACTCAGAACTGTCCACCGACTATTTTACATATACTAAGACTGTACATATTTTTAAAGTAATGTAATTGACAAAGCTGGTTGCATTAGCACTGGACAGGTACTTCATTACCACCGGACAGGTAGTACATTACCAAAAAATCTGGGGTGCATTTCTGTCAATGCATTACCGATTTTAATTTCCTTAGCGCGGTCCATGTTACTGCGTATGTATGTGTGTGTGTATATATATATATATATATATATATATACATATATATATATATATATAATATATATATATGTGTATATGTATATATATATATATATATATGTATATATGTATATATACACAGCTCTAAGAAAACTGAAATCAGTAATGCATTGACAGAAATGCACCCCAGATTTTTCTGTAACGCACTACCTATCCAGCGGTACCACGCCCAGCTCTGGTACTTGAATCATGTTGAACAGCAATTCAGAGGGCTTGAATTACACAATAATTTGCTCCTTGATTATAGATTATCTCATTACTTCTATCTTATGGGTATCATTCTGTATTTTCAACAATCAATATAGTATATACTCAATAGGTTTGATATGACTTTTACTAGTAATCATAAAAAGATTTAGGCAACATTTTTTTGCCACTATTTCATGCTATTGTACTGGTATAGTTACACCATGAACTAGATTGTATGCTGAACTAAATGAAATATGCTGTAAAAATACATAAAATTTTCTAATGATGCAAAGCACTATCATTAGTATGAACTATAACCTAATCTATTCCACTTATGTTTGATAGGTCAATAATTCATTAGTTATTCAAGTCTACTAGACTCTTCCATGACTATCATGACTTTATCATCTTAATATTAATTTTTCTAGTCAGCACATTATCTTACTAACTTAATCATTCAGTAATCTAATAAAAGAAAGTCAGAGAAAGTGATGAAAGGAATGTACAAGACAGAAGTTACGTGGAAGCAGTAAAAATGAGGCGGTGTTTGAGAGCTATGTGTAGAGTTACAAAATATAATAAAGTTAGGAATGATAAGAGTTGTGAAAAGAATGAGGCACAGAGGAAAATGGGAGACAGTGTAAATAGCCTATCCCCAGGTGCAGAGCTGGGCATGTTACTGCTGGACAAGTAGTGTATTACCATCAATGCATTACCGTCAATGTGTTACCGATTTTAATTTACTTTAGAATGATTTCGATGACAAAAAAAAAAAAAAAGTGAGAGAGAGAGAGAAGTATTTACTTCTTACGAACATTCTCAATAAAATAATACTTAAATTTCAACATTAATATTCCCTATTCTAAAACATAAGATAACCAGAGCTGGGCAGTTGCATTACTGCGTTAGTAACACACTACCTGTCCAGCGGTAATGAGCCCATCTCTGCTCAGGTGGTAAGGTCTACTATGAGAATGAATGTAGGCATATCCCTGGAAGATTCATAAATCAGTAGTTCTGGGAGTGAAAGCAATGGTTAACCCAAGAAAAAGATGTGGATGGAATGAATGAGGATATATGGATTCATCATCACCAAGATGTCCAAGAACAAAGTAAAAATGTCTGACATGGAGAGATGGAGATATGTGTATAGATCTTGATAACAATCTTTTCCATGAGATGGATGCACATGGGAAGAACTGGCAGTATTGTTAAGAATGTGATGAGATGAAAGTTTCACAAAGTTTAACAAGGAGAGTCAAAAGGGTGTGTATTACAGAAGTGGAAGGGGTGAGGGAGTGTGAGCTTCCCTCTACCAGCCTTAGCCACCTCACCTTACAGGGAATGGCTAATTGGATTGGGTGTACACAAATAAAAGATGACACGATCTACACAAATGAAAATTAACATCCTTTGAAAAAGTCAGAAGACAAAAACGTCAGGAATAAACGCTTCCCTCCCAGTCCATGTTTCCTTTCCCAAATCTACATAAAACCAAAATTGCAGTATATATATCACAGCAGTTGATAATATTGATTCCTATAGACCCCCTAAAACTAATATTCAAAATTCAACATACATATCAATGGTACATAGGAGACCTACTGTCAATGGGAATCAGTCACAAGACCTTCTTTGATATGAGAGAGCTAAGACAGTTTATCAGGTTTTATCTTTGTGACCATTATAAAGTCATCAATGAATCCTTATTCTTCCTTGTTTGGAGTTGGTTAAATAATTTGTAGAAAAAAGAATACAAAGAAGGGGGTTTTCTTTGTGGACATGCCAGAAAATTTATCTAAGAAAGGAGCTGCTTCTTCTAAATATTCTACTACAAACACTCAAAGGTGTGCTGCCAGATAGTATAATAAATCATGCCACTAAAGTATTTCTTTTTTTTTTAAGCTTCATCTGCACAGCACAAGAGAGAAGCCTAAAGGCAATGTTTTTAATTGTCCAAATCCTTAGAAATGATAACATATTTTTTTTATGTACACCAAAATTTGATCTTGACTATTAGGATGTTTTTCATGTAATGAATTTTTTTTAACAAAATATTAATAATTAAGTTTAGATTAAAAAAAATATTTGTACAAAATGATTCAGGTTTTCTTTCAACCTTAGCACCTCAACATTTGTTTATTGCAGTTCTCAATTATACCACACTGTTTTGGGTACCCAGAGGATTTGTTGGTATGGGATGAAAGATCAACAAAAGGTCAGATTAAAAAATTTAATAAGCAAACTTGTTTGGAAGACATTAGGAAGTATAGCTTTCCACAGAGAAATGGAGACTTACAGGACATGCTGTACGAAAATATATTCCAATCCAACACCATGAATAAATTCAAGGTAAAGAGACGGGACCTCATGAGCATAGCTACAAACCTATATACTACAACTAGGTAAAAACAACTTGGTAAATACAAGTTGAAACAAGTTAGATGAGAAAGTAGTGTGTGCAAAAACAATACATGAATTCAAAAATAGTTTAGATAAAATGAGATACAAAGATGGGACACCACGAGCATAGCTCCCCTTCCCATAAAATACAACTTGGTAAATACACACACACACATAGAAATACTAATCACTGTACAATATGGGGTAATCTCAGGACAAATCCTATTATTAGTGGAAAAATATTTCTTAAAATTCAGTTTTTGAAGTAAGAGAAATCACAATGGGTGCAAAATCAACTTCAACTATCAAACCAAGAATGGCATCCTCCTCAAGGTTTCCCAGTTAGGGCACATATGTTTTTTGAGGATTTATGAATATTTTTTTTTTTTTTTTACAAGTCAACCCCTACATGGGGTCAACCCATACTGGATGTGACGTGACACATTCAATTCAACTGACACCTCATATTGCATCTAAAGTGTAATTTCATTGAACTTAACAACATATACTGTATATGAAGAAATCAAAGAAAAAATTACTGAATTCTTGGGCATCATTTTTTGTGTTGTACATTATTTCTGTTTATCATTACTGTATAGTTCTGCTTTACAAGGGAAAAGGGGACAAATGTGAGTGTAGTAGTTTCAGAGGGATCAGTTTGTTGAGTGCAGTTGTGAAGGCTTATGGGAGGGTTTTGATTGAGAGGATTAGGAGAGGAACAGAGAGTAATTGGTGAGGAACAGTGTGGGTTTAGGACAGGTAGGGGTTGCTTGGCTCAGATCTTTGTGGTAAGGCAGATATGTGATAAAGCTTTAGGAAAAGGTAAGGATGTTTTTTGGGCCTTTATGGATTTGGAAAAGGCTTATGACAGGACAGACAGGAAGGCACTGTGGGAGGTATTGCTGTTAAGAGCAGTCAAGAGTTTTTACAAGAGCAGTAGAGTCTGTGTTAAAATTAGAAATGGGGAGAGTGAGTGGTTTGAGGTAAATGTGGGACTTTGCCAGAATGTGTTATGTTGCCTTGGCTGTTCAATCTACACATGGATGGGGTGGAGTGAGAGGTAAATGCAAGGGTAATGGGCCAGGGACTGGAGATGGTTAAAGAAAATGGAGAAAAATGGGAGATAAACCAGTTGTTGTTTGTTGATGACATTGTGCTTGTAGCAGGATCAGAGGAGGGCTGGAAGTTAGTGACAGAGTTTGGGGAGGTGTGCAAAAGAAGGAAGTTGAAGATAAATGTGAGTAAAAGTAAGGTGAGGAGATGTACAAGGGGAGAGAAAGGCAGTAAACTGTGGGTTAGTATCAAGGGAAAGAGACTGGAGGAAGTGGATAGCTTTAGATACATAAACAAAGATATCTAACAAACAAACACAATAATAACTGGCTGCATTAATACAACAGCTATAACATCTGAACTCCACAACCAAGATCCTTACCAAAGAAAAAGGGAAAGCCAAGTATACAATCGTATGAGAGTTCCTGTAAATCCTCCCACCCTCACACCATATCATGCAAGCACAACCCACTGAATGGAAAATGTAACATACTACTCAAATATCCAACAACACATTTATGCAGACCCACATACACACTCAGATCATAAAACAAACACTCCACAGTACCTGATGTAGGGTATGACTGTACAAGTTTAATGCAGTTAATATATCAAAAATTCTAGCATCAAGCAAACAGACCAGTTATGTAACTTTCTTTTATAACTGAAGGCTATGAAAATAAAGGAGTAATGATCATTTTTAACTACACTTCTTGAGATGGGACAAAATAGGGTTATTCATCTCCTGTATACTACAATTAGGTAATCACACAAAAACAAAACAAGACTGTCCACAAGCACAGAAGCACTGATAAACTACAGTCCAAAACAACCTCTCTGGTGCAACATACTGGTTATTTCTGACAAAATACACTCCACAATAGACTTCCAAATTTTGTACATACATACATATACCAAGGGCTTTTCCCTCTTACAAGGGAAGTACCCAAAGTCAAAGGCATAAATCCACTCCCACCCATTTCATCCCCACATACTCCACTCCTATTCACAACCCCTCCCTCCCTCTTTACTTGGCTCCTCCTGAATGACAGGTCATTTCTGCATCTTGCCCACTACGATAGGTCAGGAGCAATGCAGCAAGATACAGAGCATCCACAGCAAGGCCACTTCATTTAACAGGTGAACCCCCCTCTCCTTTACATTCCCTCATGCAGAAAAAGAGAAGATGGGAAGAAATCCCTTTGGGCTGTGTCTAAATATCATTCACACATACTCCTTCGCCCTCCATCCCCCACCCACTCCCTTCCATGCATCACAGCATCATCCATACACAACCATTCTCCACTCATCTCTATCTTTTGTCTTCTCCCTTCCTTCTTCAATTCAATAGACATTCCCCTCTTTCCTAGTGCCCCTTTTACCTCATCCATCCATCTCATCCTTGGTCACCCCCTCATGTTCACTCCTTCCACCTCTGCCTTCCACACACCTTTTTCTTTCTTCACTCATTCTTTCAATATGTCCAAACCATCCCAATACTCTTTCATCAAACCTATCTTCTGACCCCCTTTCCACCCCTGATCTCCACCTCATCTTGTTTCTCACTCTATCCAGCCTAGTAATCCCTACCATACTTTTCAGGCATCTCATCTTAAACACATTTAAACTCTTCCTCTCTTGTGTTCCCTGTTTCTGTCCTATATAGTGCTGCTGGCACAATCACACCTTTATACAATCTCCTCTTAGCATCCATTCCCAAATGTCTATTTCTCATTACATTTTTTTTATTCCTTAAAGGCATTTACTTCTCTCAATCTACATTCTACCTCCACCTCTACTCCAAATTTCGTACTTCACCAAATACCCCAAAACATCAACCAAACTGTGAAATCACTCCAAAGAAAAGTGTCACACTGGAATAACTGTGTTCAGGTCACTTTCTGCATTGAAACAGTTCTATCTAATAACTGTCCTAGCTACAAACTCTGCCTCAAATGAAATCATCACAAAGAAGGTAGTGGTTTTACAGACTCCTACTCTCACCTTGTTCAGACAACGCAAAATATTTCCAGAGTGATGTATGTGCCAAAATGGTGTCTTTGGCCAGTTATATCATATAACTGGCCATAGGTACCAATGATCCCATACATTATATGGGATCCTTGGGGTTCCTCCAACAGATCCTGGGGCAATGGATTGACTGATCTGATTAAATGCATGTATATAAAATAATAATGATAATAATAATAATTATAATAATAATGTCAACAAGAATAATAATAATAAAACAAAGGGGAAGATGGTAAGACATTGTAGTACAATAATGCCAAACTGATTTACAACATACCTTGATGTGATTTTCATTTTGGGAAAAATATTCAAATATTAGTGGCTAATGATGTGTACAATCAGTACCCCAACTACTAACCACAGCGTGTCTACTAAGCAAATGAAATACCTTGCTAAAAACATAAAATGCAAAGAGCTAGATAAGATCTCAAACTATTACCTAAAATATTATATTCGAAATCTATTGACATGATAACATTTATGTATGAGTATAACATTTCCTGGATATACTACAAGGTTCCACCAACCTGGAAAAGGTTGCGTGTCATCTCGATTCCAAAATCAATCAAACCTTCAAATCAACCATTACATTTCTCTGCCCAGTTTCCAAACTAATGGAAAAACTGATATTCAACAAAATCAGGCCACATATTACATTCTAACTCAATTAATATGGTTGTATAAAAGATCACTGTACGCATACACATCAGACAAACCTAATTCGAAATATCTTAATAGATTCACCAAAAAGCGACACTTGTAGAAACACTGGTAGTTACAGCGAAATATTATTTTGAATACTCTCAAGATATTCCTGGATACGAATCTGCAGTGTCAAGAAAAGTCTAATGAACTTCCTTGCAGGCAAATAGTACACACTAACACATCAATATGCAATACATGTCAAAATCAAAAGCCATGAAAGATCACTTCTCACAATCTTACACATGGAATAGTATAATATTGCAGAGCAGTAGAACTAGATATGTTGACAGTGTGTGGGAAATAATAAGAGAAATAGAAAGAAAATAGATTTGATTTCTAAATAATTCCGTTTATTTTGTATTTATGTAAGTTTTGTGTTAAATGTAAACTGATGCATATTGCCCCAGCCTTCAGCTCAAATTCAGTTTGCAGATAAAAAAAAATCTGCAATGAACTAGATAACCATATGTACAAGGTGAGGTACAAATGCCGTCTCCTTCTTTTCAATAATTCTTTATCGCAATTTTTCTCATTTTGAATTTGTAGTAATCATAAGAATAAATTAAATGTAGATTTGTATGGAATATCTCTTTTTTTTTTCTTTCGCTTCCTTTTTGACAACCGAATGAGTAAGTAAATTTGTGCATAATTGTTTCCAATATCACCGTATTTGCCATAACTCTTCGGAGTTCATATTTTTTCTATTCCTCTCATAAAAAAATTACCTATACATAGCTAAAGGCCATATGGAAGAAGTTGAATTATTATTTGTCATTCTTCTTAACAGGATATACCTCGGAATAACTACACATTACCAATATGACGTCTTACTAGAACAAGCCTACCGCATTTTCTCTCTCTGCAGCTGCAAAAGGCGATACAGTCTTATCATAGGCCAGTGAGAAGACAAGACAGCTGTGATTCCATACAAAGTAAGATTTGCTTGAGACAAACAGATTCGCGCAATACCAAAGCATAGTCGCTTTCGCTCGTTTTCAGTGCGTTGGTTGTAGCACGGAGAAAGGAACGGATATTCTCTACTATTGATTAACATGACTATTATCATTATTTTCTTTTGATAGCAGTATAAGAGATCCAATGGAATCTACACTATATTTAAGTTTCCCTTTCTATAACATTTTATCTAAAACAGAACATATCAAAGTTAACCGTTTCTATCTTTAATAAGAAACATTATTCTTATTCTCATCCTCATTATACTCATAATATCCTGCTTTGTTCTTGTAACAGTGAACGACTATTCAACTAATTCTCTAAGTTGTTATTATTTTGTCGACTAGTACGTAATTTTATTTGGCATTAAATCAATATATATGAAGTGTAGATAAAGAAAATAACACAAAATTCGAAATAATAATTACAAATGCCGAGGATAACATAAAAAAACCTTGTAAGCTTATTTCCATTGTGGTCCTCAATGCGTTCCTATCTTTGGTCAAAGAGAGGGAATATTATTAGCAGTACTAGATGCAAGTTGACTTACCCGGCAAGTAAATATTGACACAATAGGATAGTTGGGAGGTAAATTGATTAACTTTCCGTTGATATTGGGCAGATAGAGGACTAGTTTACAAATCACTAGCACTAACAACTACTAAACTAGCCCCGTGTCAACAAGGTTATTAGTAAAGCGAAGGAGCCTACGCCTGGAGACGCTGAATAACCAAAGCAGGGTTGTGTATATACATACATACATATATATATATATATATATATATATATATATATATATATATATATATATATATGTCTGTAATGATAGCTACAATTTTATATTTTATGTATATACATCATGTATCCCAAATTCACCATAAACTACTTATTTTTCGTAAGTTTTCAGATGTAGTGCATTTCACTTTTGAGTAAAAATAAATTTTGGGGGGGCTATTTGGAATTTTGGGGGGGCTACGCCCGCCCGTGTGGCTACGCCCCTGAACCAAAACAGATCTTTGCCTTGAGATCGGAGATAGGTGCGGGATTCGAACCCACAATTGAGCTATTTTTTCGGAAGATTAAATCTCAATCATAAGACAATGCTAGGTGACTCAGATCCGTAAGGGTGTAACTAAATTCCCTAGAACATGCTCGTCTCGCACTCGCTGAATTGTGGGTTCGAATCTCGCACTTCTGCTCCAAAAAAATCCACGCGCACAGGGGGATGACGGCTTCGGGCACAGCTACTCATCGCCTCCTACCGTAAGCTCCTCACCAGCTTATAAACAATAATGTATCTATAGAGAAGCTAAGGTGTCTACGCTAGGAGACGCTGAGTAGCTGCGGCCGAAGCCGTCACCTTAGCCTTGTTATGCGCTTTGGGGACTGTTGGGGGCCAGGTAACAGTCCCTGCTGGGAATCGGAGAGGAGTGCAGGATTCGAACTCACCAGTGCACAGAGTCGATAGTTAAGATTAACCTCAGTTAACTCTTTCCGCACATGTCAACCCTTGCTTTATTCTGGCTAGCGGCATGCGACTTTATTAAATTTATTTCTTTTAGGAGCTAAAGAATTGAACCTACTGTGCGGATGGTATTCATTTTATTCTGGCTAGCGTAAGCGATTTTATTTCGTATATATACTCTTGATAGCGCAATTGGTTAAGTCACTTCCATTTGTTACGTATCGGCGAGATTCGAGTCCTTAGCCCGACAGCGTATCAGTTTCCGAATATGCTTCCATCGAGCCCCTGTTGGTCTTGACCTTGCTTGCAAGGAATTTAAATTGAAAAAGTTGATGTGGTTGATAAGATGAACAATTATGTACTGGGGACCATTCAGTGTGTGTTGTAATACATACATGTTTACATACATGTATGTATGGGCGGGTAGTTGGGTGTGTGTATGCGTGTAAGGTCACAGCATTACCCATAGATCGGTCATATATGAGCTCTGAGCTCTCTTCCGGGAGGGAAATAGCTGTCGATCACGAGTCCAACACGTGACCCAAGACCATGGTGAACCACATACATGCACACATACATACACATATGTGTATATGTATATATATATATATATATATATATATATATATATATATATATATATATATATACACATATATAAATACATGATACATATATACATAAAATATAGATGTACGGTATATATATACATGTATACATACACACTACATGCATAAAACATACATGTATACATACACACACACATACATACATTCAAACATACATGTTTGCATTTACACATACATACAAACATAGAGCGAAGACATGGCCAGGACTGTCGTCACAATAAGATTCAAAAACGGTGAACGTTTAACGGTCAGAGAACGCAAACGTTATCGGTCGGGGGTCGATCGTTAACGGTCGCAGACACACCCTCCCCCCTCCTCGAATTGTCACGGGAGTGAATAAAATCGTCTGGCGGCAATCATAATACAAAGAAACGTACCACCCGATACGGAAGGGTTGGATAAGTGGGACTTACGATGGTGTTCTTAAAAAATTCTTTCTTTATATAAATGGTATATAAATCCTTGGAAGGGAAAGATTTATATAAGGATTTTTTTAAGAATACCACCGTAAGAATCTTACAGTGGTATCCTTAAAAAAGGAAAGATTCTTTTTTAAGAATATCACCGTACGATCCTTACGGTGGTATTCTTAAAAAAAGGATTTTTTTTAAGAATACCACCGTAAGAATCTTACGATGGTATTCTTAAAAAATCTTTCCTTATATAAATCTTTCCCTTCCAAGGATTTATATAAAATTTATATAAGGAAAGTTCTTTTTAAGCATACCACCGTTAACATTTTCGCTACCACTAAGGTATCACGGAAATCAATCAAATTATTTGATAAAAGCGTCACCCGGTTTTGTTAATATGTGAGGGTGAATTTATGACAAACCCGAAGAAACAACACAACACCTCCATAGCCAAAGACCTCATCGGTTGCCCGACACCATCGTTCACACGACGATAACGTCAGTTACATATTTGACAACTATTCCTTCTTCGTGCACCCCATGAAATCGTATCTGTTCTTCATTTTAGGGGAAGAAGGACTTCAGCGCCGGTGAACTTCAAGTTAGGAACTTGACCGTAAATGGCCATCACCTAAACCAGTGTCTCCCAACCTGGAGATGCTGAAATCAATTATAGGGGATGCTGGGAAGTGATGCACACAAAAATCACATTGATATATGTATCATTGATTACCTATATGTGCATATTTGACTTATTCCCCATGCTATTTTATTTTTCTAGGGTGTTCTTATTTCTTCTACAAACAATACTGTCAATTGGTTTCAGTTCTAAGGAATCAAGAAAATAAATCATCAAGCAGTACACTTCACTTTCTTTTTATCCTTCTAATAACAAGATAGGGGTGCTGGACTGCTTAGACATGACAACAGGGGGTGCTATGGTCGGAAAAGGTTGGGAAACGCGGACTTAAACGATGACATTGGGCTTCCGGTGAGCTTCGTGAATACGGAACTTTATAACGTGGAATCTAATGAACCATATCCTTGGTTCAACTCGCCCGTGGCAGGATTCGAACCGTCAACTCGCTTCGTGAATACGGAGCAAGTCGTTGTCGCAACGCTTTCAGGATCGGAACTTGAAGCATGTCATGTTGAACACATGTTTGAAACATGTGACAAACCACAAATAAATAAATAAATGAATAAACAAATAAATAAATAAATATAATAGATAAACAAATAAATAAATAAATAGATAAATAAATAAATAAATAAATAAAGATAATTCGGTTTAGCGTCACGATCTCCCCTCTATCAAGAGGCTAGGACGGTGCCCCTTACAGAGGACTTTATAGCGTGGAATCTAATGAACCATGCCCTTGGTTCAACTCGGCAGTGGCAGGGTTCGAACCACCATCAACTCGACCTCCGCCGCAAACAGCGACGCTCTATACTGCTCGGCCAGCGAACAAATAAATAAACAAATAAATAGGGGAATAAATATATAAGAAATAGATGATCTATGAGACCGTAATTTCAAAACGCTTTCTATTATTATAGAGTAGGGATTTTACATGAATTTTACTAACATGATTTGCTGCAATTACGGAAATTAGGATAGATTGTATAGATAAGCCAAGTTAACTAAAAACTAGGTAAGATTCTAGTTTGTAGTGATAGAAAGCCTTCGAGAGAGCACTTAGATGACCTACAAACATATTTACTTATTCATTTATCTTATCTATCTATTATTATTATTATCATCATTATCATCATTATTATTATCATTATTATTATTATTATTATTATCACTTATTCATTTATTAATTTATCTTTATGTTATTTATTTATTTATTTATCTATTTATTTATCTATTTATTGTATGTTCGGTCTCACTAATGAAAATATCTTTTCAAATTCACAACATCTGGCGAGAATCGTGAGTGCGTGACGGGGGCTATAGGACACTCGTGAAGAGACTACGCCAGGAGGCGCTGAGTAGCTGCGGCCGAAACTGTCACCTTTGCCCTATCATGCATTTTGGGGGCTGTTGGGGTCAGGTAACAGTCACTGCTGGGAATCGGAGAAGAGTGCGGGATTCGAACCCTCAACTAACCGAACGCGAGACCAGCACGCTTCCTATTACGCCACCGTCTTGAGTTGAACACACGCGTGATGACGTATGCGTGGAAGATGGGGAAGGCAACCCCCCCCCCACACACACTTTGTTCCACCCCTTTCAGTTACCGGGTTTGGGTGAGGGAGGTTCCAAAGCGGGGTAATATTATCTCAGTTAAACCACCCACTAAGTTAAAACCCCTTCACACTGGGCAGATTATCGTCAACTATTGTGAGCTTGAATACCTAGAAGAAGACTTCGTTTACAGTATCCTAAACGTTCCCAAGGACCTTTCAAAGATGCGTCCAATATTTGTATTGTCTTAAGCCGGGTCTACAGTGAGCGTCGTGCAGAGCTGCACGAGGCTGGCAGTGTTGAGCGCAGCGCCGAATGTCCACATCGTCTGTCAGCACTGTAAATGCTGATCGACAGTGTGAACACTGCATTAAACACTGCCAACTGCCTCGTGCAGCGCTGCATGAGGCTGGCAGTGCTGCATGTAGCGTCGAATGTCTGCACTGTCTGCCAGCACTGTCATTGCTGATAGACAGTATGGATACTGCATTCAACACTGCCCAATACCTCGTGCAGCGCTGCATAAGGCTGACAGTGTTGTGTGTAGCGTCGAACGTCCACATTGTCTGTCAGCCCTCTCATTGCTGATAGACATTGTGGACACTGCATTCAACACTGCCAACTGTCTCGTGCAGCGCTGCACGAGACTGGCAGTGTTGAGCGCAGTGCCGAATTCTCAGCACTGTCACACTGTCACTCATTGTTGAGACAGTGTGGACACCGGATTCAACACTACCCACTGCCGTATGCATCGCTGCACGAGGCTGGTAGTGTTGAGTACAGTGCCGAATGTCTACACTGTCTGTCAGCACTGTTACACTGTCATTGTTGATAGTGTGGATACCGGATTCAACACTGTCCACTGCCTCATGCAGAGCTGCAATAGCCTCACTGTAGATCTGGTCTTAGCTTCTCTTCATTCGGTATTAACTTTCTCAATATATGACGCAAAGGATTTATTCTGGTTAACTGCGGGCATAGATATTCGTCAAACACAAGAACATAGGGATAAAGGAGACTGCAAGAGACCATAATGCCTACACTAGGCAGTTCCATGTCCATGACCACCTGCTATCCCCATCCATAAAGTTGTCTAACAGTTTCTTAAAACAACTGATAGTTTCAGCGCTCACTATATGTTTACTAAGTCTATTCTATTCGTTGACTACTCTATTGGTAAAGTAGTTCTTGCCTATTTCCTTCTTAAATCTAAATTTGTCCAATCTAAATCCATTACTGCGCGTCCTGCCCTGTTGTTTTAATATGGTGACATTGTTTGCGTCACCCTTGCTAAAGCCTTTGATCCACTTGAACACCTCTATTAGATCATCCTACGCTCTGCGTCTTTTCAGAGAGTGTAAGTTAAGGTGCCTTACACCCTAGTCACACCCTAGTCACACCCTAGTCACACCTGCCTCCGACCACCGGAGATCAGGTTGATTTGTGTTGTTCCTCTGTTTATCAAAAAGAATTCAAGACAATGATGCAATTGGAATATACTTCCCCCGTCTTGAAGATGGATATGGAAGTCAGCTGGCGCTAACCATGAGAGAAACAAACGTGCCACTGTAGAAGGTGGTCGGAAACAGGTCGTAAACAGCTTGGTGTGACTGAAGGTTAAGTTTGTCTTCGTAAGAGGAATTTCTGAACTCGTGCATCATTTTGGTCATTCTCCTAACCATTCCAGCGACTCAAATAGCCACAGACTACAAACTTGATGAGTTTAATTTGAAGGTTAAGTTAACCCGCTCCAGTACGCTGTTTGGTTAAGTTAATCCCTAAATCCTTGTGATATTTTAAATCTTGCTACGGCCGCTACACAGCCGTTCCTGTGAAGGGTTCCCTTACGTGACTGGATTTATTACTACTATTATTAAAGATAATAACATTATCACTAATATTATTACTATTATTGTTATTATTATTATTACTATTAATTATTATTATCATTATTATTATTATTATTATTATTATTAATTATTAATTATTATTATTATTATTATTATTATTATTATTATTATTAATCATATTATTGTTGTAATTGCTGTTGTGGTGATTGTTGTTATTATCATTAGATTATTACTATTGTTATTATATTATTATTATTTTATTATCATTACTATATCATTATTATTATTATCAATTATTATTTTATTATTATTTTTCAATTTAATACAAATTCTACACACAAAGGCGGATTTTGCGGAAGTTGCAAATACGGACTATGTGTCAAGGAAACAAAGTTTAACAATAGGAAATGTTGCATTGTATCACAAAACTCCCCGAAACTGAGAGATAGTGTATGTTAGGCGCTATCTAATGATTGCAAAACAAAACTAAAAGTACATTATTTCCTCTATGCAATACACGTTTAGAAAGTTACATTAGAAATGGTTCTAAATACACTAGATGCAGGTGCACAACATCATTGAGGTTGATGAGGATTTTCTGAGTGTATAGATGGGGGAGAGGAAGGGGAAGGTGGGGGAAAGGAAGGGGAAGGTGGGGAGAGGAAGGGGGAGGTGGGGGAGAGGAAGGGGGAGGTGGGGAGAGGGAGGGAGAGGTGGGGAGAGGAAGAGGGAGTTGGGGAGAGGAAGGGGAGGTGGGGAGAGGAAGGGGGAGGTGGGGAGAGGAAGGGGGAGGTGGGAGAGATGAAGGGGGAGGTGAGGAGAGGAAGGGGGAGGTGGGGAGAGGAAGGGGAAGGTGGGAAGAGGAAGGGGGAGTAGGGGAGAGGAAGGGGGAGGTGGGGAGAGGAAGGGGGAGGTGGGGAGAGGAAGGGGGAGGTGGGGAGAGGAAGGTGGAAGTGGGGGAAGAAGGGGGAGAAGAAAAAAAAAGGTGGGGAGAGGAAGGGGGAGAGAGGTGGGGAAGCGGAGGGAGATGGGAGGAAGGGGGAGGGAGTGGGGAAATGGAGAGAGTGGAGTTAGGGAGAGGGAGATGGGAGAAAGGAGAGGGGGAAGGGAGGGAAGGGGAAGGGGGAGGAGGAAGGGGGGTAAGGAGGTGTGGGAAGGGGGAGGTAGGGGAAGGAGGTGGGGGTAAGGGGGTGTGTGAGAAAGGAGAGAAAGGGGGAAGGGAGGGAAGGGGAAGGGGGAGGAAGGGGGTAAGGAGGTGTGGGAAGGGGGAGGGAGATGAAGGAAGGAGGTGGGGGTAAGGGGAGGTGGGAGAAGGGGGGAAGGTTGGTAATGGGAAGGCAGTGTTATAAGCCCTATTGCTTGAGCTATTTTTTATGGTTTAACATCACAACCTCACCCCTTATCAGGAGGCTAGAACGTTGCCCCTTACAGAGGACTTTGTAGCTAATACCATAAACCCCAAAAACAGGATCGGGGTGAGGTAGATTTCCGTCAAACTGAGATTTTGCCAATCGGTGGGGAGGGGGGGCAGGAGGGAGGGGGGAGAGGAAGGAGAGAGGAGGGATGAAGGGGGAAGGGTGGGTGGGTGAGGGGACTAACCTCTTCCGTACCGGAGTGGTCCAGTGTTTATCGGGCTCGTCTCACGCCCTCAAGTATGTGGGATTGAAGGCCGCTTTGGAGACATTTTCACGACTTACATATTTAGTCTGGACATCGACAGGCGACTTTATATATATATATATATATGTGTATATATATATATATATATATATATATATATATATATATATATATATAATCTCGATGGCGCAATCGCTTAAATCACTATCACTTGTCACGTGCTAGCGGAGGTTCGAGTTCTTGGCTGTACCACGTTTCAATTTCTGCATGTATGCCTCCTCTAGTTTCTCGTTGTTGATGGCTTAGAATTAAAGTGAATTGTGGTTGATAAATGTATATATATGTATATATATGTATATATATATATATATATATATATATATATATATATATATATATATATATATATATATATAATACGTGTATGCATTTACCTAAGATACCTTACTACAATGTACTGGAAAAGAGCTACGCTCATAGGATCTTGTTATTTTGTGTGTGTGTGTGTGTGTGTGTGTGTGTGTGTGTGTGTGTGTGTGTGTGTGTGTGTGTGTGTGTGTGTGTGTGTGTGTGTGTGTGTGTGTGTGTGTGCTTGTGTGTGTATAAGATCATTGCATTGCCACCAATTGTTGACATGACGATATTAGTCCCGGACTCACACACCCTAATTGAGGTACAATTACTGTTCTCCCAAGTTGTGAGATTATATTGGAGGCTACACCTCCATGGAAGGGGAAGAAAGCCGGCATTGGAAGTGCTTGTATATGTGTGTGTGTGTGTGTGTGTGTGTGTGTGTGTGTGTGTGTGTGTGTGTGTGTGTGTGTGTGTGTGTGTGTGTGTGTGTGTGTGTGTGTGTGTGTGTGTATGTGTGTGTGTCGTTCAATCTCATAGGGATCAGGATGTAAGGAGGATATGAAGAGGGTGGAGAGGAAGGGGAAGAAGAAGAGGAAGGGGAAGAGGAGGAGGAGGAGGAGGAGGAAGAAGAGGAAGGGGAAGGGGAGCGCAAATCAGCTTAGAACCGCTAAAAAAGATAAGACACCAATCCGTCGATCTGAAGAAGAAGAAGTCACCGAACTCTTGTAGACTCTTCGCCATCCGGTTGACCCGTCGTCCGGAAGCTTTCCAAGATGCGGGATCCTTCTCCTCCCCTCCTCCATTTCCCCTCAACTGATTAAAATCATCTGGCGCTACTAAGGACAAAGCCTCATAAGGGCACCGACTAGTTCGTGCCTTATACAATGACATGTTTTCACAAAGATTATGGTATATCACTTATGCTGTGTCATGGGATTGGGAGTTACCGGATCGTCCATATATCGTTGCCTAACATACGTGAACACAACGACGAACTTAAAAAAAAAAAAAAAAAAAAAAAAAAAAGCGTACTTCCGTACCGTGTGATACCTTACGTCTTATCAACGCTGCCGTCAGTCGATTTTATTCATCTCCGTGGTAACCTTCCCACTGCCAAGAGGTAATAGCCTATCTCCATATACCTCTGCCGCCAGGTGATTTAATTCATTTCATTGGCATCCTCTTGATAACAAAGGGGGTTATGAATCATATGACATTATTAATAAATGATTAATAAATGATCAATTAATCGATTAATTTATTAAGAATTATTTATCAAATTAAATATATAAGGTAAAGTATAACCGCGTGATTTAATCGCTGGTAAACTATAGCCAATATCAACAACAAGAATTACGTGGCGGCACACTAGGAATTTCTCAATAGCATGCTGCTGGCTTTTGCTACTTCGTTTAACTAGAAACGACTTCGGTTACAATTTATTTTTTTAAATTTCCAAATGTCAAATTGCTCTTGCGTCATATTGTGAGACGTTGATTGACGAATTAAGCGAAGTTAAACCTAGTCACAGTGTTGAGATGTTCTTAGGGAAATCTAGAATATTGTAACCGAAGTCGTTTCTTCTCAAACCATATAGCAAAAGTAAATAGCATGCTAGCCTAGTGTGACACCACCTTCACACTCACTTCCACTTCTCTGCAGCTTTCGTCGCAAGACTCACAACGGGACCCCACGAAGGTAACCTCGATCTCATAAACTACTAAATACACAGACATAGAACGGGCAACTTAGCTCACATTATAACATATAGATCATAGTTTAACCCGCCCTTCTATAATTAAGGACAATTCCGCGCACTTTATTTAGCGCGTTACACGAACGCGCTCAATCTCCGCTCTCTGGAAGACAGTCACAGTTCCCACACTCACACGGTGGAGCAACACAACACCCAAGCAATCCTAAAGTACTTCACACAATAGCTCATACATCGGCGCCTTGCTTTCGTATATACATCACAGAGCATCATACAAAGCCCTCAGCTCAGAGACCGCGCTTACTTCTCTCGTTATCACTAACACAAGAACGCCGCACATAACAAGACGTATCACATAACACACGTGAATGACAGCAAAGCGTGTTAGGCAACAGCTCACGTAACACTCCCCATATACGCCTGCATCACCTGGTATATCACTAACCACCCAAAGGCGCAAAGTATAACACGCCGCTCGAATTATGAGACAAGAAAATGAGTCATACAAGTCATGTTTAGTAAACACGTGCAGACCCAGACCTAATCTACAATGGCTGCTTGTAATACAGCGCATACCATTGATCCAACGAATATAGATCCACCCTATTGACACATGTTAATAGATCTATAGTCGTATTATTACATTTCCCAGACTTGAAATATGAGTCAAGGAACGTCATGCGACAGTCCATATATTGGCGCCATACACTAGAACATGTCCTCGCTCCACACAATGTCCACACAGTGGGAATGGTATATATACATATATATATATATATATATATATATATGTATATATATATATATATATATATATATATATATATATATATATATATATATGTGTGTGTTTGTGTGTGAGTGGAAAGTGGTAAGGAGACAGGATAAGGCAGGAATATATTTTCTCTAACGTTTCGAAGGATGTCTTCCTCAGAGAGACTACGTCGAAACGTTAAAGGAAATACATTATTCTTGCCTTATCCTGTGTCTCCTTACCATCTTCCACTCATCTGTCTCTACTTTCTACTATATATATATATATATATATATATATATATATATATATATATATATATATATATATATATATAAACATTTTTAGAAGCTCTGCATAATTATGAACGCCTTATTTTCCCTGGAATCACACACACATCTCATTCCAACACTTGTACAAATAGAACCCGCGTCCAAAGTTTCTTTCTGTATCCAATACACAACCCATGGCAGTGCCTTAGGTATAATACAATGCTCACACAACCTACTGAAGGCCCTGAGGGATAATCACGGGTCATGGTATACCGGTAACAGGGAAGTGCACACACACACACACACACACACACACACACACACACACACACACACACACACACACACACACACACACGTCTCGATGGTGCAGTGGTACCGCTCTCGACCGCTAATTCAGCGATCCGAATTTGAGTCCCGCCCAGGGCTGAAAATTCCAGCATCGTGGCACTGCGAGACGGTACTCTAACTCAAGTAGGCATGTTGGATGTGTGTAAGGTCACAACATAATCCAAAGATCGGGTCATATAAGACTTATGAGCTCCAATTTTCAAGAGAGTAATAGTTGTCTATCACAAATCCAATAGTGACCCAATACTATGGCGAATCACACACTCACACACACATACACACACACACACACACATACGAAAATACCCATATACGGAGAGATATGTTTTTTCTTTAATCCTTTATTATTACGACGTCAGCGTAAAACTAATTCCTATGAACGTCGTTCTGAGCTATTACCATTAGTTGCCTTTCTCTCATTCTCTCTCTCTCCCTCTCTCTCTTTGTTGGACCCAGCCTTTCCTATCGGTACCTGAGCATAATCACGGGAACGAATTCCAAGGAAGATACAAAGACGCATTAAATCTTACCAATCCTATAACGTCCTATGAAGAACAGGTATGATGATATGGTTTAAAGTCACAAACTCCCTATCGGAAGGCTAGGACAGTGCCCCTCACAGAGGGCTTTGTAGCGTGGAATTTAATGAACCATGCCCTTGGTTTAACTTCGCTGGTGGCAGGATTCGAACCCGCCCTCCCCTCGACCTTCGCCGCAAGTAACGACGCTCTAACCTGCTCAGGTAGTGAGATAAAACGGGAACAGTGTGAAGAGAAACTGTCCACAACACGCACCCTAGCGGAGTACCCCAGGGATCAGTCTTGGAATCCTCGGCGACAGTTGACGTGAAGAATATAGCATTGTCAGGGTGTGATGTGTAACAGTATTAGGATGAGAAGCTTGACGGTATTAGGGTGTGGTGGTGTTAGGGTGTGACGGTATTAGGGTGTGATGTGTAACAGTATTAGGATGTGACGCGTGGCGGTGCTGGGGTGTGACGGTGTTTGGGTGTGATGTGTAACATTGTCAGGTTTAGAAGCGTGATTGTGTTAGGGTGTGATGTGTAACACTATTAGGATGTGACGCGTGACGGTGTTAGGGTGTGATATGTAACAGTATTAGGATGTGACGCGTGACAGTGTTTGGGTGTGATATATAACATTTTTAAGATGAGAAGCGTGACGGTGTTAGGGTGTGACGGTGTTAGGATGTGATGTGTAACAGTATTAGGATATGACGCGTGACGGTGTTTGGGTGTGATGTGTTACAGTGTCGGGGTTAGAAGCGTGAGTGTGTTAGGGTGTAATGTATAACAATATTAGGATGTGACGCGTGACGGTGTTAGGGTGTGATGTGTAACAGTATTAGGATGTGACGCGTGACGGTGCTGGATGTGTGCCAGTGTTAGGGTGTGATGTGTGACAGTATTAGGATGAGAAGCGTGACGGTGTTAGGGTGTGACGATGTGACGTGTGACGGTGTTAGGGTGTGATGTGTAACAGTATCAGGGTTAGAAGAAGCGTGATTGTGTTAGAATGTGACAGTGATAGGGTGTGATGTGTAACAGTATTAGGATGTGACGCGCGATAGTGCTGGGGTGTGTGACGGCGTTTGGGTGTGATGTGTAACAGCATTAGGATGAAATGCGTTACGGTGTTAGGGTGTGACGATGTTAGAGTGTGATGCGCAACAGTATTAGGGTGTGACGCGTGACGGTGCTGGATGTGTGACGGAGTTAGGGTGTGATGTGTAACATTATTAGGGTGTGACACGTGACGGTGTTAAGGTGCGACGGTGTTCGGATGTAATGTGTAACAGTATTAGGATGTGACGCGTGACGGTGCTGGGATTGTGCCGGTGTTAGTATGTGATGTGTAATAGTATAAGGATGTGACGTGTGACGGTACAAGGGTGTGACGGTGTTAGGGTGTGATGTATAACAGTATTAGGATATGACGTGTGACGATGTTAGGATGTGACGATGTGAGGGTGTGACAGTGTTAGGGTGTAATAAGTATTAGGATGTGACGCGTGACGGTGTTGGGTGTGTGACGGTGTGATGTGTAACAGTATTAGGATCTTAAGCGTGACGGTGTGACGGTGTTAGGGTGTGATGTGTAACAGTATCAGGATGATAAACGTGACAATGTTAGGATGTGACGGTGTTAGGGTGTGACGGTGTTAGGGTGTGATGTGTAACAGTATTAGTACCTTAAGCGTGACGGTATTAGGATGTGACGATGTTCGGATGTGATGTGTAAGAGTATTAAGATGTGACGCGTGATGATGTTAGGGTGTGACGGTGTTAGGGTGTGACAGTGATAGGGTGTGGTGTGTAACAGTATTAGGATATTACGGTGTTCGGATGTGATGTGTAACAGTATTAGGATGTGACGCGTGACGGTGTAAGGGTGTGACAGTGTTATGGGTGTGACGGTGTTAGGGCGTGACATCGTCACATTTGAGAATGTCACTTAGGAAATTATGAGTACAGATGTGACATACGGACGAAATCAACATAATTAGCTTATTTCAATCTAAGCAAGGTACCGCTGTAGCGCGCTGGTTGCGACCTCGCTCCGCACAACGCAGCCTCAGGTTCGAATCCAGTAACTACCGGTCACCGCTACTTTCCCTGATAGTTTCCTTTGGCGTTTTTCCACTTAGAAATTGGTTTGTTAATGTTTTTAATAGTAGTTTATTAACATGGGGGTGTGAGGTTAGGGTTATATGTTAATGTGGGCGTATAAAATTGCACTAATGTTTTAAAATGGGCGTGGGAACTAGTGTCAATGTCTTAGCATGGGCGTGAGACTGGATTAACGTTGATTGTGGGCGTGTGAAAAGTATCATGTTATAATGGGCGTGTAAAATAGATACAGGGATTCAGTGTATTAAGAATGTATGGGCGTGTCTGCAGCATGGGTATGGGCGTGCAATAAACGCCCAATTCCTGGGCGCTGACCCATGGGCGTCGTGGGTGTGAGAATCGCGGGCGCGAGAAAGATCAGTGCTGGAGACGCGAGAAGTTATCGTGTGTGTTAAGGGCGTGGTGGAGTGGGCGTGCAGATTACGAGTTATGGGCGGCTGGGGGGAGGGGGGCAAGGGGGGCAAGGGGGAAGGGGCAAGGGGGGGCAAAGAAGGACAGTCTATTTCAACCTCCTCTGGTGTAAAATTGAAGAGTTGAGGTGACGATTGAGGGGGCTGGGGCTGGGGGCTGGAGGCTGGGGGGCTGGGGCTTGGGGGCTGGGGGGGCTGGTTCTGCACTGTATACATTGCATCGCTGCCCACATTTCATCAGCGTTTCTATCCTTATGACTAATACCACATCGCCAAGGCGAAGAAGGATTACTAAGGACGAGTATGGCGACAGGAGACCTTTTGGTCCATAACTAGGTCGGATGCGAAAAAATGATAATGATGATAAATAGATAGAGGTAAGTCGGGTTGAGAAGAGATTGAGAGAAAAAAACAACAACGAAGGCCTATGGGAAGGTAAAACTGCCCTTGAACGATAAATAATATTGCGCAATATTCCGTATTGTGCAACATTATTGACGGTGTAAGGTGGTATTGAAGACTGACACAATATATTGAAGACATCAAATGTACAGACCGATCACGTGTGACTCTTCAATACCACCCCTACACCGTCAATAATATTGTACAATACGGAATATTGCGCAATATTATTGACCGTGTAAGGTCCGCTTCACGACTGGGAGAAGTAAGGCCAAATATGGAAGGCTTGAGGAAAGTATCGGTGGTATTCTTAAAAAAATCTTTCCTTATATAAATCTTTGGAAGGGAAAGATTTATATAAGGAAGGATATTTTTAAGAATACCACCGCAAGATTCTTACAGAGGTATTCTTTAAAAAAAATCTTTCCTTATATAAATCTTATATAAATCCTTGGAAGGGAAAGATTTATATAAGGAAGGATATTTTTAAGAATACCACCGCAAGATTCTTACAGAGGTATTCTTTAAAAAAAATCTTTCCTTATATAAATCTTATATAAATCCTTGGAAGGGAAAGATTTATATAATGAGAGATTTTCTTTAAGAATACCACCGTAAGAATTGTACGGTGGTATTCTTAAAAAATAATTTCCTTATGTAAATCTTTGGAAGGGAAATATTAATATAATATATTTTTTTAAGAATACCACCGTAAGAATTGTATAGTGGTATTCTTAAAAAAACATTTCCTTATTTAAATCTTTCCCTTCCAAGGATTTATAAAAGATTTATACAAGGAAAGATTTTTTTAGAATACCAACCTAAGATTCTTACAGTGGTATTCTTGAAAAAAACCTTTCCATATATAAATCTTTCCCTTCCAAGGATTTGTATAAGATTTATATAAGGAAAGATTCTTTTTTATGAATACCATCGTATGACACGGCAAGGAAGGCTCGGGGAAGGGCTATGAACGTGAAAGATGATGAGTAAGGCCTGATGAGGAAGGACTGATGAGGAAGGACTGATGGAAGGGAAGGGAAGGAAGGAAGGCGGGAAGGGTAAATCATTTCTTCAATATACAATGACGAACGATATATATTTTTTCAATGTGTCGTCATGTGATTTTATTCAAATTTTGGACCTGGGGATGGAAGGGAGGGTGAATAACTTCTTCAGTATATAATGACGAACGATATAGATTTTTTTTTTCAATTTGTCGTCAGCCATTTTTTTTTTTTTTCCAAATTTTGAACCTGGGATTGTGATGTGCTTGTCGGATGTGTTGTGAAGTGTCCAGTAACGCTTCTTTGACATAAGAATAAAGGAGCCCGTAAGAGACCATAAGGCCTACACTGGGCAGTTCCATGTCCCTTGTCACCTACCATCCCCATCCATAAAGTTATCTTTCTTTTAAAACAACCGATAGTTTCAGCGCTCACTATTTGGTTACTAAGTCAATTCCATCAATTAACCACTTTATTGTTGAACCAATTCTTACATATTTCCTTCTTAAATCTAACTTTGTCCGATTTAAATCTATTACTATGAGTACGAATTCTGTCATGATTTTATTAAAAAAAAAACTTGATCAAGGGCGATTACAATTTTACTAGAATTTGATATTTGATTAATCTAAGTTAATGGTAACCTGAATAAAATATGTAAAGTTTTACTGTGACTGACAGAGAAAAGTGGTATGCGTGTGGCATGAAGAAATGTTGAAGAATGTGTCAACATAAAGATCTGTGGATTGAAAAACAATTGTGGAATGTTCGAAATTAATCAAGTAGTTGATGGGGAATGAAGTATGGAAGGGTTTGGTATCCGGCGAATGTACGGCGCTGGCTGTGGAATGAGGTGAATGTGGAATGCAACACCTCAGCCTTTAGCATTAAAGGAATGTAAGTTGTGGTCTGTGGAATGAGAGGCGAAGGGAAAAATTTATGTAAGGAAAGATTTTTTTTTAAGAATACCACCGTAAGAATCTTTAGCATTAAAGGAATGTAAGTTGTGGTCTGTAGAATAAGAGGTGGAGAATGTACGAATGAGAGATATTACAACATTTGTTGACGTGAGTGGAATGTATAGTTAAAAATTTGTGGAATGAGAGGCGGGTTGAGGCACCCACGTTTACGATAGGAGTTGCGGAATGCATGGCACGTTGTGGAATGTCAGAAAATTTGAAATGTAAATGAATTAAATTGGGAAACTTGTGCAATGTGGCCCAAATGAGGACTGAGTATATGGTGCTTTGGGGAATGCGTGACGGTGCGAGGAATGAGTGGAATACTGAAGAAAGCTATGCTGAGCGGGCGAGGCATGTCGGGGAATGTGATTGGAATGAGTAACCAGCGATTCTATCCTAGTAGAACGGAAGGAGAGTACAAGTTAAAAGTGACCAGGTATTATTGATTTACTGATTATTTCATGTTATTAATTTATATTTTAATTATATTCCATTTTTATTCTTATGTACCTATTCTTTATATTTTTATTGTGTATTCGTTTTGTTTTTATCCGTTCATTTTTATCTATTTACTTATCTTATTCATTTATCTATTTAATTATTCATTTATTTGTATTTTTATTCATTATGTTTTTGGGTGAGGACTTCCGATGGATGATATGTAGGGGCATCGTCTTGGGTCATGAGAGGTCAGTGGATGAGTCACAGTTGAATGTACAAAGAAACTTGCACTGTTTTCGATATATATATATATATATATATATATATATATATATATATATACATATATATATATACATATATATATATATATATATGTATATACATATTATATATATATATATATATGTATATACATATATATATATATATATATACAGTATATACATATATATGTATATATGGTGCGTTACCGAAAAAAATTATTTATATATACATATACAGTATATGTAAATAATACGCAATAACGGAAATGCATCCCCAAAGAATTATGGGAATAGAGAGGTAAAGTAACCTGTCTGTGTGATTCACCATGGTCTTGGATCACGTGTTGGACTCGTGATCGACAGATATTTCCCTCCCGGGTGAGAGCTCAGAGCTCATATGTGACCGATCTATGGGTAATGTTGTGACCTTACACGCACACACACCCAACTCCCCGCCCACGGGAGTTGGAGTAACGACTCACAGGGCAGCGATACTGAAGTTATTTCAGCCCTGGGCGGGATTCGAACCTGGACCGCCGTAGTGGCAGCCGGGAACGCTACAACTGCGTCATCGAGTCGTGTGTGTGTGTGTGTGTGTGTAGCCTTATAAGACAAGGCTACTAGTACCTGATACTTTCCCTAGCTGGCTACCCAAGCACACAAGGCAAAGGTGGCGGCTTCGGCCGAAGCACCGCCCATTTACCTAAAGAACACCAGCTCACAATTATGTAGCGCTGGGCTTTGGCGCTATATGATGACACCATGGGGGGGAGGTGAGGGGGAGGGGGGAGAGGTGAGGGGGAGGGGGAGAGGTGAGGGGGGAGGTGAGGGGGAGAGGGGTACCATTGTGAGAGAAGAAAAAGTAACTAAGTAAAAAGGTTAACGTTGGGGGTGGGAGGGAGAGCAGGAGGGAGAGTGGGGGGAAAGTGGGAGGGAGAGTGGGAGAGAGAGTAGGAGGGAGAGTAGGAGGAAGAATGGGTGGGAGAGTGGGAGGGAGAGTGGGAGAGAGAGTAGGAGGGAGAATGGGAGAGTGAGTAGGAGGGAGAGTGGGAGGGAGAGTAGGAGGGAGAACAGGAGGGAGAGTGGGAAGGAGAGTAGGAGGAAGAGGGAATAAATCTATGGTAATGGAAGACGGGTAGTGAGCAATTGGGGAGTAATGAGAGAGAGCGAGTAGAGGGTGGGGTGGGGGGATAAATCAAGGGGAGTAAAAAGGTGGGGGGAAGGATCTATCCATGCTATAGGGTGGGTGGGTGGGGGCAGGCTCAGTGTGGGGGGCTTCTTAAGGTTAAAGACATTGTAAGTTTGAGAATAGGGGGGGAAGAATGGGGGAGGGGGGAATAAGGATTAGGGTAAAATGGGGAGGCTAGTGATGATAGAAGTGGGGGGAGATAAGTTATAAAGGGGAGGGGAGGGTGATTATGGAACGGGGAGAGGGGGAGATGAGACGAGGAGTGGGGGGGATAAGGTAGAAGGGGGGGGAGGCAATGCAACTGTGAGACGCAGCGATGGGTCGAGGGACAGAAGGAGGAGAGAGCGCAACGGAGAGGAGGAGGAGGAGGTAGTGGAGGAGGAGGGGGAGGAGGAGGAGGAGGAAGAGGTGGCGGAGGAGCCGACGGGCTGAGATTGGCGAGGCGTGAGGCGGTGCCGGGTCGCGGGAGGAGGAGGAGTAGGAGGAGGAGGCGGAGGAGGAGGAGGAAGAGGAGGAAGAGGAGGAGGAGGAGTGGCACTGTGCTTCACCATGTAAACAAAACAAACCTGGTTGGTCGGCAGCAGCAGCAGCAGCAGCAGCAGCAGCAGCAGCAGCCGACTCACTGCCCGCCGCTCGCAGCCGCTACCGACCCCAACCACGCCGCTTGCGACACGGCCTTGATGCAATGTCTATGAGTACTACATCATTTACGGAACGTATCAAGAGAAAGAAAAAAAGAAAAAGAAAAAAAAAGAAAAGAAAAAATCTCTCTTTGGTGTTCTTTAACACCTACGTGGCTTCTGCTGTCCCCAGAACTCTCGGCCGATGAGTCGCTCCGGACACCGACCCGACGAAGACTTCTGACCTCTCTTCTCACGAACTCGGACGGGGATCCTTCTTCGTGTCTCCTTCTTCTACGAAGCTCTTCGGCTACTCCTGATGCTTCCAACGAAGACTTCTGACCTCTCTTCTCACGAACTCGGAGAGGAATCCTTCTTCGTATCTCCTTCTTCGGCAACCCTTGATGCTTCTAACGAAGACTTCTGACCTCTCTTCTCACGAACTCGGAAGGGGATCCTTCTTCGTGTCTCCTTCTTGTACGAAGGTCTTCGACAACTCTTGATGCTTCCAACGAAGACTTCTGACCTCTCTTCTCACGAACTCGGACAGGGGTCCTTCTTCGTGTCTCCTTCTTGTACGAAGGTCTTCGACAACTCTTGATGCTTCCAACGAAGACTTCTGACCTCTCTTCTCACGAACTCGGACAGGGATCCTTCTTCGTGTCTCCTTCTTCTACGAAGGTCTTCGACAACTCTTGATGCTTCCAACGAAGACTTCTGACCTCTCTTCTCACGAACTCGGACAGGGATCCTTCTTCGTGTCTCCTTCTTCTACGAAGGTCTTCGACAACTCTTGATGCTTCCAACGAAGACTTCTGACCTCTCTTCTCACGAACTCGGACGGGGGTCCTTCTTCGTGTCTCCTTCTTCTAAGAAAGTCTTCGACAACCCTTGATGCTTCCAACGAAGACTTCAGACCTCTTTTCTCACGAACTCGAACAGGGGTCCTTCTTCGTGTCTCCTTCTTGTACGAAGGTCTTCGAAAACTCTTGATGCTTCCAACGAAGACTTCTGACCTCTCTTCTCACGAACTCGGAGAGGATCCTTCTTCGTGTTTCCTTCTTGTACGAAGGTCTTCGAAAACTCTTGATGCTTCCAACGAAGACTTCTGACCTCTCCTCTCACGAACTCGGACAGGGGTCCTTCTTCGTGTCTCCTTTTTCTACGAAGGTCTTCGACAACTCTTGATGTTTCCTCAGACTCTTCCTCAGGTACTTTTAGACACGAAGGAGATCGAATTTCCTCCAAATGTGGGGAAAAATAGTATCGTTGGTTGGAAGATTTCCGATTAACACCCAAAAAACATTTGGAGCGCAAGCGAAACGCTTCACATATTTTATTCTAGTCAAGGTAATGAACATATTCAAATTTTGAACAACAGATCTGATACAGTAACAAACATTCAAACTCACCATCCCACTCCTATGAAGTGGGAAGTGAGAAACCCCTAGTAGGACAGACCCTGTCAGTTGCGGGAAGCCTTTTTTTTTTTTTTTCTTTCTTTGCCGATGTTTGGGTCGCCTCCCCGCCTGGCCAGGTCTATCGGTAACCAACGCAAGAAGTACGCAGCGGGTCCCGGGAATCGAACTCACGACCACCTGCTCATGAGTTCGACACGGTAGCCACTGTGCTACCACGTTCTTTACATATTTTATTCAGAATTACGAGTTTCGACATACAATTCTATTCAGGTGAATGGGAATGACGGGTTGAATCACCATGATATGCAACACATGTATAAATACAACATATGTAGAAATACAATACCCAATCAACTAAAACCATATATCGATCTAAAACCTTAGATGTGGATAGTCTGCCTATGCGTGCAGTACTATCACGATATCCTAACAGCTGGAACACTATTTTCAACTACCTAGACTTAATCTAACTTCACTACATATCCTAGCTGTCGTCAATCAACTCTCTACAGTTGAAGAAAATCCTAGTTAAAGATAGAATTATACGGTATTACTTTGCAGTGGACAAGATGCAGGGATGACCCGTCATCCAGGAGGTGCCAAGATAAGAGGGAGGGAAGAGGGTAGAGGGGAGTGGAGTATGTAGGGGATGGAATGGGTGGGAGTGGTTTCTATGCCTTTGTTTTTTTGGCTACCTCCCTTGTAAGGGGGAAAAAGCCTTTGGTATATGTATGTATTACTTGCTACAAATACGGAGTAAGCTTCAGCAAGTAACAGCCCTGCCACAAAGACAATTGATCTGAGTTACGTTAAACCTAGTTAGCACAGGGCTAGTTTAGTAGCCGCTAGTACTAACGACTTGTAAACTAGCCCTCTACCTGCCCAATGTCAAGGGAATATTAGTCAACTTAACTACAAACTATCCTAGCGTCAACGCTTACTTTCCGTTAGGTAAGTTAACTAGTAACTAGCAGCTACTAAACTAGCCCCGGGTCGAGTGATCTCTTACGGTGGTATTCTTAGAAAAAAAAAATATTCCTTTTATAAATCTTATATAAATCCTTGGAAGGGAAAGATTTATATAAAGAAATAATTTTAAGAATACCACAGTAACAATCTTACGGTGGTATTCTTAAAAAAATCTTTCCTTATATAAATCTTTCAATTCCAAGGATTTATATAAGATTTATATAAGGAAATATTTTCTTTAAAGAATAAGAATCTTACGGTGGTATTCTTAGAAAAATATTTCCTTATATAAATCTTTCCCTTCCAAGGATTTACATAAGATTTATATAAGGAAAGAATTTTTTAAGAATACCACCGTAAGATTCTTACGGTGGTATTCTTAAAAAAATCCTTCCTTACATAAATCTTTCCCTTCCAAGGATTTATATAAGATTTATATAAGGAAAGAATTTTTTTTAAGAAAACCACAGTTTCTGTCTTCCGGCATCGCTCCTATTTCCGCCTACAAGTGTTGGAGCCGAGGAGCCTACGCCAGGAGGCGCTGAGTGGCTGCGGCCGAAACCATCACCTTTACCCTATTATGCGTTTGGAATGGCAACAATCACTGTTGGGAATCAGAAAGGATTGCGGGATTCGAACCCACAACTATGGGAATGCGAGGCCAGTACGCTACCGATTACGCCACACAGCGTGACTAGAAATCGTCTTGTATTTTTAATTGAGCCTTCTTGACAAGTCGTATGAGTACTCTGTTCCCATTCAACATTTGCGTTGTTTTTGTCCAAAATGTCGTGACCATTATTTCCCCTACATGACGCTCTCGTCCACAATGGCTTGACTAATCTTTCTCCCATAACTCTGCCCTCTTTCAGGCTAGTCTGGCCTTGCCACATTTCTCTCTCTTTCTCTGTCTTTCTCTCTTCCCCTCTCTCTCTCTCTAAACTTGCCCCTGTCACACTGTCTCCATTTTTTGACTAAAGAACTCAACGTCGCGTTTTATTGTATTACTAAATAATTTACTAAATGTTTTATTGTAATTTTATTGTAAATTTATTGCATTACCAAATAATTACAAAATAATATGGCTAAATATTGCAATGTAAACAATATACATAATCAGATGCATAACTATATATACATATATATATATATATATTATATATATATATATGAAGTTCTGTTATGAGCGAAATATCAGTGAATAAAAACTCTAACGATTCTCGGTGTTTATCTATCTCACCACCATACCACTCATTTTGTCGTCCATCCTTTAATATATATATTCGAATCCTTGGTTGTACCACGTTTCAATTTCTGCATGTATGCCTCGAGTTTCTCGATGTTGAAGCCTTAGAATTAAAGAGAATTGTGGTTGATAAAGTGTAAATCTGTTCACTGGAACCCATTCAGTATTGTACATACATATATATATATACATATATATATTATATGTGTGTGTGTGTATATATATATGTATATATATAAAGTAATGTCGTCACACATTCGTAAAATTCAACAAAGACCCACTGTGTTGGATAAGAAGAAATAAAGTAGACGATATCCATATATTTCCACTGAAGAGGATCACAGTCTGTGATCGAAATATATGGATATCGTCTACTTCATTTCTTCTTATCCAACACAGTGGTTCATTGTTGAATATATATATATATATATATATATATATATATATATATATATATATATATATATATATATATATATATATATTGTGGGGCTAGTACCTGTTCGTACCCCAACCTTGCAATTGGTCCATAACAGTTCATATACACGATTTATTGTCCACGCGATGCCACTCTCATTATCGACGGCGCCATGACCTTAGGGGAGCCGGGGGGGGGGGGGTTACCCCTCAGCCGCGGGCGGTGTCAGAGGGGAGGGGGGCGTGTCCCCCCCCCAAAAAAAAACCTGAAGGTTTCCTTTGGAAGGGGAAACGATGCGATATGGTTTCCATGGGACGTGTTCGAGTCCCTGATACTGTGAAGGTAAAGGGCCATGGCGGATTCGGTCGTAGGTAAGCGCCTCATGGTGTAGATTCTTTACTTTTTCCGTGTAGGTGAAGTCTTACTGTAAGAAAGAGAGAGAGAGAGAGAGAGAGAGAGAGAGAGAGAGAGAGAGAGAGAGAGAGAGAGAGAGAGAGAGAGAGAGAGAGAGAGAGAGAGACCCATACCGCTTGGGCAGATTACCAAAACTGGCGTTGTTGGGGCTATCAAGTACCAAAGTACCGGCCCCAGTTTCCACGAGCTGCGTGGAATACGCCGCGTTGAAAATAAATAGATAAATAAATGAATAAAATAATGATAATAAATAAGTGAAATAAAAAGTAAATCAAAAATGTAAGGAAAAGATATGGATGTCAAGTCATAAACACGTGTTTTATTATATATATATATATATATATATGTGTGTGTGTGTGTGTGTGTGTGTGTGTATGTATGTATGTATATATCTGTATTAAATACTTGGGTACTATTGCTGCTCCAAGTTACCAAAAATACCAAATGTTGCACTCCCAGCGACTCTAAGTCTCGTAGGGGAGTACCAAGTACCTAGATAGGTTCAGCCATCATCATCGTCATCATCATCATCGTCATCACTTTATATTTTTATTTCTTGGAGGAGGTAAAGAAGGAAAAGAGGGAAGGCATAAATATAGGAGATGGGTATGAGGAAAAAATACAAATAAAATAAAGGAAGAAGGAAGAAATCAAAGAAGGAAGGAAGGAAGGAAGGAGAAGAGGAGTTAGGAGAGGCGAGAAGGGGAAAGAGAAGGAGGGCGGAAAGAGAAGGAGAGGGAAGTTGGAGGGAGGGGAGGTGAAGGGAGGAGGATGGGTGGGGAGAGGAGGGGGAGATGCGAGCTGGGACACAGATGGGGAGAGAAAGACACGAGATGAAAAAGGGGGTGGGGGAGAAGGAGTGGGCCATGAGAGGGAGGAAGGAAGAGGAGGGAAGAGGAGGAGGGAAGAGGGAAGAGGCGAGAGGAAGGACACTGGGGGAAAGGGGGGAGGAAGAAGGCAGGTAAGGTGAGGGGATGTAAGCAGGAAGGGTGGGGAGAAATTATGGGGAGGATGGAATGAAGAGGGAGAGTAAAGACATGGGGGAGGGGGGAAAGGCAGGTAAGGTGGGTGAATGTAAGCAGGAAGGGTGGGGAGACATGATGGGGAGGATGGAATGTAGAGGGAGAGGGAGAGTAAAGACATGGGGGGAAGGGGGAATTACAGATGAAATTATTCTGTTATACACACTACCCCTTCACAATCCCCCCTTACCATCATATAATATAGTCCCCTATCCCATTCACCAATCCCTCCCCTAACTATACACAGTAACCTTAACAACCCTCTACTCCCTTGTTTATCGTGCACCCAGGCAATTACAAACTACCATGTACACAAAGGAACACAAAGGAAGAACAAACAACAGCAGGCCTACTGGCCCTAACGAGGCTATTTGTGTTTACTATAATAGGCTACAATTAAGAAAACAGGAGAAGATGAACTAACACTACTGCTAATACTATTCCCTCACTTTCCTACTTTTACAAAGTCTCCCCCATCTCAAGTCCCAAATCTTTCTCTTCTCTCCAAAAATCCACCTCCACCTACTCTCCCACTCCCTCCTGCATATCTAGTCTCCCCTCCCCCCGTGACCTCACCCCCCAACCATGAGAAGTCTTCTATCTACCTCTACTTCCACAACATGCGCATCTACCTCCTCCTCCCCCTCCCCTCCCTTCCACTCTCGGGTCCCTTGGGGGACAAGTATAGTGTCCTGGTGCGTGACCCCATGGGCATAGACGGGGGGTAGGGAGGGTTTATTTTGACGTGACCTCCCGCGTTTAAAGAGTAAATGGGTGTTCATTGTCACGGCCATGTACGAGGCTGACGAAGATTAGATTCTTGGGTAAGTGATATTTGCCACTCCCACTCAGCTGAGCGTTGGGGACAGTGCTAATGTAGCCGCCCCTGCTGTCTCCTCCGGGTTATTCTCGATTACACACACACATACACACACACACACACACACACACACGCGTGCGCTCATGCAACGCGCGCATGTTTGTAGGCGCATGCACACTCACGCATTTCTCCTCCCGCCCTCGTCTCCCTTCCGCGCATGCCTCGGTTAGTGTCAACGCAAAATCGTACCGGGGAAGAGTACTCACAGGTTCTCTAGCTGCGCAGGCTTGTGTCCTCAGGTTCTAACTCCACCACCTCTTCCTCACCCTCCCTCCTTTTCCTCCACCACCATCACCACCACCACCACCACCGACATCACCTCCGCCAACATCGCCACAATTAGTACTACGATTTGTACCACCGCTGCCACCACTTTTATTATTATTATTATTATTGTCACTACCATCACCATTTTCACTAGAATCTTGAGAATCACGCTACAATACCTAGGTTGACAATAAATATTATATTTTCTAATATATTTCTATCCCAAACATGTTATGCCGTTAATGATATTACCTAAAAATACAGGACAGGTATCAACTGAATACACTTGGTCATCGCTTGGACACAACTATACCTGGAAAGACATTTATATCTTCTTAAGACCGTTTGACGAAAAATTGTCTCTCAACTTCATATAAACCATTTGATGCTTTGGTTCTTTAAGAAATTTTCGAAGTGAGGAGGGCCTTCGAAAAGGTCTTAGTCTCTTCAGAAGGCGGATGCCGAATAACTGACTCAAACTATCTGATGTTAATATGGATGAGGTTGCGTGTACCCAGGACGCCTTGTGTCACTAAAATATGATAACGCACACACGCACGCACGCATACCTAGGATCCACAACCAGATGCACAAGCACTCTCGCACGCACGCACGCACACACAAACACACACACACGCACATACAATCACGGTTGTCGACGTCCAATCCTTCTCGTTTGTAGTACCGGGTAGGTGCCCACCCTCCCCTCAACCTTCCGACCTGGGGTCAAATCGCAGGTGATTTGAACAAAGTCCTGATACGCTTTCGATGTTCGTTAGGGGTAGACCATATAGACACTCAAAAGATGATTATCACAGGAAGATTCTGGAGTTTAAAACAAAGTAAATAATTATTGTTTGCACTGAGAGAGAGAGAGAGAGAGAGAGAGAGAGAGAGAGAAAGAGGGGGGGATATCATGAGACTGCGTGCATACATAGACTTACAGACACACACACACAACAAACGCAACACAATGTAGAATTGTACACAAACCACCACGAACGCCTATAACTGTGAATAATCATGTAACGTCACAAAACACGCCGTGACCTGACTGGAAGATTACGAGAGGTCACAATTCAACCTCGGTCGTCGGGTAGTGATTGACCTGAGGTCATCCTGGGGTAGCTTACTCGTAAGGTCATCATTAACCTCTACAAAGGATTACAAAGGCGGAGCATGCCGACAGGAGGCCTTTTGGTCCATATCTAGGTCGGATGCGAGAAAAAAAATAATAATAATAAATAAATGAATAAATAAAAACTATAAAAATGAAAATGATAAATAAATAAATATTGTTGGCAAACGATTTTATTCAGATTTGGGAGAACGAGTGGACGAGACGAACGGGTTGGACTACGACTATCCGGCGATATATTTTTCTTCTTTTTGCGGGGATCCGTGGCGCAGGGCGACCTTATGTCTTCGATCGCGGAGACCTCAAGCTCACTACAATGCTGGTGTAAAAAAAAAAAAAAAAAAAAAAAAAAAAAAAAATATATATATATATATATATATATATATACACACACACACACATATGTATATACATACACACATTGTTCAGACATTGAAAGAGGTCGAAGGTAGGCGGAGAAAGACACGCATCAATCCGAGTTTTATTCCTCATTGATTACTTTTGCATCAAACTTATATTAAAATGCATGACTCCCTTCTCTCACCTTCACCTTTATATATATATATATATATATATATATATATATATATATATATATATATATATATAAAATATATATATATATTATATATATATATATATATTATATATACATATATACACGACAGCGTTACCACGCTGCAAAACACCCTTTTACACACACACACACGCACACGACGGCATAGTGGTAGAGTTCGCAAATACACATACTGAAGACATGGTGAATCACACATACACGACCTCTGATGAATGTGCACACACAAACACACAGCACACGTGGCGCAGTTGGCATTGTTCCCGGATGCCACTACGGCGGTCCGGGTTCGAATCCCGTCCAGGGCTGAAAAAAAATTCAGTATCAGTGCGCTGCGGATAGTTACTCCAACTCTCGTGGGCGGAGAGTTGGTTGTGTGTGTGCGTGCGTGTAAGGTCACCGCATTATCCATACATTGGTCATATATGAGCTCTGAGCTCTTTTCCGGGAGAGAAATAGCTGTCGATCACTAGTCCAACACGTGATCACACACG
>NC_134820.1:21822804-21830304 GCF_046742065.1 Oratosquilla oratoria | reverse complement strand
AGCTGATAGGCTGAGGACTCGAACCTAACCGATACGTAACAAATGGACACTGACTTAAACATTGTTTGCAAGGAATTAAAATAGAAAAAGTTAATGTGGTTTATAAGATGAAAATCTATGTACTGAGGACCATTCGGTGTGTGTACACACTACCATGGCCAATCATGGTGGTGGTGGGTCGAGTATGAAATTCTTGTATATGTATTTAACTCAAGCATACATAAGAAACTGTGCTCTTGATGGGGCAAATTGTTGTCGCTGTCCATTTGTTGCGTATCGGCTAGGTTCGAGTCCTCAGCCCGACAGAGTATTAGTTTCCGAATATGCTTCCATCGAGCTCCTGTTGATCTCGACTGTGTTTGCAAGGAAGTAATGTGGTTCATAAGATGTGTGTGTGTGTGTATATATATATACATCTATATATATATATATATACAGTATATTGTCAAACTTGTATTTAGAAAAGGATTTGCCTCAATACAAGCTCAACTATATATATATAATATATATGTGTGTGTATACATTATGTATATACATCTTCACTGATGAGATTATATTGAAGCTTTTCATTTCCTCAATACAAGCTCTACAATGCCATTGTCGCTGTTGACTTAAAATCCCTGTTTTCGACATGGACTCCTAGCAATATATATCACAATTTCTGACAGTTGTTCCCGAACTCGAACCCAGGACTTGTACGTTAGCAAGTCTATACTTCTACCAACCATTGGCGATTCTATTCAGATATATATATATATATATATATATATATATATATATATTATATATATATACATATGTGTGTATATGTATATGTATGTATGTATATATATATATATATATATATATATATATATATATGGCATATGTGAGTGGAGTGAGCGAAGAACGAGCGAGTTCGCATCTCCGCGTCGGCCCGACATCAGCTCCGCTCCGCACTCTCCCAAAGGAACTATGGATGCGGTGACTAGGCCGGTACCTCCCCCCCCCCCAACCCCACCGTTCCCTATAATCCTTGGAATGTTAACGGCTACCCTCCGCTGAGGGGAGAATGGGTGGAAGTGGATGGAGTTTGCAATGGTTGGGGATTTACTATCCTGTGTGTGGGGGGGGGGAGGGGGTGTTGGTCTGTACTATGCACACTATTGTGAGAATAGTATTTTATTTTATTTGTTTATTTTTGGGGTTGATGGAATATACACATCACCTTTCTGACCATTCTCATCTTTTTTTTTTTTTTTTTTTTATGGTGGTGGTGGGGAGACGCACATACTCCACGACCCCACTCCACCCATTCTCAACCCACAACATCAAACCCCATCTCCCCTACATCTCAACCCGGCCGCAACTGTCCACGAACTCGCACGCGCTCACCCGCCGCATCTATCGGAAGAAGAATCCAAATCCTACACAAGGTTCTCGACGATCCTTTCCCGGACTCCGGGAGACATCCCGGGAAAAGGTGGTTCGTTCAGGATGCGGGAGGGAGTGGGAGGTGGCGCGCCGAGGGGGTGGGGGGGGAGGGGCGTGTGTTATCGCTGCTTTGCGTCGCAAGGCGCCCACTATCTCCATAAGTGAGAAGAGGATTGGGTTAAGCACACACACATACTGTATAATATACACACACACATATACTGTATTATATACACACACACATACATATATTTATATATATGCAATATCACCATAAAAGAGAAACTTGTAGACTAAATACTTTCGTGTATTACATCTTCAGTGATGTGAAACCTGCATATGTATATACATATATATGTATATATATATATGTATATACATATATATATGTATATATATATATATATATGTATATATGTATATGTATATATATATATATATGTATATATATATAATATATATATACAATATATACATATATGTATATATAATATATATATATATATATACACATACACATAAAATTGACTCTGAACTGATGGTAAAAGGTTGTATTATTGTGAGATCCTAAAGTCCCTTATCATATTTTGTTTATCTATATATTTATTTATCTCATTTTCTTTATTTACTTTTTATTCATTTATTTATTCATTTGTTTTTGTCTCTTCTACTCTAAGTGAAGACGGATCCATCCTTCTCATTTTTTTTCCTTTGGTTGGTGCTCCTCACCTCGTTGATACATTGATTCTGAAAAATGCACACATACATACACACAAACACATTTGTACACAAATGTACAAATCATAAGTAAACACCCAAAATGTGTGTGTGTGTGCAGATATGTATATATGTATTTGTGTGTATCTATATGCATATATATATGTGTATATATATATATATGTATATATATATATATATATATATATATATATATATATATATATATATATAATATATATATATATACATATATACACATACATATTTTTTGTGTCAATTGTTCTCAAGTCCTCCCATACATCTTGATGAGAAATGTTGGGCTGTTGTCAATTCTGTACGATTGTGCAAAAATTTCTGTCACCAGCTGGTAAGAGGAAGAGAAGAAAAACTCATCTTGTGTAAAACAGATATAGAATGGGAAAAAAAGTAAAGAAAAAAAAAAAAATTGCGATATATTCTGGGCCTGGTCTGGAGACCAATTGCCAGCCCCCCAAGGTTGCACCTCCAGAGAGGTGAGGGTGTTGACGGGATTTGGAGATGGGCAGTAAAGGGATGTCCATGTTGGAAGGCCACTTCATGCATGATCCCATTGTTGATATACACACACACACACATATATACATATATATATATATATAAATATATATATATGTAGCATTACCATGCTCTCAGGATAAGATTCACTCATGATCACATTTGCTCTGATTAGTAAAAATTGTCTTGGTTGGTTCTGGTAGACCATACAGACACACCTATATATAAACAAATGAATGTTATGCATACACACACACACACACACATGCATTCAATCCTAAAATCACACATATAAATATGTACACATACACACACACACACACATATATATATATATATATGATATATACACATATATGCATACATATGTATATACTATGTATTTGTGGTAGTAGTGCCATGTATGTGTATATCACTAACATGTACCCGTTACATTTGTATTGTGGATGAAAAAATAAACATAATAATTTGCCACTTCATAGGAAATTCTCTGTTTATGGAAATTTATTCATAACGAAAACCTAATAAAACATACAACCAACCTTTAAATGCATAAAAGTTACAAATTGTTCTTATACATATTGTAAAGGTACTAATTCTTAAACATGATGGGACTTAAAATTAAAATTGTAAAGATTATCTTGTAATCCTATTGTAAATACAAAACTAAATATTATTACATATCTGAATATCACAAGGAAAAAGTTTTAAAGAGTTAGAAAATGCTATTGGTGAATTCACAATTATCATTTTCTACTATTTTTTCTTTACTATTAAACAATTTATACACTCCATATGCAGCAAAAAAAATCTACACCTCAGGTAAACTATTTTTCTTTTTTAAAGTAATTTAAGGTTTTAAGTTCCTTTTAAGCCACAATGGCCAAGAAAAAAGAAAGAAAAAAGAAATGAAAAAATATGAAAATAGAAAAAAAAAAAAAAAAAAAAATCAAAAGATTTCCATAGGCCACTAGCCCACAGGAAAATATCAAAACAAACAAATTTTCTTTATTTTTTCTTTTCTTTTCCAAACCATAGAAGATAACCATAATATCTGCCAGAAAAGATATATGCAAATGTGAGAGAAAACAGAAAAACAAAACAATAACAATTGTCAAACTGTAAACCCAGCCAGCTTCACTGGGGCCAACATCCATATAAGGCATTTGTAAACATTTCCACTCAGTGAGAAGCAAACACACTTTCATGTACATTATTTTTGTATTTGACAACAGATGTCAAAATGTGTATCACACACAAGCATATAGAAATATATATATCAAATTGCACATATTCAAATACATACATATATACAAAATACATAGATGTATATATCTATATATATAATTTAGCTATACACAATTATATACTGTATACATCTTATACACATGTATATATGTACTTAAATATGTACAAATCTACATACATATAATACATATACACAAATATATACATATTTATATTTTCTTATGCTAATGTAAACAAGTATATAAAAATAAAAAGTCAACAACTTTGAGAAAAGTCTATTTACAGTCTATAAAAGAAAATAAACTGAACTTAACTATCAAAGTAAAGGAAATCATTACCTAATTTATTATTATTATTTTTTTTTACAATATTTCATATGACACCTTGAAACCTTCTGAAAAAAATCAAATGTGGAAGAACAAGATTTACGCATACTTACTGGGAATAATGTTTCGGTTAAAGAAGGTTTGGGGAAAGATGGTTGCTGTAAGAAGTTGCCGCAGTCCACCGAGGGACGTGCCGCCAGTCTTATTGCAAATGTCTTATGAGTCACCAATGTGATGACAATTCTCTTTCAGAACTTGGAGGGCAATGAACACTTGAATGATATGTGAGCGCCTCAATGCTAATGTCATTTCCCCGGCACACTGCCCAACACTGCTACGACACTTGGGCTCCGTTGAAAAAGTCAATGTGCACCGAGCTCCGACACCAACACTCAGTCGCAGAGGGCACTGTAGGTGTGAACTGGAGTGGCATTCAGTCTATGGTTAGGTACATTAAAACCTGCCCGTCAATACACATGTGCATAGGTTCTTCCTTCTTCCCTCCTCTTCTTCTTCTGCTGCTGCTACCCCTCCTCCTCCTTCCCTGGTCCTTCCACTAGTTCATCTGTATTTCACTATGTATCTAATGTGACAGCTTACTCCACTGTTCCTAACACTTCAATATCTCACTATCTGCACTGCCTGCTCCTTTCTAACTTGTTCCTTCCTCTTGGCCCTTGACTTCAATCTTAAGAGGACAATCAATAGGAGTGAGAGGAGTGCTTGTACCAAGCACTTAGCCCAGCACTTCTGCTCCGGGCACGGCTGGACGGGTGCTGCAAGTCTTCCTGTGCTAAGAGTGTTTTGCAAAATTAGGTCTAAGCAAAGAGCGGGCCAAGTTTCCCAGCCGTAGTTCACGGTCGCTGGTCTGTAGGCTGTCTAGACCAACAGTCGAGCTGGACAAGGCTGCATTCGCCTCACCTGAGCCACGCCACCACCGCCGCCGCAGCTGCTCCTCCTGCGACTGCAACTGCTGCTGCTGCTGTTGCTGCTGCCGTGCTTCTGCAACACTGCACGCTTTGCAGCCTGCACCAATCTGGGCCTCCTCCCTTACCCCTCTTTATCTCCCAGCAACAACGCACAGTGCGCCCACTCACACTGCCTCCCTATACTAACACAAGAGCAAGCAATACCTGCCGGCTCGCAAGCACACCGCTCCAATTCAAATGGGTCCGATGAATGCAACTGCAACCGCAAATGTCAAACCCGCAAAAAACCAACGCGCTCAGTGCAGTGCCAGTCGCGAAAATTTTTGCACAGACACACACACACACGCACTTGATCTCTACCTACCTTTTACTCAGTAACCCGGAGCTGGAATTACTTCATTTCTTCCACCACTATGTATGATATATTCAAGAACATGTGGGGAATAATAAAGACATAGAACCTTTCATAAATACATGAAATCTTACCGAAAACCCCCAGCTCCTGAGCTATTGCTTGCCATTAGTTTCTTGGGTTTCCTAGAATATTTAGACGACTATAAACGACAGAACCCAAACAGTTGAGCGTCGCTATAGACGCTACAACACTACGCTAGCAGAACTGTGCCGTTTCAGAAAGTTTCGTTTGGCATTCCAATACTCTTTAGTGAACGAAAGCAATATTTGTTTTGGTTTACTTATGACTCGGGCAAAGTTTGAAACCGAGCAAAATATATATTTTCCTCCATAACTCATGCATTTAACACATTTAGACTTGATTCAAACGATGTTAGAAATAATGAGCTTTCTACTGGTGTATAATTTGTAATATGACAATATTTGTAAGCTGAGTTACTGAAACGTAAACAGAGCTTGGTATGTTCATAACATTGCCTCACAGGCCTACACACGCCTCGAGAGAGCAGGTGCCATTGATCAATTTTTAGTTTAAGTTGCCAGCAACCATAAACCGCGGGTGAGTGATTTATTATTTTATTTTCAACACCCATAAAAATACAAATTGCACTATTTATTCAAATACGACTTTTTAATTTCATTAAGCAACGAATAAATTTGCAAGTTATATGATACCCTAGGCCCATAGAGTAAACACAGATGACGACAGTGACAGGTAACTAGTCGATATCTTAATTGTTGACAATAAAATCTTGTACGTGTCTCATTATCAGATTTGAAACGTACCATTTCGTTATTTGAAATAAAATTGACTTAAATATACGAAAAATATTGGTAAAATATCGTAATACTTGCATTGTAAAGAAAGTGAGTTGGCAACATTCTATGGGCCGGCGGTATGCCGTACACTCCCCTTCCATTCATCCATCCATTCAATAACAACAGTGTTCGATTGTGAGAACGATGATGCAATCTTGATAATGCATGATGGGATATACGATAATTGCAATGTGTAGGCTTGGATTTCTCAAAATTGTTACCAATCAGTTTGTTTGTTTACATAGAAAACCTTAGCGATGACGACTCTGACGGAAGTTGGATTGTATGGCATCAGCACAGCAACGCAAGAAACAAATTGCATATCGATTCTACTTGAAAGAAATACCACAACGCTAAGCATACAAAAAATGCACAGGGTAATAAGACAAAACGGGTAAAAAACCAATTACACTTAGAACCAAGATAAGATTATTATATTAACACCAGACGATTTCTTTGAACTATGTATGTTGAAATATCCACCGTACCACACGTTCGAACAATTCGCTCCTCCCATATATAGACCACACCCCCGTGCGTTAGCCTATCATGCAACAGCGTGACGATCCTAGCAATAGTACACACGGTATGGTTGTAGGGTGGATATGGGAAGTGGTAAATGACCTTTCTGAAGCCGAGGAAAGCCACGTGGGACTAAAGTCTTGTTTTCATTTGCTGGGTAAGCGACGCTGGCGAGTGGGGAGCAAGGATTGTTGTGTCGACAATGTAGAGTGACAGATGACCTGAACGCATGCATTATTAGTAAATATCACACGCGTTAGCATGTTTATATGCACATACTCACACGCGCGTGCATGTGCATGTAATACGTATATGTGCATATATCGGTTGTTCATGTTTATATAATATATATATATGTATATATATATATATATATATATATATATACATGTATACATATATATATATATATATATATATATATATATATGTATGTATGTATTTATCTCTATGTGTGTGTGTGTGTGTGTGTGTGTGTGTGTGTGTGTGTGTGTGTGTGTGTGTGATTCACCATAAGCTTTAGTCTTTGGATCACATCACGTGCTGGACTCGTGATCGACAGCTATTTCCCTCCC
>NC_134820.1:21815304-21820304 GCF_046742065.1 Oratosquilla oratoria | reverse complement strand
TGATTTATGTGAGTATATGTATATATTTGAAATATCCTCAAGAAAAGCACAGTTTCATCACATATTTCAAACATGCATGCTAGTATGCATGGTATGTGAAAACCTTTCAACAACCGTTTGTATAACATTTGCTTTTTGGGGCGGGGGTTCCTCTTCTTGTACAGTGACTCGAAAGCTGCAAGCAAAGCCTCCAATGACTCCGCAAGAACTCACAGAAAAAGACAATCTCGGTGACCTTAGTCACTACTAATAGGGTGGTCAACGAATGGCATAGACTTATTAACCCTGTATTGAGCGCTGAAACTATCAGTTGTTTTAAGAAACGGTCAGACAACTTTATGGGTGGAGATGACAGGTGGTAATGGACATGGAACTGCCTAGTGTAGGCATTATGGTCTCTTGTAGTCTCCTTCATTCTTATGTTCTTAGTCTTGCCAGTGGATGCTCCGCAATGGCATTGACCGACAGCTCTGTCACCCAAATCATGTGCTGAAATGTGTCGAGGCAAGGACGTGGCCCCTGCTTCACTTCTGAATTAACAGGAAAAAACCAGGGCACTGTTCGCTCGAAGGGTCTTCCATGTACAACTATTCATTGCATTCAACCTAATGAGATCTACCCCAACTTGTGTCTAGCACTAATTGCCCATCAGTTGTTTGGAAATTGTATGCAATTGGCAATTGGGGATTATTTTATCAAAAGAAACAGTTGATAAAGCTTCTAACGAGAAAAACGTCTTATCAATAAAGGGTTCGTCTTTACGTGGTGTTTATGTTGATGTTTGGATATTGTTCACCTGGGTTACAGATTTGGAGTGGAGTTTCTCTTGGGCTCAGTAAGCAGGTCTGAGGTGACATTTCAATATACCTCGACATCCTCAACGATTCCCATGAGAAGCCACTCCTTATCCCTCCTCAAGTGAGTTTTAGATAGAATCCTGTATTGGTCCAAGTCCCATAATAACCCGGCAGCACAAATCATCCAATTTCAAATATTTCACGCGACGCCACACCACTCCTCGCCCTTGTACACTCTAATGCACTACTTGGTAGCTTTCAGAATGTCACTAAGGGCGTCAAACACTTTGAATCAATGGGAGATTTCTTTCTCATATTTGTACGCGTATCATCCCTAAACTTTTCTGGATATCCTGGTGAATTACATCACCGAATTCTCCTGGACTTGACACGTTGTAACCACAAGACCATGATTGGTCTTAACGTTCCCAGCATCCCGGTAAATCCTGCAGCTCTGTAAGATCCTCCATCGAATACTAACGATGTTGTGATCGATCTCCTTTGCTATACCGATTTCTGTTTGGTTTTTGTTTCTGAAACCAGAAACCAGTCACTTTCAGTCTTCTGGATTTTACGAAATTCAGTATGAGAGAGTTGTCATTGTTCCTAATTTCAGAGCCATGGGGACCAACACAAACTTCATAACCATCTTTTACAGTACCAATAATCTCATTGAAGTCGCTCAAAACAACATGTGTGTCATGTAGTGGGCACTGGTCAAGTATAACTCAAGTGTGTCATAGAACACTTTCTCTTCAATTTCAATCGCCTTTGTAGAAGCATACACTTTAGTAACAGAGATGAAATCTGAAATATACTTCAATCTTACCTGTATCATACGGTCATCAATTGGTAAGTAACCATTATAACGGCTAAATATGGCTACATCTAGCTGTTTCAGGGGGATTCCGTTTTTGTGGCGCGAGCAGTAGTACTGTAAGTATGTAGGTGTAACCTTAACTATTGATTTTACTATTGCTTGTCCTCCTAATGCCAGAGAGCCTCCCGAGGGGGAAAAATGTCCCCGATGTCAGGACAGAAAGCCAGGCGAAGGTTCATCTAGGGCAGGGGTGAGGAACCATTTTGTGCATGAAGGCCACCTTACAATTCATCGTACCACATAGAGACCGCACTGATCAAATTGATATATTTTTTTCAATTACTTTATCCCTTTTTAGGGAGTGACATCACTGAACACGGTTAACTTTGCTTTCGTCTATGTGTGTGGTGTATATCATAAGTTTCAGTTGTATAATGGTTTCAGACTTAAAAAAATATTCAAGGTCTTTTAAAAAAATAATATGTATATCAAAGGCCGCAGAAGGCCACACTTGATGGCCCGGAAGGCCGCAGGTTCCCCACCTCTGATCTAGGGCCTGACTCGATGTGCTCGTGCCTTGTTTGCACCACCCCGTCCGCCCTTGTAGTGGGGCTCGTGAATTTGCAAATCCATCCCCACCAGGAGAACCAGCTACAGATGTCATCTACACAGATGTGAATATTCGTCCTCCACGCCATGGAACCTAACGAGGAGAGACCATTGGGTTTATAGCCCAGCAGCTCCAGGGGTGGCGTATATACACCCAACACTTTGGCACTAGGGGGAAACGGGAGAAGATGAGCGCTGGTGACCCAGGCGGTAGCTGATTGGCTCAGGGTACAAAAATAGAGAGCCTACAACAGAGTTACTCCTGGAAGAAAGGAATCAAGTATATACCAGTTCAAAGTCTGTGTGTTTCAAATGTCTTGAGATTCCCTTTTGGAATGAGACCAAGTCAGAGATGGAATTGGAATAAGAGAATGGTGACAAGAGTACTGAGAATGGGGCAAATTCAACAGCAAACCTGTTTAATAACGGCTGCTTCACACTAGGCCAATCCTCATCAACTGTCGCTTGTTCGTTTGAATAGAAAAAAACTCTCCTACTGGGATTCGAACCCTCGCCTGAGCGGTTTGCTTCGTAGTGGTGACGTGACGGTACGGTCTTCGCCTTCTACGAAGCAAGCCGCTCAGACGAGGGTTCGAATCCCAGTAGGAGAGTTTATTTCCAAAATGTCAAAAATGACTTAAATAAATAGAAACGACTTTTGTTTTTTCAAATCTCCAAATGTCAAATTACCTTTGTGACTTACATTAAGGAACTGAATGATGAACTGAGAGAAGTCAGACCTGCACGAATGTTCAACACATTATACAAATGTTCTCAGGGGAGTCTAAGATACCATAACAGAGGTTTTCTTCTGTATATTAAAACTCACAGACTTATAAGAAAGACATTGTTTCTTTTTTGTCTGTTCGCTTTCTCACGAGTAATTGTTTCAATGTTTCAATGAAAGACTCTCAGTTTTGTTGTGTTCCGTATGTCTTTAACTAATTTATCTTATGAATAGGAGGCACGTTAGCCGAGTCAGTTAGGGTGTCGTTACTTGCAAGGCAGGTCGAGGGGATGGCGGTTCGAACCTTGCCACCGGCGAAGTTGAACCAAGGGTGTGGTCAAATTTCACGCTACAAAGTCCTCTGTAAGGGGCACCGTCCTAGCCTCCCGATAGGGGGAGTTTATGACGTTAAACTATACCATTACTGCATGAATAGCTCAGGCGTTCTTAGCATAGCATGTTCGTTATCAATCATCAATCATGAGTTGATCATTTACCTTGATTGATTTTCTTTTCTGTTTTTTTTTTCCTTGTGGGTACACCTTCATGAATTTACGGGCATTATACTATATAATATTGCATTATATCATATTGTGTTATATTACATTATATCATATTATATTATACTATATTATATTATATCATATAATATTTTATCAAATTGTATTATATTATACTATATTATATTATATTATATTATCTTATATTATATTATATTATACTATATTATATTATTTTATATTATATTACATTATATTATATCATATTATATTATACCATGTTATATTATATTATATTATATTATGTTATACTATATTATATTATACTTTATAATATTATTTCATATTATATTATATTATATTATATTATATTATATTATATTATATTGTATTATATCATATTATATTATACTATATTATATTATATCATATATTATATTATATTATATACTATATCATATTACATTATATTATATTATATCACATCATATTCACATCACATGATTAGAGATTCATTTTAACAACCACAATGCACTTTAATTCTAAGCCATCAACATCAGGAGACCCAATGGAGGCCGACATGCAGAAATTGAAATGCGGTACTGCCAAGGACTCCATTGGGTCTCCCGATGTTGATGGCTTAGAATTAAAGTGCATTGTGATTGTTAAAATGTGAGTGTATATATATATATATATATATATACTATATATATATACATATATATATAATATATATATATATATATATATACATATATATATTTATATATATATATATATATATATATATATACAGTATATATATAATTGCGCGTGTGTGTGTGAGCTTCACCATGGTCTTAGATCACGTGTTGAACTCGTGATCGATAGCTATTACCTTCCCGGAAGAGATCTTAGAGCTCATTATGACCGGTCTGTGGGTATTAATGTGATCCTACACGCACACACACACACACCTCCCTGCCCACGAGAGTTGGAGTAACGGCTCGCAGCGCAGCGATACTGTGTGTGTGTGTGTCTGTGTGTGTGCATGTGATTCACCATGGTCTTGGATCACTTGTTGGACTCGTGATCGACAGCTACTACCCTCCCGAAAGAGAGCTCAGAGCTCATATATGACTGGTCTGTGGGTATTGGTGTGATTTTACACGCACGCACACACCCATCTCCCGCCTACAAGAGTTGGAGTAACGACTCACAGTGCAGCAATACTGTGTGTGTGTGTGTGTGTGTGTGTGTGTGTGTGTGTGTGTGTGTGTGTGTGTGTGTGTGTGTGTGTGTGTGTGTGTGTGTGTGTGTGTGTGTGTGTGTGTGTGTTTCTAAGCAAGTAAATCAACCCAGTCAAATATTTCACAAATTCTATTAACTATAACACCAAGCCACCTATTCTCAATAACAGACTTCCTCACAGTAAGCCAGAGGACTCAATTCAGCTAATGCAAGGACCCTAAAGCAGAAAGATTATGTAGAAGGAGAGAGAGAGAGAGAGAGAGAGAGAGAGAGAGAGAGAGAGAGAGAGAGAGAGAGAGAGAGAGAGAGAGAGAGAG
>NC_134820.1:21805304-21807804 GCF_046742065.1 Oratosquilla oratoria | reverse complement strand
TCTCCATCAATATCGCCATCACCAAAGGATTACAAAGGCGGAGCATGCCGACAGGAGACCTTTTGATCCATATCTAGGTCGGATGGAAAAAAAAGAAAAAAAAGAAAAAAAAAACTATAATAATGCAAATAACAAATAAAATACATAAATAAATGCATAGGTATAGTTAAAATAATAAACAGGTAAATAGTAAATAATAATAAATTGACATATAACTAATAATAAATGAAAGTCAGACAGACAAATGATAACAAAACAAAAACAAATAATATAAGATAAATTATAATCATTACAGCATCTTACTTAGGTATTTATCTAAATGATTCTTAAAGCTTCGAACTGAACTACATTGCACTACCTGTGCAGGAAGTTTATTCCATTCATTAACTACACGGTTGGCAAAGGTGTTTCTACCTACTTCCAAATTGAATCTATTTCCGGACAGTTTGAGACCATTGTTCCTTGTCTGATTCTCATTCAATGTGAAAATCTTGTCACTTTTGATGTTGTCAATTCCCTTTAGAATTTTAAAGACCTGTATCAAGTCACCTCTGAGTCTACGCTTTTTTAGTCGATTTTCGTATGATTTATTTTTGATATTTGGAATCAGTTTTGTATTTTTTCCAGTCTGTCAATATCTTTAATGACCATCACCGTCATAATCATTATTACCATCACGGTCACATCACCATCACTATCACTATCAACGTCACATTCATCATCATCATCACCGTCATAATCAATATCACCATCACGGTCACCATCACCATCACCATCACCATCACCATCACCATCACCATCACCATAACCATCACTATCACCATCACCATAACCATCACATTCATCACCATCACCATCACCATCACCATCACCATCACCATCACCATCACCATCACCATCACCATCACCATCACCATCACCATCACCATCACCATCACCATCACCATCACCATCACCATCACCATCACCATCACCACCATCACTGTCTTATAGGACCCCGAGACAAGCATTTTTTTTCTCTCAAAATTGAGAATTTGATGTCCAACAAGTCTACATTAATCAATAACATATACTAATAAAAAGAAGTAAATATGGTGTGATTTTAAGTATAGTGAGGTTTAGGTATGCGAATTTACCCATCAAGTACATTCACATAACCAAACATCACTATACTTAAAATCACACCACACTTAATTCTTTTTATTAGTATATGTTATTGATTAATGTAGACTTGTTGGACATAAAATTCTCAATTTTGAGAGAAAAAAAAACTGATGGTGAATGTGGTGATGATGATGGTGAATGTGATGGTGATGGTGGGGAGGTATTGTATGGTGTATGGTTGCCTTGAGGTAGCGTTTCACAACCTGGGGTGCTAGCACCTCCTGGGGGTGCTGAAATCAATTATAGGGGTTGCTTGGAAGTAACACACACAAAAATCACATTAATATATGTATCATTGATTACCCAGTTGTGCATATTTGACTTTTTCCATGCTATTTTATTTTTCTAGGGTGTTCTTATTTCTTCTAAAAACAATATTGTCAATTTGTTTCAGTTCTAAGGAATCAAGAAAATAAATCATCAAGCAGTACACTTCACTTTCTTTTATCCTTCTAATAACAAGATAGGGGTGCTGGACTGCTTAGACATGACAACAGGGAGTGCTATGGTCGGAAAAGGTTGGGAAACGCTGCCTCAAGCCCTTTCTCAGCTCTTAAACCACGGAATAAAGTGCCGACTGGACCCCCCTAGCATAGACCCTGCGTCCTCCCCTCTCTCCTTTTCCTCCCCCTCTTCCTCCTCCTCCTCCTCCTCCTCCTTCTTCTCTTCTTTCCAGTCCTCATTTTCAATTTTCTTCCTCCTTTTCCTTCACACGACAGTGCTGCTGTGGCGAGTTGGTTTCTATCTCACCTCACTAAGCGAAACCCCAGGTTCGAGTCCTGCAGTGCCCGGTGACTACTAACCTGTCTAAGCATTCTGAACATATAGGGCAAAGGTTGGGTTTGATTAACAATTTAACTTTCTCATATTCTATTAAGATTTATATATTCCTCAAGTTGAATTTTTATTTTATTCCACTTCCCATTATCGACCTCTTCTCTTCTCTTCTCTTCTATCTTTATTACTCTTCCTCTTCTCTTTCTCCTCTCTTCATTACTTTTCTCTCTTCCCTCTCTCGCCTATTCTTCACTTTCTCTTTCCTTTCTCCCTCTTCTTTATTCTTCCCTTCCCTCCCTACTGCTTCCTACCTTTTGTCTTCTTCCTCTTCCTCCTCCTCCTCCTCTTTGTTCCTCTTCCTTCCTCCTCTTTCCCCCTTCCCTTTCTCACCCTTCTCTCTTCTCCCTTTCCTTCCTATTCCTCTTTCTTCACCGCTTCTCCTTTCTCTCTTCCTCTTTTCTTCTTCCTCTTCCTTCTCCTCCTCCTCCTCCTCCTCTTTGTTCCTCTTCCTTCCTCCTCTTTCCCTCTTCCCTTTCTCACCCTTCTCTCTTCTCCCTTT
>NC_134820.1:21800304-21802804 GCF_046742065.1 Oratosquilla oratoria | reverse complement strand
AATGTAGGGCTTGCTAGGTAAGACATAAAACAATTCTAGACAGAGTTTCTGAAAGACATAGAAAATCAAGTTTATCGTAAGATTAGTTCATATACACTCTCTATATACGCCAGGAAAGCAATTATGACTTGGCAAGGAGCCCAGAAAAAATCTTAGTAATTACTGAATGATTAGTTTGTTATCAAAAGTATAAAAAATGATTCTTCAAAAATTATAGGAATAAACTAAAGAAAGTTTTGGATGAAAACGATCCAAGAGAACAGCAAGGGTTTAGAAGTATTTATTCCACTTTAGACCGTCGGCAAACACTGAACTAGCTAATTCAGAAAATGATAGACTACAATAAACCTTCGTGTGTTAGTATACATACATACATACATACATACATAAATACATACATACATACATACATACATACATACATACATACATACATATATATATATATATATATATATATAATTACATATATATGTATATATATATATGTGTGTGTATATATATGTATATATATACAATACATATATATATAGTATATATATATGTATATATATATATATATATATATATATATATATGTGTATATGTACATATATATATATATGTATGTATATACATATATATATATATATATATATCTACATATCTATATCTATATCTATCTATCTGTATATATATATATATATATATATATATATATATATATATATATACATATACATATATACATACATATATATATATATATATATATATATATACATACATTGACAGTAATCGCCGAGTAACTAACCTGTAACGGATCGGTTACTGACTTGTAACTGAACGACACCTGTCCGGTAACTGTAGGGTAACTGATGGCTTGCCAACGAGTAACTGACGGGTAACTGACTGGTAACTGGTCGGTAATTGCCTGGTAACTAATAGGTAACTGGCCGGTAAGTGATGGTAACTGACCGGTAACTGGCCGGTAACTGACGGGTAACTGACTGGTAACTGGTCGGTAATTGCCTTGTAACTAATAGGTAACTGGCCGTTAAGTGACGGTAATTGACCGGTAACTGACAAGTAACTGCCCGGGAACTAACCACTAAATGACAAATAACTGACTGGTAACTGACCGGTAACTGATAGGTAACTGCCTGGTAATTGGCGGGTAACTCCTCGGTAACTGAGCGGTAACTGGACGGTAATTAATAGGTAACACCACCGGAAATTGATGGGTAACTCCAGGGTAACTGGCCGGTAACTCCCCGGTAACTGGTCGGTAACTGACTATTACTGACAGGTAACTGACCTCTAACTGACCGCTAACTGCCCGGTAACTGACGGGTAACTTCCCCGGTAACTGACCAATAAGTGAGTGGTCCCTGGTCGATTACTGACGGGGTAACTGGCCGGTAACTGGCCGTTACTGACAGGTAATTGACCTCTAACTGACCGCTAACTGCCCCGTAACTGACCAATAACTGAGCTGTACCTGGCCCATTACTTAAGGGTAACTGACCGGTAACTAACCGTACTGACAGGTAACTGACCTTTAATTGATCGCTAACTGTCCGGTAACTGACGGGTAACTCCCCCCGATAACTGACCAAAAACTGAGCGGTCCCTGGCCGATTACTGACGGGGTAACTGACCGTTACTGACAGGTAACCGACTTCTAACTGACCACTAACTGCCCCGTAACTAACAAGTAATTCCCCCCGATAATTGACCAATAACTGAGCGGTCCCTGGCCGATTACTGACAGGGGTAACTGGCCGGTAACTGGTCGGTAACTGACGGGGGTAACTGACGGTGGGTAACTGGCCGGTAACTGGTCCCGTAACACGGCATGAACAAAGCAATATGCGATGAGCCCAGTGTGCTGGCAGAGACCTGATTCCGCCACTACCCGGCAGGATTTAATATGAAATGCTAATCTCTGTTCATATTCAATAAACAAAAATGCGTATTACATTTGTGTGCTTCGTTGAGGGCCAGCATACATTCTGGTATCCTTACATATAAAAAACAAATCACCTGTTTCCTCCTATATGCGAGTGCTATTGATATACATCTAGTTATATTTATCGGTTACCTTTGTCACCCTCCTTCGCTTCTCGTCATCCGGGCGGTGAACAGCGTGGCGGGAGACAGGGGTGACCTTTTCGTCCACAAGGAGCTAAAAATATAAAAGGGAAATTAATAGATGTGGAATGGGTAGGGTAGGGTGTACAATAACTAGCAACCTCCCTTATAAGGGTGAAAAAGACTTTTTGGTATATAGATATAGGAAAAATACACGAAAACATGCAGAACTGAACAAACAGAGACATACAAGTAAACTTATGCTTAGACATGTGAAAATGTAAAGGTTTTAGGTTTGTTCTTGCATACAGTGTATACACACACGGAAAGGAGATCCAATTATATAAATCTCGGAGGAGGTATGTGCTTCCAAAAGCAGGTTGAGACACACACACACACACACACACACACACACACACACACACAC
>NC_134820.1:21792804-21795304 GCF_046742065.1 Oratosquilla oratoria | reverse complement strand
GGTTTTTAGCCTGGGGTTCGAAACATTGAACCTGGGGTACGAGGCATGATAGCCAGAGCACGGTACTGTATATTTACTATGAGAAACCAAAGTAAGCTTTGTATCACTATCCTTTTCCTATGTTTACATTGTATTTGTATTGGATGGAGGTACGAGAAACAATTCTGAAATATCAAGGGGTACGGACACCAAAAAAAGGATAAGAACCATTGACTTAGACGAATGCTAGACATACTTTTGAAATGGTCTTAGAGAAGTCTAGATTTATGTAAGCGAATTCCTATTCTAGTTATTCAAATGGAGGTTGGAGGTTGGAGGTAGGATGTCGGAGGAAAAAATTCCCAGTGTGATAACCCCATTACACTTTGAGAGAACACAAACAAAACGTGAAGGAAGCATCACACGGAGTTCCACTCATCGATTCTTTGTTATTCTAGAGGAGTGGATCAAGAAGAAATGGTTCTAGCAGAAGGTAGAAAATAGAATGCGATTTCTAGATAAGTTCTATGTGTCTTTATAAGTTTATAGAAGGTTTATTAGGTTGTAAATCTAATATATATACCTAGTTTCTTTTTCTAGGCATTCACGAGTAGGAGGGGAATTTACAGTATGTCGTTAAATTATTAACTACTTATTATCATTAACTTAGTTAATAATTATTAATATATTTAAATCATTTGAGGCATGCCGGGGATGATAAGAAATATGTTTATAGAGTTTAGCAAGTTCACACACACACACACACACACACACACACACACACACACACACACACACACACACACACACACACACACACACACACACACACACACACACACACACACACACACACACACACACACACACACACACACACATACACGCGCGCACACACACACTTGGAACAAATTAGACAAAGAAACAGTGTGTGCAAACACTATTCAAGATTTTAAGAAAAAACTTGATGCTGAGAGATATAAAGACGGGTCACCACGAGCATAGCTCCCTTCCCGTATAATACAACTAGGTAAATACAACTAGGTAAACACACACACACACACACACACACACACACACACACACACACACACACACACACACACACACACACACACACACACACACACACACATACATACATATATACAAATATATATGCATATATATTTACATATTAATTTGTATATATTACACACATACAAATTCAGTACATCAATTCAGTAAATCTAATTTGTTATGCTAAAACACTTGATTCATGATTACCATAATCAGCACGTGGCAACGTGTCACAGAGCCTCTGTGTGCGGGGCCATGAGGAAAGAAACTCATTTGGCATCCTTGGCACTCGTCCGGTGCCAAATGCCCAAAATGTCCTCGTCAACGTAACCTTAAGACGTTATCACATTGGGCTATTTTTCCTTCGACTGTCGGAGCAAATTCGTAGCCCCCACGATTCGGAAAAGAATGTAATATGCTGGTGGAAAATTATTTTCTTCCAGTATATCAAATAACATCCCACGTGAATTATTGAGAAAGGAAAATAGTTTGCCACAGTGAATCTTCAGCGGGAAAAGTGCTGGAGGTAGGCAGTACCGCCGATTTATCGGGGGTTGGAGGAAAATTTGCCCAGTATGATAACACATTTGGTTTCTGTCGACGACGAGTGTCATTCGTTTCATGAAATGACGGACGAAGAATTTTTTTTTTTTTTATGTGAAACGCGATTTGATTTGACAGTGTCAACAAATTATATTGTTTTGATGTGATTATAATCTAGATCCAACCTACTGTATGTTGAGTACTAGTGTGTTCGGAAGTTTGCGCATGTGTATTCTTGTTATGTATAGCATACACACTCACACACACACACACACACACACACACACACACACACACACACACACACACACACACACACACACACACACACACACACACACACACACACACACACACACACACACACACACACACACACACACACACACACACATATATATTTGTATGTATATATATACATATACAATATATATATGTAAATATATATATATATATATATATAATATGTATATATATGTATATATATATATATATATATATATATATATACATACATATATATATATATATCATGGGTCTTGCATAATGTGTTTGTACCGAAAATGCGATTAAGTCGTACCAATTCTCTATGGCTCACAACTCCAAAAGAACAGTGATGATAGGAATATGGACATAAAAGTCGGACTATATCACAGAGATATCACAGAAATAAACAGTAAGAGGTTGAACAATGTCACTGAAAAGAAAATAAACTGAACCGGCTGATGAATTTCGGAAACAAACTTTATTCAGAAAGATTGAGCGAAAGCTACTCTATACGTGAAATCCGTAGTCCATACAAAGTTTCTTTACATTAATAGACACAACAAACGCTTACGAGAACGGAATAAAAAAAAATCATTGATTAACTTAGATTGATTTCTTCCTTTTAAATTTAGAAAATAATTAATCTGTTATG
>NC_134820.1:21782804-21785304 GCF_046742065.1 Oratosquilla oratoria | reverse complement strand
TGTTAATGTTTGATATACTATGTTAATGTTGATATATTATGTTAATGTTTGATATATTATGTTAATGTTTGATATATCATGTTAATGTTGATGTAGTATATTAATATTTGATATATTACTGTATGTTAATGTTTGATATATTATGTTAATGTTGATATATTATGTTAATGTTTGATATACTATGTTAATGTTTGATATATATGGGTTGTATATGTTTAAGGCCAATAGTCACGAACCCCTTGCATTCCGGTTGGTCCTTTTTCATTTCAATTTGTTGTCGTCATGTGATTCTATTCAGCCACGTGGCGACCTCCGTCGATGGGAACTACGGCCGGAGTCTTGAGGGGATGGGATGGGGAGGAGGAGAAAGAGTGGGAGGGGGAAAGAAGGGGAAGATAGTGGAAGGGGGAGAGGGGGGAAAGAAATGGTGGTAGGAAGGGGAAGGGGTGGGAGGGGAGGGGAAGGGGTGGGAGTGGAGGGGAAGGGGTGGGAGTGGGAGAGTGAAAGGGGTGGGAGGGGAAAGGTGAATTGGGGAAAGGGAAAAGAGGGGAAAAGGGGGAGGGGGAAGGGGGAAAGGGTGGGAGGGTGAAGAAGTGGGGAAAGGTAAGGAAGAAGGAAGGCAAAGTGGGAAAAGGGGTGGGGAGGGGGAAGGGGAAAGGGAGAGGGAGGGGGAAGGGGGAAAGGAGTGGGAGAGGGAGGGGGAAGGGGGAAGGAGTGGGAGAGAGAGGAGAAAGGGGAAAGGGAGTGGGAGAGGGAGGGGGAGAAGGAAGATGATGAAAGGGGAGGGGGAAGGGGGAAAGTTAGGGTATAGAAAGGCAAATAGGGAGGAAGAGAGTGGAGGGGAGGGGGGAGGGGGGGAAATGGGATGGGAAATCCCATCAGCTGATTAAAATCGTTTGACGCTTGAGTGCAACAAGGTCATATGTCGAGTTGTCTTTAGTCCCTTTATGCTCGGGGGGTTTCGTTCTCAGCTGAATTAGATAATTTGGCGGTATACATAGGGCTCTTTCAAAATCTACACTAATTGATTTCTCAGTCTCTAAAACCTCGTTTTATAGTATAGACTCACTTTTGTACCAGGTACAGGTAGAGTAGTAGATTGGTAGTAGATGAGTAGTGGTAGTAGTAGTACATAATAGTATAGATTTGCCTTGAGGATAAGTTATATTCTAAAACTTCAATGGTTCTAGATGATGTTCTTCTCTAACTTCTAATTTACCTTCGTGGTCCTTTCTAGATGTGTTAGTATACAAAAGAAAGAAAAAATCACTTGGTCGACATATTTAGACAAATAAATGATAAATAAACAAGCAGTTGCCATGATAAGTAAACATACATACATACATATACCAAGGCTTTTTCCCCCTTACTAGGGAGGTAGCCAAAAAGGAAAAGGCATAAAATCATTCCCACCCATTCCATCCCTGAAAACACTCCACACCCCTCCACCCTCCCTCTCATCTTAGCACCTCCTAGATGATAAGTAAAAATATATATATATCTTTAAATTACCACAAAGTAACCTTGCTATGGACGTGCTGTGCCTTGCGACACTGCTTCTGACCCAGGGCAGTGGGCGAGATGCAGGGATGACCCGTCATCCAGGAGGAGCCAAGATAAGAGGGAGGGAAGAGGGTGGAGGGGAATGGAGGGTGATAGGGATGGAATATGTTAGGGATGGAATGGGTGGGAGTGGTGTTTTTTGTGTCTTTGTTTTTTGGCTACCTCCCTTATAAGGGGGAAAAAGCCTTTGGTATATGTATCACAAAGTAGTGTGAGGATGATAACAAGGTGATTGTGAGTCCTGTTGTTAGATTGGTGTGTCTCATATAACGACGAGATAATTCTATGCACCTCCAACTCCCCACCCACACTCACCCCTACATCCCGTTTTCTATGCGACTTACAGAAACGTGACATGACCTCAGATCAAGAGAATTTGATTTAGAGTCCAGTTTTTCTCAATGTGGGGCGCACTCCATCACAAGTGGGCAATTAGTTTGTTTATTATTTAACTATACCTATACATTTATTTATCTTATTCATTATTATTCATATTATTATAATTTATATTTATTTTTCTTTTATTTATTTATCATTATTATAATTTTTTTTCCGCATCCGACCTAGTTATGGACCAAAAGGTCTCCTGTCGGCATGCTCCTCCTTTGTAATCCTTTGTCCTTTATTAGGTTTGTCAGGTGCCCAATAAGGGACAATTAAGGGCAACTGAGGAAGTCTGGGTGGATTTATTTTTTTATTTTTATTTTGTTCAATTTGTTTTGTTTTTATTTTTCGTTGATGCCTTGTTCTTTTGAAGTGGTTTTCAACCAAGGTTTTTATGATTTATTAGCTGAAGGGGAGTTTATTTTTTCAAATGATAAGAATTGTATATCACCACATGAAGGACATCAGAATTTTAAAGGCAACAAGAAAAAAAAAAGATAAATAAATAAATAAAAAGTTGCGAACCACTGATTTAGACACACACTTAAAGACA
>NC_134820.1:21767804-21770304 GCF_046742065.1 Oratosquilla oratoria | reverse complement strand
TGGGAGTAAGGGGGCATGTGTCCCCCTAGTTCAAGTAATGGGGCATGTGTCCCCCTAGTGGGAGTAAGCGGGGCACGTGTCCCCCTAGTTCAAGTAATGGGGGCATATGTCCCCCTAGTGGGAGTAAGGGGGGCATGTGTCTTCCTAGTGGAATTAATGGGAGCATGAGTCCCCCTAGTGGGAGTAATGGGTGCATGTGTGCCCTTAGTGGAAATAATGGGGGCATGTGCTCCCCTAGTGGAAGTAATGGGGCCATGTGTCCCCCTAGTGGAAATAATGGGGGCATGTGTTACCATAGTTCAAGTAATGGGGGCATGTGTCCCCCTAGTGGGAGTAAGGGGAGCATGTGTCCCCCTAGTGGAAGTAATGGGGGCATGTGTCCCCTTAGTGGAAGCAATGGGGGGCATGTGTCCCCCTAGTGGAAGTAATGGGGGTATGTGTCCCCCTAGTGGAAGTAATGGGGGCATGCACCCCCCTAGTTCCAAGAATGAGGCATGTGTCTCCTTAGTACCAAGAATGGGGGCACGTGTCCCCCTAGTTCTGAAATGGGGGACATATGTCCCGCTAGTTCTTAGATGGGGGACACGTGTCTCCCTAGTTCCGAGAAGGGGATCATATGCCCCCCTAGTCCCGAGAACGGGGGTATATGTCCTCACAGTTCCAAGAACGAGTCATATGAGGCTCTAATTTCGAGGTGGTGGTCAATTGTCCCTCTAATTCCTAGATGGGGATCATGGGGTCCCCCGTGTTCCAATAAGGGGGTCATTTGTCCCTATAGCTCCGATAAGGGGTCATGTGTCCCCCTAGTTTCGATAAGGGACCATAGGTCCCTGAGTTCCAATAAGGGGGTCATTTGTCCCCATAGTTCCGATAAGGGGTCATACGTCCCCCTAGTTTCGAAAAGGGGCCGTATATCCCCTGAGTTCCAAAAAGGGGGTAATTTGTTCCAAAAAAAGGGGTAATTTGTCCCCATAGTTTCGATAAGGGGTCGTGTGTCCCCCTAGTTTCGAGTAGGGGGCATAGGTCCCCTGAGTTCCAAAAAGGGGGTTATTTGTCCCCATAGTTTCGATAAGGGGTCATGTGTCCCCCTAATTTCGAGAAGGGGGCAAATGTCCCCCTAGCTCCAAGAAGGGACATTTGACACCTCAAAGGGGATGATGGGGTCTCATTAAGGGGCAACGCACCCCGAGCAGCATAGAATTTCTTGTACGAAGAAAACCAAGGAGCTGCGTTGTCGTGCTTGCTTGAATGCACTAATGGATGGAGTGAGGGAGTGAGGGAGGGAGGGAGTGGGGGAGGGAGTAGGGAAGTGGGGGAGGGAGGGAGTGGGGGAGGGAGTAGGGGAGGCAGCTTCGGCTGTCCCACATGCTTCTTTCAGGGTCACTGCCTGCTTGGCTGCCTGCTTGACTGCCTGCTTGACTGCCTGCTTGTTATTGCTTGCTTGCAAGCCTTTTTGCTTGACTGCCTGATGTCTGAATTGATTTTTTTTTTTTGCAAATTGTGCTATAACGGCTCAACCCGCATGTGCCCTTTGGCGTGTTGGTTGCCATCTTGCTTTGCTCGAATTCGGTTGCTACTAGATGTCCAAACACGGCGGGCAAAGGTGATTGTTTTGACTGCAAGTAATCGCCCTCTGGCGTGAACTCCTTTGGTATAATCACGTTAACTTTCTTCAGCATCGTGATCTACATTTCATTATTATTTATTGTTGTTCATATTATTATCTATCAATTATCATTATCTATTCTATTATCATTTATCATTATCATTCATTTACCTATATTGATATTGACATTTATATCTATACTCGTATCTATATTTATATTTATCTTTACATTTATATATATACCTATCTTTATATCTATATTTATACTTATATTTGTATCTATATTCATATTTACATTTATATTTATATTTATATTTATATTTATATTTATATATTCATATTTATATCTATATTTATATTTATATTTATATTTATATTTATATCTATCTATATCTATATTTATATTTGTATTTATATTTACATATATATTTATATTTTTATATTTACATTTATATTTATATTCATACTTATATTTATATTTTATATTTATATACTTATATTTATATTTATATTTATATCTATATATTTATATTTAAATTTATATTGATATCAATATCTATATGTATATTTATGTTTATGTTTATATTCATATTTACACATATATATATTATATATATATATAATATATTATATATATATATATATATATTCATATCTATATATATATATATTATATTTATATTTGTTTATATCTATACGTTTGTATTTGTATTTATATTCATATTGATATCTATAAAATAATTCTTTATCTATTTTCATCCTGGCTAGCGTCAAATGGTTTTATTTATCAACTATGATGCTCGGACCCCGACTGTAAGGACATTGAGGGACCGGGACCCGAAAACTGAATAAAATATCTGATGAAGGATTGTCGAACGGTAAAGGGAGGATGGG
>NC_134820.1:21722804-21740304 GCF_046742065.1 Oratosquilla oratoria | reverse complement strand
CTCTGCAAGCTAAACATACAAGCTTAGAATACAAATGACGTCAGGATGCTAAGCACGTTGCTGCACAGGTAGGAAGAAATTACCCTTTGCCATGAGGCAGGAGATGCTTTGTACAGTTAGCAACTCAACGTCTATTATGGAATGCTGTTGGTGATTTTCGATTCCTTGTTCCAACTATGGAAGTGGGATTTTTTTTTTTTTAAGATTGTGTGTTCCTTTCTTCCCAGGGTAGTTGAGTCCTCAATTGAATAATTGGTTGAAATGAGATGTGATAGAATCTTGGAATAAAACAACAAGTTGATCAAATCTTGAGTTCAAAACATATTGCGATCAATCGAGCCCACCTAGATTGCATTTTTGCGTACGTGATATTAAGTTGCCTCTCGTTAATGAACAAGTCAAGTTAACGACATTTCTTAATCAGATGAGCGTGTTCAATGTCATATTATACTTTATATCGATGAAGATCCTTGCTCAATTTACAAGGAATCTTTTATTAGGTACAATAGTTCAAATGATATTTGTACTGTGCCCAGATCTCATTCATATTATCACGGTACCAACTTTGTCACTGATTTTCCAACTGTTGTTTTGAAAGTATGAGAGAAGTATCATATTTTCGTACCAGTTGGTAAGCTTGATTTTATTTTGTTTTCCGCCAATTTAATTTCTTTCTTTATCTATTTACTTATTCATTCATTTATTCGTATATCCATTATTATTGTTCCTTTTAATTTCACTTATCAATTTGTATATTTGTTTTCTTTTTTGTCATTATTGTCTTGGAATTACCGTTCAAGTTGGATTTCAGTTCTGAAATACAACGGAATAGATTTGTTAACAATTCCACACAGCAGGATTGTGACGTTTGGTGCACGGAACCACAAGGAAAATTACAGACTTTGAACAACATGTGAACAAATTCAAACAACTGTCGTTTATAGATTCAGTCAAAACAATCGTGATTCGAACCGGTGAAAGTGGGACCAACAGTACGTCGCCTTATCGACTACATTGTTAGAATCTTTGGTTTAATTTTTTCCTTGCTGGATGATATGATTTATTGTATTCTGTTTGTCACCAGGCTATTCCATTCACTTCTGGGGCTCTCATCTTTGGTATCTATAAGATTAGACCGTTGTATGTGTGTTGGGTATTACGTTTGAGAAAGTTTCCTAACTGTTATGGACTACTATTGACTGGATGATAACAACAACATAAAAACAACAACAACAACAACAACAACAACAACAACAACAACAACAACAACAACAACAACAACAACAACAACAACAACAACAACAACAACAACAACAACAACAACAACAACAACAACAACAACAATAATTTATACTACAGCAACTTAGGTCTGCTATGAACGGATAATTATACAAAAATAATCAAGAAATATATCTTTTACTAACAATTATATGAAATGGGTATTGAGCTTACTGCATTACCTCTGCCTCGACTGTCTCAATTATGTCAATGTCTCTTATATCATGACTGTGATATTGTACATACTTTTGTTTTGTATATACTGTTGACTGTGATTGTTTTATCCATGCTGTTATTGCCACTGATTATATACCGTGTCCTCCACCACTGTGTCCCAACCTCCGAAAATTTGTACTTAACTACGAATTGCCACCTCAGTCGAACAGCATGTCCTATGAGTCACGATCCTCATGTAAATAGTTAATTACCTATGTACTAGGCTTGCCGCCCTTTGAGTGTAATAATATGATAAAAAAAAACTCTGCCTCCTCCTCATTGCATCTGATTACAATATTTTACAGTTAGAGCGAATATACAAAAGTACTTGATATCACGAATTCAATTACATTCTTTCATTTGTTTTCTATATTTTTTGCAGAACATAAACTATGTGATGCTATTTAGCTCAAGATAAAACCCATAGTGAGTACCTCCCACTAAATACTGGGGTCCTCATATCTGTCAGTGTCGTATTGGCTCTTAGTGAGAGCGGTTGGTTACTGTCACTGGAAGTCCTCACTATTTCCTTCTCACGGGCTCATAAAAAGCCTCACGATTTACTCACATTTCTCAAGAATTCTTAATCGTGAGATCTCCGCATACATAACAGGTGAGAGGTGACCTGTTTTTATTAATTTTCTTACGATTAACACCTGAAAATTTTGTTCAATTGAAGGCGGGGCCTAGCGGAGTGTTATTGTTGAACAAATGAACTTCTTTATACTTTCTGCATCGAATGATACATTCATGTGCAAAAGTTTTCACCCATAATACAGTTCCCACAACGTCAGTATATTTTTTTTTGTCGAGTGTGTGATATATTTTCCTATATAGTATTTACCTAATAGGTAATTTTCTCTAAAGAGATAAGTATATAAACTATCATACAAAGAATTTTAATTTTGTATCATGAAAAACTGGGGGCGTAAAACTTTTGCTCGTGGCTGTATTTGCTTTTATATTTTGAGTACCATCAGGGTAGAGGAGATTTTATTTTCTCAATTAGACCAATTATCAGTATTGAAGATATTGACAATACATTCAACAAGAGGATAGAAACGCTTGTAAACTACAGTCCACAACACCGTTTGGAGTAGTCTTACGGTGATATTCTTAAAAAAAAATCTTTCCTTATCTAAATCTTACATAAATCCTTGGAAAGGGAAAATTTATATAAGAAAATATTTTTTTAAGACTATCACCGTAAGATTTTTACGGTGGTATTCTTAAAAAAAATTCTTTCCTTATATAAATCTTTCTCTTCCAAGGATTTATATAAGATTTAGATAAGGAAAGATTTTTTTTTTAAGAATACAGCAGTTGATCTTATCGTTAGAGACATATTATTTGTAAATATTCACCTCTAACCATTTCGCCACAGTAAGTTTTTTCTTTATATATTTTATTCTGCTTAGAAAATCTCAATTTTATCCAGGTTAGTTAACGATAGGGAAGAAAAGATGGATAATTCTCTAACTATTGAAGTTGATTTATGAATTAATTCTGGTTGTAATTGGGTAATTTTATTAAGCCGAAGTAAATCTCTGATAAAATGAAGAACAGTTTCAGAGAAAGATGTGGATTGATGATGATGATGATGATGATGATGATGATGATGATGATGATGATGATGATGATGATGATGATGATGATGATGATGATGATGATGATGATGATGATGATGATGATGATGATGATGATGGTGATGATGATGGTGATGGTGATGGTGATGGTGATGGTGATGATGATGATGATGATGATGATGATGATGATGATGATGATGATGATGATGATGATGATGATGATGATGATGATGATGATGATGATGATGATGATGATGATGATTTAACGTCACAAAGTCCCCCCTATCGGGAGGCTGGGACGGTGCACCTTACAAAGGACTTTGTAGCATGGAATTTAATGGTTCAACTTGATGTGGATTTGACCCTTTTGTAATAATAACTTCCTCTTTTCATATAATCCTAACTACCCAAGGGACTTAACAATGGTAATACAAGCAAGGTCATCATATCAAGACAACAGGGTAGAACTCTTAGTAATGGATTTAAATTGGGTGAATTTAGTTCGAAATAGGCAGGAATTGGTTTGCCAACAGTGTGGTTAAGAAATGGAATAGACTTAGTAACCATGTAGTTTGCGCTGAAACAATTGGTCGTTTTAAGAGATTATTAGATAAATTTATAGACGTGGATAACAGATGGTACGGTACATTGAACTGCCTAGTGCAGGCCTTATGGTCTCTTGCAGTCTCCTTCTTTCTTACGTTCTTATGTTCACGCTTTCAGAGTCGCTATTATTAACTAGCCTTTTTTTAATTAATTTATTCATTTATTTAATTTTGTAAATTACTAGTTGGTTAATTCTATTCTTGTCATATAAACGTGATCATTTAGAATTTTGGTGACCCCAAGGGTTGAGTCAGTAATTACCAATCATCGTCAAACAGGCCAATTATACCTTTTGATGACCTCAGTTCAATGATTTTAATATGTTGAAAAGAGTAAATTTGCCGTATAAAAAGGTATTTTGTTTTATCAGTGATATATTTGTTGTTATTAATTCCTGTTTCTTTTTATAAAGGACTCTGTGAGGAAACTGGATTTGTAGTCTTCATGTCAAAAAGAAACGAAAAGTTGATATTTACAATTTACAATTTACAATTTACAATTTACAATTTACAATTTACAATTTACAATTTACAATTTGCAATTTGCAATTTACAATTTGCAATTTGCAAACTGCAAAAAAATTATAATTTACAATTGACAATCTACAATTTACAACTTGCAATTTGTAATTTACAATCTGCAATTTGCAATTTACAATTTACAATTTACATTTTCTACTTCAAACTATCGTGAGAATTCTCTCACCATTCTTATTCACGACTATCTCACCTACTGCACAGACTTGACCAGAAGTCTAGATCTATCATAGGTTTTCTTACTAGACTGATTGTTTAGAATCTAAACAATCAGTCTAGTTCGGTTGCTATGCGCGGTGGCAATTCCAGCTGGATTGTAGGATCGTTATATGTTCACGAAAGGCTACTAATTAGTGAATTGGCTCGTTTATGGGCGATACTAATTCTACTTTATTTTATCTATTGATTTGTTTTCTTATTTATCTATTTATTTATTTATTTATTTATTTATTCATTTATTTATTTATTTATTTATTTATTTATTTATTCATTGTCTATTTATTTGTTTATCTATCTATGTGGTCATGCACGCATTTATTTATTTATCTATTTATTTACTAATACTTATATATTTATGCACACATTTATCTATTTATTTATTAATACTTATATGTTTATGCACACATTTATCTATTTATCTATTTATTTATTAATACTTATCTATCTATTTATCAATTGATTGATTAATTAATTGATTGATTGATTTATTGATTTGTTTACTTGTTTACCTATTTCTATTATCATCTATTCATCTATTTATTCATTAATTCATTAGTTTTTTATCTAATTTGATTTCATTTGATTTTATCTCATTTTATCTTTTTTCCTCTGATAATTTGGCAAACGTGACCTTACTTTACGCATCTTAAAGAAAAATAAAATAAAATAAAATAAAAAATAAAAAATAAAAATGTTACTGGAAATTAATGTATTAGAGCTACCTGGTGATGGTAATTAGAATGTTGTGTCTTAGTCCAGACCTTTCATTCTTTGTACTAAGGTCACCAGGCGCCTTCGGGGTTCGACAAAGGACGTTTTGAGGTTTTGGCATAAATTCCTCATCATGTAAAATTTGCATCAAATCTTGTGAAATTTCTATGTGAAAATGACATCACGATTTACCATCATCTTTTCGTTGCTTATGTCCTCTGCCAATTAATTTCTGACGCCAAATTTATGTATTTTGTTTTGGCTAAAGTCAAGGAAATCTATTTAGAAAACGGAGAATGACATTTAGGCGACTCGGTAATTCTTCAGATAAAAAAAAAAATACTCTAGGATGACTCACAGCTTACAAATTCTTTTAGTTCTTTCTTATCATTTTCTATTTACTTCTGAAATTTTCGTAGATATATAAAATGATCTTCTGCCTCATGCTGTGGGAATAAAATTTTTCCCAAATGTGTTGGGACCGGGAAAAATTCTCCACATCGTCGAGCCGTGACGGAAACCCCGTAGCCGGAGCACCCCGCGACATGACGTCACTCTCCGGGTTTAGGCCTACTGGAGCCTTTGGCTTATGCGGTGCTGTTGAGGGAAGTATTCCTACCTCGACCGTTACTTCGTAGCGCTCTATCGGAGGAGGAGGAGGAGGAGGAGAAGGACGAGGAAGAGGAGGAGGAGGCATGGAGAATTGGATACGTTTATACAGTGAGTTCAAGTCCTGTTGTAGAAAATCGAATCAAGGATGTAGGAGCCGCTTTGCAATGCGAATGCACAGACACACAAACGCTTATGTAAACAAGAATGTACGAATACACACTCGCGCGCGCACGCACACGCAAATATATACACACACACACATATACACATACACATGCACAGACACACACACACACACACGAGCATAACTCCCTTTCCCTTAAGATACAACTAGGTAGGTAAATACACACACACACACACACACACACACACACACACACACACACACACACACACACACACACACACACACACACACACACACACACACACACACACACACACACACACACACACACACACACACACACACACACACACACACACACACACACACACACACACACACACACACACACACACACACACACATATTGCCTGCTCGCAGTGCAGCGATTTTGAAAATTTCAGCTCTGGTCGGGACTCGAGCTCTGATCGCTGAATTAGCGGTCGAGAACTGTACCACTTCACCGTCGTTCCGTGTGATTCACCATGGTCTCGAATCACGTGTTGGAATTGTCATCGACAGCTATTTCCCTCCCGGAAGAGATCTCAGAGCTCATATATGACCGATGTATGGGTAATGCTGTGACCTTTCACGCACACACACACCCCGAACTCCCCGCCCACGAGAATTGGAGTAGCGACCCGCAGCGCAGCGATATTGAGATTATTACAGCCCTGGGCGGGATTTGAACCCGGACCGCCGTAGTGACAGCCAGGAGCTCTACCACTGGGCCACGAGTGTGTGCGTGTGTGTGTGTGTGTGTGTGTGTGTGTGTGTGTGTGTGTGTGTGTGTGTGTGTGTGTACTGAATATTTTATATTATTTGCTGTTTGACATCGCTGTAGTTCCTATTGGTGAAGTTCATATATTTCATTTATTCACTTTCTATTCATATTTTATGATTTACTACACTTTGAATATTTCTGTTCATTCAGTAGTTTCTAGCGCTGTGGCCAAAAATTTAACAGTTGAAACATTAAAAGACACTACAAAATGTTGAAAACTTTATTTCTTCTATATATAGTTACGTAGTATCTCTTCTAGTGTATTGATATCTTAGAGATGGAAGTATATTGAATAATGTGAATGGGTTCATTATTAATTTTGGTTCTTGGTCCTTGTTAAAGGTGTAATATTATTTGGTTCCATAACTAGATACTGGAATAGTTTGCTCATCAAGAGAATTATATATTATCATATCGTTGCTTGGTGTTGAAAGTAAGTTTGTTTTTCTTGTACTAATACTGATATCTCTTCCTTACAGTTTTCAGTCTTATTTCCTCTTTTCCAGTTTATCTTTGTCGTAAAAACTCACTATCAGGTGATTTTGTAAAATGTACTTTACATTCACTAGCTTTCCTATTTCTTACAATGTTCTTGGTTTTATTTGATATTTCCACTGCCAGCATGTTCTTTGTTTTTATCTATAACAAGCTGAGGTTCGAGTTCGTTTCCTCATTGTTTTTTTTCTTAAGTTGCTTCACTCTGTATCATGAAATACTTATTCAACATTTTCAATCTTAGATACTATTTTGTTATTAGGACCTTGTTTAAGTAATCTAAGTCTTAGAAAATGAGCTCTATTGACTTTTGTAAGTTCATTATGTTTTGTTCAAACTGAACGATATTCATTAGCTTCATGATCTCTTTGTACTATGTAACTTCTTTAAATGAAGCTGCTCTGATGTGGATGTTCTGTGTCTTGCTGCATTGCTTCTGACCAGGACAATGAGCAATAGTAGGGATGACCCTTCATCCAAGAGGAGCTAAGATGAGAGGAAGGAATGGGTGCGTGCTTTGGCTGGCTACCCTCCTTATAAGGGGGAAGAAACTTTTGATATATAGATAGATAGATTTCTTTAAACGCATTACAATTATATATATATATATATATATATATATATATATACGGGAAATCACATGACCTCGTGATTCTAGATATGCAGAAAAACCATCAATGAAAATAATAAAATGATGACCGAGCGGTTTCGTCTATTTAGACATCCTTGGTCATCATTTCATCATTTTCCTTGTTGGTTTTTCTACACACACGCACACACGCACACACATACACACACACACACACACACACACACACACACACACACACACACACACACACACACACACACATATATATATATATATATATATATATATATATATATATATATATATATATGTTGCAATTATGCTGTTAGGTTTATTTAGAATTATTTCTTATTTTGGTAACATTTGTCCCAAAAATCACAATACATTGCATCACTTTCAACAAATTTACCACATTGTCCGAATTTTACTGACCTATCATATTTTATAATCTTTATTCCCAATTTCCATATTGTTTGAATTACTTTTGTTATATTTCGAGTCTCTAATCTAATTTCTTATAATAGTACAAATAAACAGCCTATGAGTATATCTAACGAAATATTAAGTTCATATTTAATATTCCTGAAAACTTTCTTTATAAAAGGGTTATCACACTGGGCTTACGCGGACTTCACCAACGTCGACAGTTGAGAGTTCGTTTGAGTAAAAAATGACTTCGGTTACAATATCTTATTCTCAAATCTCCAAATATCAAACAATATTTCCGTTATATATAGTAAATGATGAACATAATGTTGAAATGTTCTTAGAGTCGTCTAGATTTCTGTAAACAAAATCATATTCTAGTTACTCAAATGAAGGTTAGGGGTAGGATGGGGACAAAAAACAGAGCTGGGCGCGTTCCTCGATGCGTTTCTAGGTGCGTTCCGATTCATTTTGGACCGCGGTTGGCGCTCCTAACTTATTAAAGCAATATAGGTGCCGGTATAGTATGTGGCCTACCTTTTGGATGTGGCCTACGAAAATTTTCTTTGGTATACTATGTGGCCTACCGGACTTTTATTTCGATATGAACCTGTCTCTTAAGCTTTAATAGTTTGGGAGCGCTAACCGTGGCCAAACTAAAGAGGAACGCACCTAGGAACGCACAGAGGAACGCGCCCAGCTCTTAAAATACCCTAGTGTGATACCCCTTTTAGGAGTAAGGAAGTTTTTTTCTTTGTTCAACTCAAGCGCTCAACTAAGGTACATTTCTTTATCTTAGACATATGATATTCTTGTCAGTTTTTAAAACCCTTATTATCCTCTATTTACTAACATTATTTTGAAATTTATTTGTGATGATTATGATTTATTCTTAAGTAATTAGATGACATAAACTAACAAATACGGACATTGCAGAGTTAAGTTTTCACTTCACATACATACATACATACATACATACATACATACATACATACATACATACATACATACATACATACATACATACATACACACATACATACACATACATACATACATACATACATACATACATACATACATACATACATACATACATACATACATACATACATACATACATACATTCACACATACATACATACATACATACATACATACATACATACATACATACATACATACATACATACATACATACATATCTTCTTTCTTCTTCTTCTTCTTCTTCTATATCTTCTTCTTTCTTCTTCTTCGTCTTCTTCATCTTCTTTTTCTTTCTTCCTCTTCTTCTTCTTCTTCTTTTTCTACTTCCTCCTCCTCTTCTTCTTCCTCTATATCTTCTTTTTCTCCTTCATTTCTCCATTTTCTGCAACTGCATTTCAATCCAAAGGACACTTTTCCGTACCAGATTTCACCCGAAGACCGGAGACCTGGAACGAAAGAATCTATTACCAGAAGGTCTCAGGGTATCAAATCTGTCCATCAGAACCCCGGTTCATTCTTTAAGTCTTTTTAGTGTGCTGTGTGATAAGTGAAGGATTTGTTTGTACAGTTGAGGGGATGGGATTATTGTGATAGGGTTAAAACGCGCATGCACACACGCACACACACACACACACACACACACACACACACACACACACACACACACACACACACACACACACACACACACACACACACACACACACACACACACACACACACACACACACACACACACACACACACACACACAATTGAGGTCCGTCCAACGATTAAGAAAAAAAAGGCGAAAGAGAAAGAGAGAGAGAGAGAGAGAGAGAGAGAGAGAGAGAGAGAGAGAGAGAGAGAGAGAAAGAGAGAGACCTGAAGTCTCAAGACCACAGATATGGCGAGATGATGGTGGTGGTGGTAGGGGTAGTGGTGGTGGTGATAGTCGGGTTGGGGAGGACATACTCTACCAAACACTACCTCTTCATAAAAAAAAAAAAAAAAAAAAAAAAAAAATCCAAGATGAATAAAATCACATGGCGGCAGCAAGAATGAAAGGAGATTACTTTTTGATTACAATGGCGCACATTATGTATTTTATTATGGCCAACGCCAGAATATTCTTTTTATAAAATTGAGGGTGCGGGTGGGGTGGATGGTGGTGGTTTTGTGGCGAGTTTGTTAAGGACTCCATTTTCTTTCGATTCCCCTCCTCCCCTCCTCCTCCTCTCCTCCTCCTCCTTCTCCGCCCCTCCTACCCTCCTCCCTTCCTACCCTCCTCCTGTCCTACCCTCCTCCCTCCTCCCCTCCTCCCTCTTCCTCCCCTACTCCTACCCTCCTCCCCTCCTCTTCTCCTCCACTCTTAGCCTTCTCCTCTCCTTCCCTCCTTCCTTCTCCTACTTCCCCTCCTCCTTCTCCCCTCCTCCTCCTCCCCTCCTCCTCCCCTCCTCCTCCCCTCCTCCTCCCCTCCTCCTCCTCCCCTCCTCCCCCTCTTCTCTCCTCCACCTCTTCCTCCTATTCTCCTCCCCTCCTCTTCTCCTCCCCTCCTTCTCTCCTACCCTTCTCCTCCTTCCTTCCCTCCTCCCCTCCTCCCTTCTTTTCCTTCACTCCTCCACTCCTTCTCTCCTCCCTCCTCCTTTCCTTTCCTCCTCCTCCTCCCTTTTCCCCTCCACATCCACTTCTCATTCCTCTCTCTCCTCCACTTCCACCTCTCCCCTCCCTCCTTCACATCCACTTCTCCTTCCTCCACTTACACTTCCTTTCCCTCCACCTCCAATTCTCCTTTACCTCCTCCACATCCATCCTCCTCTCCCTCTCTTCCTCCACATCCACTTCTCCTTCCTCTCCCTCCTCCACTTACACATCTCCCTCACCCTCCTCCACCTCCAATTCTCCTTTACCTCCTCCACACCCATCCTCCTCTCCCTCTCCTCCTCCACATCCACTTCTCCTTCCTCTCCCTCCTCCACTTACACATCTCCCCCACCCTCCTCCTTCCCCACTCCCTTCTATCCTTCACCTAGACTCCAGTACTCTCCAAAACAAACTCACTACCAAGAGAAGGTCATCTTCAAGAAGTTTACTTTTCGTCTTCAGATGTCGAAAGTTGTATAAACTCCCTTGACAAGCAAATTCTTCACCATTCTTAGCGAATGTCAATGAAGAATCCAAACTACTGGACTCCTTAGGGAAGCGTTTCCCCTAACCTGGGGTGCAAACACCCACTGGGGGAGTGCTGAAATTAATTCTACGGTGTGCTGGGGAAGCAATACATACACACATACATACTATAGACGAAGAAGTTGTATAAACTCCCTTGACAAGCAAATTCTTCACCATTCTTAGCGAATGTCAATGAAGAGTCCAAACTACTGGACTCCTTAGGGAAGCGTTTCCCCCAATCTGGGGTGCAAGCGCCCACTGGGGGAGTGCTGAAATTAATTCTACGCTGTACTAGGGAAGCCATACAAACACACATACATACTACAGACGAAGAAAGTAAACGCTGGACTCGTCGAAATAAGTTTATTCCTACGTTTCGGACCCTGTTCAGGGTTCGTCTTCAGGGATATACAGAAATAGCAAAGGGAATCAATATAAAGGGGTAAGTGTGCCACCCTGGGAAATGTCTCCCAAGCAACCGTTACTTGCCAGATAGTACATTCATCACCATTTAGAACACCAGTTCACAAGAAAACCGTATCTTCTCTAATATTTCACATACATACCCGTAAATACATACCTACATACATACTAATAAGAACACGGGTACGTGTGTTCACTTTTGCAAAGTAGACCACTTGGAAAAATAAACTAACGAAGCAGAGCGCTTACGTGTATTACATCTTCAGTGCACTGAAGATGTAATATACGAAAGCGCTCTGCTTCGTTAGTTTCTTTTCCAAGTGGTCTACTTTGCATACATACATACATACATACATACATACATACATACATACATACATACATACATACATACATACATACATACATACATACATACATACATACATACACACACACACACACACACACACACACACACACACACATACATACATACATACATACATACATACATACATACATACATACATACATACATACAAACATACATACGTACATATCTCCTTCTATCGGTATTAAAAAAAAAAAAAAATTGGGGTAGGTTGGAGAGGTGGGGGTGTGGGGTGGTCGGGTGATTAGTTGGGTGTGGTATACCTCGACACTATCCCAAAGGCCTCATCAACATTAAAAAGCCCATCTTTATACACAACAGACACCCGTTACAGAATAATAAACTTCACGAAGTGTTGAACGCATGTACAACATATTGTATAGCTTGTAGACATACACAATACGTCGCTCTGGGCTCATCCCGTGGAGATCCGTTCAAATTGAAATATTCACCAAAACAAGGACTGCAAGGAAGACGGCTGTCATCTGAGTCACTGCACAATCAGGCACTAAAGTTAGGTCGAGCCTTTGTGGCTTTGAAAAGCGGAACTGATTTATTAATTCAGAAAGCATTTGCTGGACAAGAGGAAGCTCAACATTAGGGGAAAGATTATGAATTTGAAATGAATATGAAGACCTTTGGGGACGGGGTTGCATGTGCTAGATTTCTCGTATTTAGGATACGTCGTATACTCTATATCATATCATATATATATATATATATATATATATATGATATATTTTTGTATATAAGCATATGATATTATGTATATTCTGCTGAAGAGGGTCACAGTTAGTGATATATATATATAATACATTCGACATTGTGTGTCTTCTTTTTCTGACTGTGGGATAAAAAGTTTATATATATATAATATATATATATATATATATATATATATGTATATATAACACATATTATATATACAGATATATATATATATATATATATATATATATATACATATATATACATATAAATATAATGGCTAATTTATCTTCACAAACCTTAAAAAAAGGGTAAGACCATCTTAAGCGAATGAGAGAACTTCAAGAATATACCAAAATGCTGAAATAGCTATCACTTTTAATGATATATGTTTAAGAGAAAAACCTCTGCCCATCTATAGCCTTGGCGTACTTTAGATCTTGTTTATATATATATATATATATATATATATATATATATATATATATATATATATATATATATGTATATACATGTATATATATATGTATATAACTATATGTGTATATATATATATATACATATATATATATAAAACTATATATATAGATATGATATATGCATAGAAATATTGATATATATATATTCATTTATACACATAGTCTTACATACTCATATAATCATATACATACAAAGTATGTAACTAAATACATATGATCTATATAGTCTCCACGTTAGAAGCCAGCTGAGTGATCATGAAAAAGTAAATAAACTTCAGTGTTAAAACAAAAAATAAGATGGCACGCAAAGCTTGGAGTAGGTGAGAAAAATGTCAGAAGCGAGATGCTAATTAATGTTGCAGAAAACTACAAAATGAGAATAATAAATACTCTTTCAAAAGCGTGTAGGTCGTAAATGGAGTTCGACGAAGTTGACGCCATATCAGGAGATGCGAGGAACAGCGTTAGATTGGTTGATGTTGTAGATAGAATAAATATAGCAAGTGACCAAAGACTTGTAGGTTGAACAGATAATTTCAGTTTCAGAGCTGAGAGTGTTGAAGAAGAATCAGCATCGCGAAGGTAAAGGAAAAGGGAATTTCTGAAATAAATTGAAAATGAGTTTGAAATTGTACGAGATAGCGAGTATATAATCAGTGTTGTGAAAATAATTCTATTGATTATATTATCAGGAATCAGAAGAGAAAGTATAGAGTACAAAATCATTATATGTAGCAAATACTCAAAAATGATATGTGACACAATGAAGAATAAATTTATGTAAATTAAGACCAGAGGGTAAAATTGGAAAGAGCTGAATTGAGCATACCTATCAATAAAACGCAGATATCAGGGAAAAGGAAGAGAAACGTGGATAGTATAGAGGAAACTATTCGGAAAGGTAAAAATATCAAACAGGCCGAGCGCAGACCAACTTCATGGAGACAATAAACTATTTCTATGAAAGAGAGAAAAAGGGATACCATCAGACCCAGAGATAAAATTAAAAAATGAGTAGAAGAGTTTAGCCACCAAGCATGATTCTCCTCAAATAACACACACACACATATCTATATCTATTCTCTCTTGATAGCACAATTGGCTAAGTCACTGTCACTTGTTACGTCTGATCTGGATTCGAGTCCGCATATCAGTTTCCGTATATATGCTTTCATCGAGCTCCTTGTCAGTCTTGGCTGTGATGACATGGAATTAAAGTGAATTAATTTACACACACACACACACACACACACACACACACACACACACACACACACACACACACACACACACACACACACACACACACACACACACACACACACACACACACACACACACACACACACACACACACATATATATATATATATATATATACATACATATATATACATATATATATATATACGCTCTTTTCATGTCTCCCTCTTCCGCGCCCGCATGTATAAAAATTACATTTGCCTGTATCCCTTGTATGTATCGTTGTACATATTTCCAAATATGTGTCTTTTCTCTTTAATTTGGAATCAAAGATCTAATTAGACGAACTTAAGATAGGCTATTATTTTTTACCAATTCAAATTAAATTGATTATAATTAAAAGTCAGTTTAATTAAGGGAAATAGCTATTATCCCATTATCAAGAAGTATTATTTTACTTATTTTCTCTTTGTAATACTATTTCCTTTTTCGTGGGGTCTATTTTGATTTTTTTCCTTTCGTATCGCGTGGTACTTTCTCTCTCATTCTGTCTGCCGTCAAGTGATTTATTTCATCTGTGTGATATACACTTAATAACATAGGGATGAAAGAATTTAACACACATGAACATAAGAATGAAAGAAACTGTTATAGACGACCCTAAGGCCCACACTAAGCAGTTCCATGTCCATCACCATCTACAACCCCTATCCATAAGATTATCTGACCTCTTTTTAAAACAACCGATAATTCCAGCTCTCACTATATGGTTACTAAGTCTATTCTCTTCGTTAACCAATCTATTGGTCCTTAGCGGCCCATACACGATCAATTATATTGCGCAATTTCATTGTCAATACTCTGAATTGACAATCAAATTGACCATGTATATATCGCCCATACACGGTCAATTTAATTGTCAATTCAGAGTATTGATAATGAAATTTCGCAATATAATTGATCGTGTATGGGCCGCTTTAGGCTGTTTCTTCATTCTTCCACCGGGCGATTTTATTCACCCAAGGAGACCTTCCCCACACCTACTCACTCGGCTCCTCCCTCCCGGCTCTTCCCCCCCCCCGTCCGGCTCCTCTCCCCGGGTCCTCCCCCACCGGGTACCCCCCCGGCTCCTACCCCCCCCCCCCGGCTCCTACCCCCCCCCCCCCGGGTAGTCTCCCCCGGCTCCTTCCCCCGGCTCCTCTCTTCCCCTCGGCTCCTCCCCCCCGGCTCCTTCCTTCCGGTTCCTCCCCCGCGGCTCTTTTCCCCCCCCGGCTCCTACCCCCCCGCTCCTTCCCCCCGGCTTCTCCCCCCGGCTCCTCTCCCCCAGCTCTTCCCCCAGCTCTTCCCCCCCGGCGCCTTCCCTCGACTCCCCCCGGCTCCCCTCAGGTCCTCCCCCCTCGGCTCCTCCCCTCCCCCCGCCTCCTCCCCCTCCCCATCTCCTCCATATTCAAAGACTCAGAATATTAAACATATTCAAGACGATAACAGCTGACGTCCTTTATATACCTCATTCTGGTGGACACCATACGATGTTATTCAGCTGTGGGTTGTGTCACTTCACTAAAGGAATCAAAACTGTGTTTACTAATTATCCCCTCATTGTCATTCTCACATACCCGTATTGTAAACGAGGAAGACTGAGATTATCCAGTTGGATGTGTTGGCTATACGGAGTTACAAGAAAAATTTTGAAACTAAAAAATGGAGGAAAAGGTCTGCAAAGACGCATTAACAAACCCGAAAATTTCCCCCCCCCCAAAAAAAAATAATCCTAGTCGGTTTTCAGTAAGAGGAATGATTTTGTGAATAAAGAGATAGTGAAGAGGAATGCTGGGTTGAAAAAAAAAAAAAGAAATATATATATATGTATATGTATATATATATATATATATCATATATATATATGTGTGTGTGTGTGTATACATATGTATATATATGTATATGTAAGATTGAAGGTGAAAGAAGTAGACGAGGAGTAATGGGAGAATTTCACGCCTTAACGTTTCGACCCGCAGGGTCTTGATCACAAAGCTAACAACTCAAACGTAACAGGATATTTTATACACGGACGGGTCATCTTATGGGACGCTTCGGAGAGCTTGTTATTTCATTTGCGTATTCTTTTATTATTAATAAGCTTGTGGCTTTTGCTAAACATATAAAGCCTTCTCTATGGTTAATGTTGTTATTAGTGTTGATATATGCTGCCTCAATTGTCTTCCTTAGTTTCTTGGATGATCCTTTATTTAATACGGTTGTGTTGTTCCAGTCTGGAAGGTGACCATGTTTATCCACATGTATTACTATGGAGTTAGATGTCCTATGGGCTTTTACGTCATTTTTATGTTCATTTATCCTTTTATTAAGTCCGCGACCAGATTCACCAAAATATGAAGAGGGACAGCTTTTACACGGGATTTTATAAACAACGCTGTTTTAGTTAGTGGGATTATTGTCGCTACGTGTTACCAAATGTCCTACTTTGCTACCTGACGTCCTGGCTATTTTGATGCCCGCTTTTAGGAGAAAAGTGTCTAGGTATGAATTAACATTAGAGTTTGGTACTGTGATATATCTGGTTTCATTATCACATTTATTATCATTCTTATTTTTATTTTTATCTTTACTTTTGTTAATTATTTCTTTGGCTTTCTTTTTCAACCTACATAAGAGACCTTTTGGATATTTGAGTTTGATGAAAGTCTCAGTAATATGTTGTAATTCAGGATCTAGAAATTCTTTACTGCATATACGAAATGCTCTGAGGAAGAAACCCATTATAATACCTGTTTTAGTTCTGTCATCATGTCCTGAGTAGAAGTGTATATAGTCTTCTCTATTGGTGGGTTTCCGGTATACTGAAAACTTCACATTTTTATCTATTCTATGGATAATTGTGTCTAAAGCCACGTCCACACGGTCGAGCTGTGCCTGGCAGGGCAAAGTCTG
>NC_134820.1:21692804-21712804 GCF_046742065.1 Oratosquilla oratoria | reverse complement strand
TGTGTCTAATAATACATAATAAAAGATTCCAAAATATAATACCGATAATGTAAGCATCTAAATTTTGTGCTAACTAGTATAATGAAAAAATCAACTAAAACTGAGAGCTAGTCCTCTCAAATATTCAATGATGCAATCATTTTCGTTGTAATTCAAAACAAGTCTTCAAATGATCACAGCACAAGTAATAAAAGCTTTCGAATTTTGGGTGCATTAGCATTTGTCGAAGTTCAAAGAGTAGTAGATTAGTAAAAATGAATCTTCAATTGGGAAAAAATCCTTGAGATGAATGAATAAAAATGAATAAATGAATGATAAGGATAATAAAAGACGAATAAAAATAAATCTTCAACTAGGAAAAAATCCTTGAGATGAATGAAATCGATTCGTAAGTATAAAGATTAATCTGTGTGATAATGAAGTTTTCTTATCTGAATCTCAAGATTCTGAATCTCAAGAAAAAGTTGAATACTTTGAAGATACATGGATAGGGAGACCATTCGTCATCGTCATCGTCGCCTCTTTAAATTCCTTCGTGAAATGTGGAATATCTAAAATTCTGCCTTGGATAACAAACTAAAAACTAATAATAATGTAGAAGTATGGCACAGGGACTTTGAGGAGCAAATGATGTTTTTCATCCCAATATTTCGAAAATTTTGGAATGTTGAAAGAATTATTTTGTGTACTTTTTTGGTTTATAATGGCAATAGTCTCTTTTTTTCAGGAACTTAGATGAAGAGATTGATGATGTCTATAAAAACGCTGTATTTATATACGATGTCATCAACAAAAGTTCAAATATATACATACGCACACACACACACACACACACACACACACACACACACACACACACACACACACACACACACACACACACACACACATATATATATATATATATATATATATTTTTTTGGTACCTCTCGTGTAAGAGAAAAAAGCCTTTGGTATATGTATGTATGTACAAAGAATTAACATTAGTTAACAGAGGTCATGATTGAGCAGTATGTTACTGGACATGCACCTGAGAAGGGAAGGAAAGATTATATCAATTGATCATAATTAACACAAAATCTAAGTGCTTACATTGTCGGTTTTGTATTTTGCATTTTTCATAATGTATTATTAGATAAATTCTAATGAAATTTCCATATTTCTCTTATTTTTCATGGCTTTAAAACGTATGACCAGAATATAATTGTTTCTTTATAATAATACTGCATATGCATTCATGTATTTGAAATATACTGTATACATATATATATATATATATATATATATATATATATATATATATATATATATATATATATATGTATATATATATATATATATATACATATGTATATATATACAGTGTATATATGTGTATACATATATATATATATATATATATATATATATATATATATGTATATATATGTATATATATACACTGTATATATATACTACATATTATATATATATATATATATATATATATATATATATATATATATATATATATATATATATATATATATACATATATATATATATATATATATATATATATATAATATACATATATATTAATCACAATGAATGAATAAAAGGTTGCAATTATTGTTTTGAAAATACTTTTCATATTTTGTTATTTTCTTTTCTTGTATTACCATATTCTCTTTTACAAAACGCTTTACTTTCTCACGGTAAATTTTTCCTCACGGTCAATTTTCACCACAGGGAATTGATGGCGGTGAATTTTCCCGAGGTGAATTGATGGCGGTCAACCTTCCTGTAATTCAGGAGAGTACGCCAGGAGGCCCGTAGCTGCGGCCGAAGCTATCAGATTAATGAAAATAAATCTTCAACTGGGAAAAATAAATCCTTGAGATGAATGAAATCGATACGTAAGTACAAAGATTAATTGAAATATGTTTTAGATTTTAGTTAAGGGAATATTTAGTGTGATATCAATTAAATAGACCGGCGGCAAAAATGGTGAAGTGCATAAAACAAAAGGGATCTAAAGGTTTTTTTTTTTTTTTTTTTTTTTTTTTTTTTTTTTTTTTATTTTTTTTTTTTTTTTTGAGATAATACTCCTGCCCTGGCCTTAGCCTAAAGGCGACCCGGTCAAAAACTTTGTCCTTCAAACCGGATAGTTGATTTGAGCAGTAGGCGTCACTCAGGTCAGGTCAAATTCGGGTAGCCGCATCAAACAGTGAAATTGTGAGTGGTTGTGTTTCAGTGACCACCGCCGAAGAGGTACAATCTCTACGTAGCAGAATTGTAGCCTTAGAAAAGACTGTTGAGGGCCTTGTACAGGAGAATCGAGCTCTTCGCTCAAAGGCCCAAAACACGGACGACAAACCATGTTTGGAACTTGGGTGGAAAACGGTGCCTATTACTCAGACTTAGTAACCATGTTTGCAACTTGGGTGGAAAACGGTGACAAAAAAAAAAAAAAAAAAAAAAAAAAAACAAGGAGAGATGGTGCCTATTACTCATGGGCAGGTAAACATTATTCCTGTTTTCAAAAAAGGGAGACAAATCGTCTATATGCAACTACAGGCCAATCAGTTTGATATCAGTCATAGGTAAAATGCTTGAATCAATAATAGTTAATAGAATCAGAGATCACATCGGGAGATATAATTTGATTCGTGACTCACAGTATGGTTTCTCCAAGGGTAAGTCATGTGTGATTAATCTTCTATATCTTTACACTAGCGTCAGATAACAATGATAGTTACGATGTTATTTACCTTGACTTTAGCAAAGCGTTCGACAAGGTGTCCCACCAGAGACTACTAAATAAAATCGAAGCCAATGGCATAGGAGGAAAAGTGTTAGAATGGATTAGAGCTTGGATCAGTGACAGAAAACAGCGGGTCACCATAAATGGTGTAAAATCCAAATGGGGAGTATTTCTAGTGGAGTTCCCCAGGGCTCAGTTTTGGGTCTCTTATTGTTCATTATGTACATAAACGACTTGGACAATGAGATTGATAGTGATGTTAGTAAGTTTGTGGACGACACTAAAATAGGACGCTTAATTAGGTCAGGAGACGACGTTGAGATCCCTCAGGATGATCTTAACAAATTGTTCACATGGTCGGTGAAATGGCAAATGGACTTCAATATCTCATAGTGAAGTGTGTTAAACGTAGGGCTACACAACTCCGAAAACAGATATAGCTTAGATAACACGTTTTTAAGGAAAACTGAGTGCGAGAGAGACTTGGGAGTTCTAGTGAGTCCTGACCTTAAATCCAGGAAACAATGCATTAGCGCCAGGAATAAAGCTAACAGAGCATTAGGTTTCATTGCTAGGACGATTACGAATAGAAATGCAGAGGTAATTATCAAACTCTATCTAGCGTTAGTTAGACCCATCCTTGACTATGCGGTATAGTTTTGGTTTCCATCTTATAGAATGGACATCAATTCACAAGAATTAGTACAGAGGAGAATGACCAGAATTATAGATGGGCTCACAAATTTACTTTACAAAGAGAGGCTTAGGCACCTTAACTTACACTCTCTGGAAAGACGCAGAGTGCGGGGTGATCTAATAGAGGTGTTCAAGCGAATCAAAGGCTTTAACAAGGGCGAAGCGAGCAAGGTCATCATATTAAGACAATGGGGCAGGACTCGCAGTAATGTATTTAAATTGGACAAATTTGGATTTAATAAGGAAATAGGGAAGAATTGTTTACTAATAGGGCGGTCAGCGAATAGAACAGACTTAGTAAGCATGTAGTGAGCGTTGACACGATGGATTGTTTTAAGAAGCGGTTAGACAACTTTATGGTTGGGGATGACAGGTGGTAATGGATATGGGACTGCCTAGTGTAGGCCTTATGGTCTCTTGCAGTCAGTCTCTTTCATTCCTATGGTCTTATCTGATGATTTGTATGGAGGAAAAGAAGAGGAGGAAGAGGAGGAGGAGGAGGAAGAGGAAGAGGGAGGAGGAGGAGGAAGAGGAGGAGGAGGAGGCAAAGGAGGAGGAAGAAAAGGAAGAGGAAGAGAAGGGGAGGAGAAGGAGGAGGAGGAAGAGGAAGAGGAGGAGGAGGAAGAAGAAAAGGAGGAGGCAGAGGAGGAGGAAGAAAAAGAAGAGGAAGAGAAGGGGAGGAGAAGGAGGAGGAGGAAGAGGAAGAGAAGGAGGAGGAGGAGGAGGAGTAGCAGGAAGAGAAGGAGGCAGAGGAGGAGGAGGAAGAGGAAGAGGAGGAGGCAGAGGAGGAGGGGGAGGAGGAAGAGGAAGAAGAGGAGGAGGAGGAGGAGGTAGGAGGTGTTGTCGTGCAGGTTCTTCAGGTTGGTCTGGCTAGAGGGAGGAGTGAGGAGGAAGAGTCGGGAACGATGTCACCAGATCATGTTTGCTGATTTTTTTTTTTTTTTTGTATTTTTTTTTTGTATTTTTTTTTTTTTTAGATTTCTTTTTCTGTGCCCTCGAAGTCTTTGTTTCTTCTCCATAGACGTTCCCCTGTTTGTTCTTTTGTTTGGTTCTGAGGTCAACTTCTATTGCATGAAAAAGAAAGAAAACTGAAAATACAGAGAGAGAGAGAGAGAGAGAGAGAGAGAGAGAGAGAGAGAGAGACAGAGAGAGAGAGAGAAATTTGGAGATAGATAGAAAGATAGATAGATAGATAGATAGAGAGATAAATAGATAGATAAATAGATAGATGGATAAATAGATAGATACACACACACACACACACACACACACACACACACACACACACACACACACACACACACACACACACACACACACACACACACACACACACACACACACACACACACACACATATATATGTATACATACACATACACACACACACACACACACACACACACACACACACACACACACACACACACACACACACACACACACACAGAGAGAGAGAGAGAAGTACTTACAAATTTTGCCCTAATACATATATGGACTAATGTTTCGTTCAGATATTTAGTCGCGACACAGGGTTGTGCCACTAAGTGGTTTGCTTTCGTTATTTAACTATTTTTCTATTTGTAGAGAAACTCTTCTATCATTGTCCTAACTCACTCATTATCTATTTTTTGTCGTAGAAAGGCCGTCATATATGTGTATATATGAATATATGCATATATGTACAGTGTATATATATATATATATATATATATATATTTCTTTTTGTGATGAGAGCTCTTACTTTATGAATGGGGGTGACAGGTGGTAATGGACATGGAACTGCCTAGCGTAGGACTTATGGTCTCTTGCAGTCTTCTTCATTCTTATGTTCTTACGTTGAATGTATTTGACAAGAGAGTCTGTATTTCTTTCTTATGACGAACCGTAGTACTTCGGGCAGAGATAGATATAGATAGATAGAAAGAGAGAGAGAGAGAGAGAGAGAGAGAGAGAGAGAGAGAGAGAGAGAGAGAGAGAGAGAGAGAGAGAGAGAGAGAGAGAGAGAGACTCCACGGGACAAGAGCCACGTTGGCAATAGTAATAGTCCTTTTGGTGAAAAACAATTTATGGTCGAAAGCGATCAGCTATCAGGACCTTCGTGAAGGATTAGGATCAAGTAAATTTTATCTGATTTGAATGAGGGAAATCGCACCAAAAATAAAAGAAAAAATATTATCATTAGAATAAAATGAATGAAAAAAAATTATTTTATTTTTTTAATGAAACGATTTATAGTCGAAAACGATCAGTCATCAGGACCTTTGTGAAGGATTAGGACCAAGTAAGATTCCTCTGATTTTAGTGAGGAAAATCGCATAAAAAAAAATCATTAGAAGAAAGCGAGTGATTTTTTTTTCTTATAGATTTTTGGATAGTCTGCCAGAGATGGTTAAAAAAATCATAAGATGAAAATTTTAACTCAAAGACGATTCAGACAACCAGTTGCCGCTGATCTAATGATCAATTTTGTTACAAAAAAAAAAAAGCTTACACATTACTGATAGCCATTTTACTTTTTATACTTCCTCTCGACTTCCCCAAAAGTCAATTCTGATTTTTTTTTGTTTTTTGAATAATTGATACCTCACTCTTCAGTTTGATCGATATTTGGCAATAATCTCTTATTTATGACTTCCTTGTACTCGCTCATCCATAAACAAGACGATGTCTCGTATCTTATACTTTGCTGTTCAAGCTGGGATGTGTAAATTATCTATTTTAGCTAAACAATCACCAAATCCAATCTTGGCAACAGAGGCAGGTGAGTCTCTGTTTTTTTTCTTTTTCGTTTTTTTTTTCTTCGTTCGATCATTTGGTTTCTTTCTTCCCATTCACCTTCTTCGTTTGCAATTAACCATTTGTAAGCCACCTGAGCGATAATCTGTGAATTACTATGTCATGTGACAGTTCTATTTCTGTGAGACAAAACCATCTTGGTGGACGAATTCTGTGACATTGATAACGTGAGAAGGTGAGGTGATAACGTGAGAATGTGAGAAGATAACGTCTACTCCAGCACTTGTTTGCAACTTTTTTCATTTCATTTATTAACTATTTTTATATATATCCCAGCCTCTCAAGGAACGAGTAATTCATTCCTTATCATTTCCCAGCCTTCAAGCGAACCGATTTGCTTTATTCTTTGTAATAGAGCGACTTCTTTAAATCTTCATTTGTTCTTTTGTGCCATCTAAGACTTTCTTTGACTTGTCTTATTCTTCACGAAAACCTTTTTATTTTATTTTATCTTTTTTATTTTTTCTTCCAATAACAGATTTCTTATTTGTGTCGAGTCTTGATGGTTTTGTACAAAGAGAATCGCTGGGCGTGAGATCGTCGTCATTCAAGGCAGAGGCTAGGTTGTCAAGCCAGATTAACCATGCAAATATTGCTCCTCCTCCTTCTCCTTCTCCTCCTCCTCCTCCTCCTCCTCCTCCTCCTCCTCCTCCTCCTCTCCCTCCTCCTCCTCCTCCTCTTCCTCCTCCTCCTCCTCCTCTCCCTCCTCCTCCTCCTCCTCTTCCTCCTCCTCCTCCTCTCCCTCCTCCTCCTCCTACTCCTCCTTCTCCTCCTTTTCCTCTTCTTCCTCCTTCTCCTCCTACTCCTCCTTCTCCTCCTATTCCTCATCCCCCTCCTCCTACTCCTCCTACTCCTCCTGCTCCCCTCCTCCTTCTTTTCCTTCCCCTCCTCCTTCTCTTCCTCCTCCTCCTTCTCTTCCTCCTCCTCCTCTTCCCCTACTCTTTCCACTCCTTCTCCTCCTCTTCCTCCTTCTCCTTCTTCTCCTTCCCCTTCATCTCCTCCATCTCCTCCTCCTCCTTCTCTTCCCCTCCTCCTCCTCCTACTCTTCCTCCTTCTCCTTCTCCTCCTTCCCCTCCTCCTCTTCATTCTCCTCTTCCTACTCCTCCTGCTCTTCCTCCTCCTCCTCCTTCCATCCTCCACTTCCTCCTCCTCTTCCTCCTTCTTTTCCTCCTTCCCCTCCTCTTCCTCCTCCTTCTTCTCCTCCTCCACCACCTCCTCCTCCTCCTGTTTTTTACTCCTCCTCCTCGTCCTTCTTCTCTTCCTCCGTCTCCTCTCCTCCTATTTCTCCTTCTCCTCCTATTTCTCTTTTTCCTCCTATTTCTCCTTCTCCTTCTTCCCCTCCTCCTGATTATTTTATTATCTATGTACCAGCCGTCCATTATCTTCTTGGTCTTGTGGTTAATATCTTTCTCACTGAAGCCATTATTGATGAGTACTTGGGTGGAGCGCTCGATTTCATTGTGTACTTGTTTCCATGTGCTACAGTGGGTGAGTGCTCTTCGGATGTAGGCGCCGATGGTAGGGTCCTTATATCTCTGAGGGCACTCATTAGAGATCGAGTGCTCCACCCAAGCACTAATCGATAATGGCTTCAGTGAGAAAGATATTAGATACCAGACCAAGAAAAAATGAATGGCTGGTATATAGATGATAAAAATAACCAAAAATGTAGAGGAAATTAACATCTATTATAAATCTACATTTTCATCAGCCTTTAGAAAATATGAACGTATAATGAAACAGATTATAAAGAGGAACATTAAACCAGTCAACCCAGAGAAAATACTTAACTTGGTGATTTATTATAAGACAAGGAAGACCAGTCACCTCCTACTTAAAAACAGCCCCCACCAAGAGAGAAAGGAACTTCAGAAATCACATGTCATCTATAGGTTTGTTTGTGCACAAGGGAACTGTGAAGCCCTCCCCTCCACTTATATTGGCATGACGAGAATGAGGTTATCCTGTCGCCTTTGATACTACCTGACATCAGAAGCCTCTAAAAACCATTTAAGAGAAGTCCACGACATAACACTAACAAGAAACATCCAAGAAGAAAATACTGAGATTTTGGAAATATGTATAGATGATAGACGCCTCCCAGTCTTAGAGATATCATGCATTAATGAGTTGAACCCAAATCTAAATATACAAGCAGTTGACTTAGAGCCCTCCCAAGCATGAGACAAAACCGCCACAAACCCAAGCATGAGACATAACCCCACAAATCCAATTCCGATACAAAACGCCACGAGCCCAAGCATAGGACATTTTGTCACAACACGAAGTCGGAGGCTTCCCCTAGCATGTGACATTTCATCACTGCCTGAGTGACCAGGTAACTGTCCTAGGTGACCGGTAACCTCCCCACGTGATGAGCAAGTAAAGAAACTTAAGTAGATCAAATAACATCATTACATAAAACACCGGAATTGCTTGGCTCTTATCCTGATCAGATAGAATATCCCTAAAAGCTACTGAAGAAGGATCTTGAACCCGAAATCGCGATATAGCAAACATGACCACCTACAGTGAAATCATACACCTCCTTTCAAAGGAACATAAGTCCATAGTAAGGCATATGGAAAATACATTTAAGAAAATAATAAATGCACAATTAGCCATCACTTTTAATGAAGTATGCATAAGAGAAAATCTCCTGCTCATATATACTACTAATGTATATACATACATACATGAGTACATATATATAAACTCTTCTGCTGGGATTCGAACCCCCGCCAGAGCGGCTTGCTTCTTACAAGGCAAGGACCGTACTCGTCACTCCACCGCCTCGCCTTGTAAGAAGTAAACCGCTCTGGCGGGGGTTCGAATCCCGGCAGAAGAGTTTATTTCCAAATGTCAAATTGACACAAACATATGTATATGTGTGTGTGTATACACATATATATATGTATGTATATATATAAACATATATAAAATATACCTGGAAGAGAGCATCATCGCTAGAAACCTAATCACTTTGATAACCAATGCAGTTCAATTAACATGTATACGACACACACACACACTGGGAGTTTTGCTTAACATGTAAAATATTTGATCATCAACACATATACATATATATGTATATATTATATAGACCCTCGAACGGTGTCAGTATCACTTGCCTTAATTTGGGAAGCGATAATCATGTTATGATTATTTTTTTCTGAATATTTAATGGATGGGATTCGATAAGCTTGTTGGTTACGTTGGCCATTGGGTTCCGCAATATGTCATTATTATTTTATATTTATGATGATGATGATGATGATGATGATGATGATGATGATGATGATGATGATGATGATGATGATGATGATGATGATGGTGGCGATGATGATGATGATGATGACAATTATGATGATGATGATGATATCATACATTAAGGTACACACACACACACACACACACACACACACACACACACACACACACACACACACACACACACACGCACGCACACGACTCGGTGGCGCGGTTGATAGAGTACTGGACTGTCAGTACGGAGGTGCGGCAGTACCTGGTTCGAATCCTGCCCAGGGCCAAAATTATTTCGGTATCGCTGCGCTTCGGGTCGTTACTCCGACTCTCGTGGGCGGGGAGTTGGGTGTGTGTGTGTGTGTGTAAGGTCATAGCATTACCCATAGATCGGTCATACGAGCTCTGAGCTCTCTTCCGGGAGGGAAATAGCTGTCGATCACGAGTCCAACACGTGATCCAAAGATCAAGTGAATACACACACACACACACACACACACACACACACACACACACACACACACACACACACACACACACACACACACACACACACACAGGTACATGACTTTGTGTTTATTTTTTCCGTATTTATTTGATCATATCCGCGTTGTATCACGTCGCTGTTGCATGCACGTGTTATGTTTTCTTATTCTTATTTAATAACCGTCACGTGAAATAAATCACCACGTTACTTCAACCCGGGCAGGTCACAGTTTGTATCATATTTCACGTCATGGCAGTGTCATGTGATTTTACCACGTGATCATAATGTTACATGTAATATATCACACGTGATGCTGTTATAGTACGCACAATGAATTTTTGATATTTTTTCTTAAAAAAAACAACAAAAAAAACAAACGAGAATGGTACTACCCCGTAAGCCATTACTTAATCTCCGGAATTAGTATGGGATGATTATATATATATATCTATATATATATATGTATGTATATATATACATATCTATATATATGCATATATATATATATATATATATATATATATATACATATATATATATATATATGCATATCTATATATATATATGCATATATATACATACATATGTAGATATATATATATATATATATATATACAGTATATATACATATATATATATATATATATATACATATATATATATATTTATATTATATGTATATACATATAAAAAGATCACTATTATTATTTTCTGTGATGGTGCTACCCCCTAGGCTGTCACTCGCTCCCAGGACCGATGATAGAATCTCTTGTTAGACGTCAATGAGTTCAACGCTTCTCTAGAATTTGTAGTCATTCTAGAGGGAACTATGAGGTTACAAATTAATTAATAAAGTACTATTAATGATACGAAATTCAAGAATCTAGACACACACAGAGCGGAGAGGAATTAATAATATGGTCTTTCATCAATATTTAACGAAAAAAAAACTTGATCAGAGACAAGGTTATCTACATACATCACGGTGTTGTGGAAATTAGGGTTAAGTTAACCCGTTTGCCAAGTTAACTTAGTTTATAGTTTTTACGTGACGTCACTGTAGAGTAAAGCTTTCTTGGGATGTTGATGAACTTCAGATATTTTATTCTGGCTGACCCCAGATGATTTCTTTCAGCTGAGAGATGATGCCTCTTTTGGTATCTGAACGTACTCTCTTTTTCTCTCTCTCTCTCGTACTCTCTGTCTTCCTCTCTCTCTCTCTACACACACACACAAACACACAAATACACACACACACACACACACACACACACACACACACACACACACACACACACACACACACACACACACACACACACACACGGCTCGGTGGCGGATTGGTAAAGCACTGGCCTCACAAGCCAGAGAACCGGGGTTCGATTCCCCGGTCGGGCGGAGATAAGTTGGGTTTGTCTCCTTTCACGTGTAGCCCCTGTTCACCTAGCAGCGAGTAGGTACGGGACGTTAGTCAAGGAGTTGTGACCTTGCTGTCCCGGTGTGTGGTGTGTGAGTGGTCTCAGACCTACCCAGAGATCGGCTAATAAGGAGCTCTGAGCTCACTGCCGTAGGGTGGTGTCTGGCTGTCTCGACAGAGACTGCAGTAAATCCGAGGTGAATACACACACACGGGGTGTCACTCTACAATTGTTTGCTGGCTAATCACCTAAAAAAAAAAAAAAAAGAAAAAAAATAATTTGAGTCCTTGAAACGCACTAGCGTGTCGAAGAACGGTGGGAGGAGGCGACCTGTGCCTTCATCTCGAGTGTTTCCCAAGCAAGCAAAGTACAACTTCGAACACAAGTTATGCCTGGGAAAATACCCCCTCCCTTGCGGAACGTCGTGCACTCTGAGAAATAATTACACTTTTCATGAACCGTCTGCGTGCAAGACTGAGTAAAGTGCTCCGTAACCAACATCCTTAGCCTCGCCCCACCCCTCAAAAGATCAGTCTCAAGTTCTAATTCAAAAAAAAAAAAAAAAAAAAAAAAAAAAACTTTATACCTGACATTTCATTTCGTCATAATTTTGGTGATGTAGACAGCTGCTAGACACATAGTGAATACATGAAGTGAATATAAAGATAAATTGAAATATGATAAAATAAAGTAAAATATATTAAGATTGAGGAAAATTAAATAGCATAACATTAGTTGGAATAAGATAAAATAGAATTGAATAGAATAAATAAAAAATAAATAAGATAAAATAAATAGAAATTAATCTCTTTCAGGCGGGTCCTGTCGTCCGGTTACCTTATTACTCTCACTGTGTGGAAAAATGAAAATAAAAATAAAAATAAAAATAAAAGTAAATAAATAAATAAATAAAACAAATGAGTGAATTAATAAAAAAAACAAAAACAAATACTATCCTTAGATCTTTTGTTGAATTGTCTCATACCAAACATTCTTCCATAAGAATGTAATCAACATTTCTTTTGCACCCGTAATAATAAGCTACATTCCATTAACGCATTTAGTCCATTGTACACAAATTTTCTATTTATTGGCGTTGAGCAAGAGGGGAATGTCTGTTGAGCAAAGAAGAGAGAAGGAACGAGATACGGATGAATGGAAAGGAGGGATGGGGGATGGGGGGGTAATAGGGTGCTTATGTCTGAATGATATTTTGACGCATCCTGAAGGGATTTCTCCCCGTCTTCTCTTTTTCTGCATGAGGGGACAGAGAACGGTGGGGGTCGCCGAATTAGTGAAGCGGCCTTGCTGTGGTTGTACTGTGTCTTGCTGCACTGCGTCTGACCCAGAGCAGTTGGCGGATGCAGGGATGACCCGTCATCCATGAGGAGCTTAGGTGGGGAGGGGGCGGTGGGGTGGAGAGGGTGGTGAAAGGGAGTGAAATGGGTGGGAATAGGTACGTGCCTCTGACTTATCTACCCCCCTAATAAGGGGGGAAAATCTCGATTTATAGATAGATTTACTTGTTAACTTAAGTATTAATTCATTTAGTCATCTATTTATCAATTTATTAATTTGTTTATTTATTTATTAATTTATCATTTTTTTTTATAGACACAGATGATGTCCTCTTAGTGAACACGTTGATTAGGATATGGTCTACAGCCAAATATGTAGTATCATGGCTGCCGTCAGGCGATTTTATTATGTCGAAATGAGCCCCAACGTAACCGCTACCGCAACCGCGTCCGCCACAGCCGCCACCGCCACCACCGCCACCACCGCCGCCGACTCAAAAAATACAACGTCATACAACGTCATACAATAGAATACAACCTAATACAACGGAGAGAAACCCAACTAGGAGGAGACCTTTTGGTCCTTGTAGAGGCTAGATGAAAGGGAGAGGAGCGAGTTTGCCAGATCGTAGACCAGCGTTTCTCAACCTTTTCCGACCATAGCACCCCCTGTTGTCATGTCTAAGCAGTCCAGCACCTCTATCTTGTTATCAGAAGGATAAAAGAAAATGAAGTGTACTGCTTGATGATTTAGTTTCTTGGTTCCTTAGAACTGAAACAAACTGACAATATTGTTTGTAGAAGAAATAAGAACACCCTAGAAAAATAAAATAGCACGGAAAAATAAAATAAAATATGTACAACTGAGTAATCAATGATACATATATCAATGTGATTTTTGTGTGCATCACTTCCCAGCACCCCGTATAATTGATTTCAGCGCCCCCAGGTTGGGAAACGCTGGTGTAGAGTCTTCGTTGGTAACCCGAGTTTTAAAGTGTGCTACATGCAGGAAGTGGGCAGGGCGGTCCACTCGGAACTTGAGACTCTGAATCACGATTAACGTCTTCGCATTTGAAGGTTGACAGACCCTCACACGTACGCGTGCACAAACGTAGACGTCCTTGATAGAGAAGACTTACTAAATTGGGATAAGAGAAATACAAGGGGACATGAAAAGAAACTTGATAGAGACGACTTACTTTGGGATAAGAGAAATACAAGGGGACATAAAAGAAACTTGATAGAGACGACTTACTTTGGGATAAGAGAAATACAAGGGGAAATGAAAAGAAACTTGTTAGAAAAGACTTACTAAATTGGGATAAGAGAAATATAAGGGAATATGAAAAGAAACTTGATAGAGAAGACTTACTTTGTGATAAGAGAAATACAAGGGGACATGTAAAGAAACTTGATAGAGAAGACTTACTTTGGGATAAGAGAAATACAAGGGGAAATGAAAAGAAACTTGATAGAGACGACTTACATTGGGATAAGAGAAATACAAGGGGAAATGAAAAGAAACTTGATAGAGAAGACTTACTAAATTGGGATAAGAGAAATACAAGGGAAAATGAAAAGAAACTTGATAGAGACGACTTACTTTGGGATAAGAGAAATACAAGGGGAAATGAAAAGAAACTTGTTAGAAAAGACTTACTAAATTGGGATAAGAGAAATATAAGGGAATATGAAAAGAAACTTGATAGAGAAGACTTACTTTGTGATAAGAGAAATACAAGGGGACATGTAAAGAAACTTGATAGAGAAGACTTACTAAATTGGGATAAGAGAAATACAAGGGGACATGAAAAGAAACTTGATAGAGAAGACTTACTAAATTGGGATAAGAGAAATACAAGGGGACATGAAAAGAAACTTGATAGAGAAGACTTACTAAATTGGGATAAGAGAAATACAAGGGGAAATGAAAAGAAACTTGATAGAGAAGACTTACTTTGGGATAAGAGAAATACAAGGGGAAATGAAAAGAAACTTGATAAAGACGACTTACATTGGGATAAGAGAAATACAAGGGGAAATGAAAAGAAACTTGATAGAGAAGACTTACTAAACTGGGATAAGAGAAATACAAGGGGACATGAAAAGAAACTTGATAGAGAAGTCTTACTAAATTGGGATAAGAGAAATACAAGGGGACATGAAAAGAAACTTGATAGAGACGACTTACTTTGGGATAAGAGAAATACAAGGGGACATGAAAAGAAACTTGATAGAGAAGACTTACTAAATTGGGATAAGAGAAATACAAGGGGACATGAAAAGAAACTTGATAGAGAAGACTTACTTTGGGATAAGAGAAATACAAGGGGAAATGAAAAGAAACTTGACAGAGAAGACTTACTTTGGGATAAGAGAAATACAAGGGGACATGAAAAGAAACTTGATAGAGAAGACTTACTAAATTAGGATAAGAGAAATACAAGGGGACATGAAAAGAAACTTGATAGAGAAGACTTACTAAATTGGGATAAGAGAAATACAAGGGGACATGAAAAGAAACTTGATAGAGAAGACTTACTTTGGGATAAGAGAAATACAAGGGGATATGAAAAGAAACTTGATAGAGAAGACTTACTAAATTGGGAAAAGAGAAATACAAGGGGACATGAAAAGAAACTTGATAGATAAGACTTACTAAATTGGGATAAGAGAAATACAAGGTGATATTAAAAGAAACTTGATAGTGAAGACTTACTTTGGGATAAGAGAAATACAAGGGGACATGAAAAGAAACTTGATAGAGAAGACTTACTAAATTGGAATAAGAGAAATACAAGGGGACATGAAAAGAAACTTGATAGAGAAGACTTACTTTGTGATAAGAGAAATACAAGGGGAAATAAAAGAAACTTGATAGAGAAGACTTACTAAATTGGGATAAGAGAAATACAAGGGGAAATGAAAAGAAACTTGATAGAGAAGACTTACTAAATTGGGATAAGAGAAATACAAGGGGACATGTAAAGAAACTTGATAGAGAAGACTTACTAAATTGGGATAAGAGAAATACAAGGGGACATAAAAGAAACTTGATAGAGAAGACTTACTAAATTGGGATAAGAGAAATACAAGGGGACATGAAAAGAAAATTGATAGAGACGACTTACTTTGGGATAAGAGAAATACACAGGGGAAATAAAAGAAACTTGATAGAGAAGACTTACTAAATTAGGGATAAGAGAAATAAAAGGGGACATGAAAAGAAACTTGATAGAGAAGACTTACTAAATTGGGATAAGAGAAGTACAAAGGGACATGTAAAGAAACTTGATAGAGAAGACTTACTTTGGGATAAGAGAAATACAAGGGGATATGAAAAGAAACTTGATAGAGAAGACTTACTAAATTGGGAAAAGAGAAATACAAGGGGACATGAAAAGAAACTTGATAGAGACGACTTAATTTGGGATAAGAGAAATACAAGGGGAAATGAAAAGAAACTTGATAGAGGAGACTTACTAAATTGGGATAAGAGAAATACAAGGGGACATGAAAAGAAACTTGATAGAGACGACTTACTTTGGGATAAGAGAAATACAAGGGGACATAAAAGAAACTTGATAGAGAAGACTTACTTTGGGATAAGAGAAATACAAGGGGACATGAAAAGAAACTTGATAGAGAAGACTTACTAAATTGGGATAAGAGAAATACAAGGGGACATGAAAAGAAACTTGATAGAGAAGACTTACTAAATTGGGATAAGAGAAATACAAGGGGACATGAAAAGAAACTTGATAGAGAAGACTTACTTTGGGATAAGAGAAATACAAGGGGACATGAAAAGAAACTTGATAGAGAAGACTTACTAAATTGGGATAAGAGAAATACAAGGTGATATGAAAAGAAACTTGATAGGGAAGACTTACTTTGGGATAAGAGAAATACAAGGGGACATGAAAAGAAACTTGATAGAGAAGACTTACTAAATTGGAATAAGAGAAATACAAGGGGACATGAAAAGAAACTTGATAGAGAAGACTTACTAAATTGGGATAAGAGAAATACAAGGGGACATGAAAAGAAACTTGATAGAGACGACTTACTTTGGGATAAGAGAAATACAAGGGGACATGAAAAGAAACTTGATAGAGAAGACTTACTAAATTGGAATAAGAGAAATACAAGGGGACATGAAAAGAAACTTGATAGAGAAGACTTACTTTGTGATAAGAGAAATACAAGGGGAAATAAAAAGAAACTTGATAGAGAAGACTTACTTTGGGATAAGAGAAATACAAGGGGATATGAAAAGAAACTTGATAGAGAAGACTTACTAAATTGGGATAAGAGAAATACAAGGGGACATGAAAAGAAACTTGATAGAGAAGACTTACTTTGGGATAAGAGTAATACAAGGGGAAATGAAAAGAAACTTGATAGAGAAGACTTACTAAATTGGGATAAGAGAAATACAAGGGGAGGGGACATGAAAAGAAACTTGATAGAGAAGACTTACATTTGGGATAAGAGAAATACAAGGGGAAATGAAAAGAAACTTGATAGAGAAGACTTACTAAATTGGGATAAGAGAAATACAAGGGGAAATGAAAAGAAACTTGATAGAGAAGACTTACTAAATTGGGATAAGAGAAATACAAGGGGACATGTAAAGAAACTTGATAGAGACGACTTACTTTGGGATAAGAGAAATACAAGGGGACATGAAAAGAAACTTGATAGAGAAGACTTACTTTGGGATAAGAGAAATACAAGGGGATATGAAAAGAAACTTGATAGAGAAGACTTACTAAATTGGGATAAGAGAAATATAAGGGGACGTGAAAAGAAACTCAAAAAGGACAGTTATAGAAGAGACCTGAAAATAAAACAGCTTTCCACGCAGAGTGGTGGATGTCTAGAACAAACTAGACGAAACAATAGTGTGTGCAGAAACTATACACGAATTTAAGAGCAAACTAGACACCGTGGGATACAAAGACGGTGCACCACGAGCGTAGCTCCCCTTCCCGTAAGATACAACTAGGTGAATACAACTAGGTAAAAACACACACACACACACACACACATACACAAACATACACACACACACACACAAACATACACACACACACACACGCACACGCACACGCACATGCACGCACACACACACACACACACACACACACACACACACACACACACACACACACACACACACACACACACACACACACACACACACACACACACACACACACACACACACACACACACACACACACACTATTAATCAAAGAAGTAATTTAGATGCTTTGTGTGTGTGTGTGTGTGTGTGTGCGTGTGTGTGTGTGTGTGCATGCGCGTACGTGAGTGAGTGTGAACCTTCAAATGCGAAGGAGTCATAGTGATTTAGATTGCATAGTCCAAGAGGACAACCCACTTCCTGCATGTAGTACATTTGAAGACTCGGATCATCAACGAAGGCTCTACGCTCTGTCTCTCTCCTCTCCCTTTCATCTAGCCTCTGTACGAACCAAAAGGTCTCCTCCTGGTTGGGTTTCTCTCCGTTGTATTACGTTGTATTCAGTTGTATGCCATTGTATTCCGTTGTATTTTTTGAGTCAGCGGCCATAGCGCTTGTAGTGACTTCAAGAAAAGTTCCTCAAGGTGACTGGAGTCTTCACCAGAAGCTTCCGAAGAGTCTGTTGGGTCTTCAGGAGCTCGATGGACTTCGAGGTCCTCGTGGTCATCTCTTTGAGAAGAATGTATCTAGACTCAAATCTCTTGGTCAATCTTTTAATTTATTCCATATTCAGTTTCTTTTGTTGAAAGTTTCTTGTACACTCGTTTGTCAACCGTACGAATGTTCTTCTTACTCGCGAACTAGTCTTGTGTAAGGGCTTCCTTTTCCTCCTCCTAGACTTTTTTTCCGAAGAAGAAGAAAGAAGAAGAAGAAGAAGAAGAAGAAGAAAGAAGAAGAGGAAGAAGAAGAATAAGAAGAAGAAAAATGAGAAGAAAAAGAAGAAAGAGAAGGAAACGAAGAAGAAGGAGAAGGAAAATGAGAAGAAGGAAAAGAAGAAGAAGAAGAAGAAGAAGAAGATGAAAAAATATGAAGAAAAAGAAGAAGGAAATGGAAAAAGAAAAGAAAAAGAAGAAGAAGAGGAAGACAAAAGAATAATAAAAAGAAGAAGAAGGAAAAGGAAAAGAAGAAGAAGGAAAAGAAAAAGAAGAAGAAGAAGAAGACAAAAGAATAATAAAAAGAAGAAGAAGGAAAAGGAAAAGAAGAAGAAGGAAAAGAAGAAGAAGAAGAAGAAGAAGAAGAAATGTTCATAAGATTATGTCCCACCTTACTTCTTTGGTTCATGAATTATCAACAAAGAATCAAAATTGTTCTAAGATCTAAACTAGATTTTTTTATGTGACGTACTGAGGTATGTAGATTCAAATCAAACAGCAATGCATAAACCTAGATATTGTTAGGGACAACAAAGTTTCACGGGTCTCGGAGTGCGATAACAACCAAAAGGAAGTACAACCAACAGGTCACGTGATCAATACACTGTGACCTTTTTTTTTTTTTTTTTTTTTTTAAGTCTGCTACAAAGGCTATTTCCCTGCTAGCCAACCACATCACCATAATATAATCGAGAGGCTTTAACCAGAATAAAGTCTTCACTAAGCACAGCCATACCACCCAATGCATGTTAGAGAAGGAAAAATAGTAAAGGGAAATGTTCTTATATTTTTGGAGACCTGCGCGAGGCTATTCTAGGGAGATGCCTGAAGACCGCTCAAAGTTCGCATAGGAAAATAAAAGTATATTTTCTTGAAGACCTTTCTGAGGCTTTCTTGAAGATATCACAAGACGAAATATATGTAAACAAATAGAATAGAATAAAGTTAAATCAGGATTGAATGAAATAAAATAGAAATAAGATATAATAAAAAAGATAAGATAAAATAAGATGAAATAAAATAGAACAAAAAAGATAACAGACAAAATAAAAACAAAATAGAACGAAATTGAATGACTGAAATAAAATGACAAGGAATAAACTAAATTGAAATGAAATGAAGAAGTATCATAATGAAACAAAATAAAACAGAACAAAATAAAATAAAATGAAGTTAGGTACAACAATAAAAAAACAGAATAAAATAAAGTAAGATAAAAATAAATTAAAATATAATGAAATAAAATAAAATAAGATAAAATAAAATAAAATGAGATAAAATGAAATAAGATAAAATAAAATAAAATGAGATAAAATGAAATAAGATAAGATAAAATAAAATAAAATAAAACAAAATAAAGAAATAAT
>NC_134820.1:21680304-21687804 GCF_046742065.1 Oratosquilla oratoria | reverse complement strand
ACTGCCCTGGGTCAGAAGCAGTGTCGCAAGACACAGCACATCCACAGCAAGGCCGCTTCATTAAATCGGCGACCCCCCCTCTCCGTCCCCTCATTGCATAAAAGGAGAGGACGGGGAGAAATCCCTTCGGGCTGCGTCAAATTATATCTATATATTCTAATTCACTCATTCATTTGTTCATTTCGGTTCATGAATTCATTCATTCATTCATTTACTCATTAGGTCATTCAATGATTTAGCCATTCATCTTGAAGACAGCCGGAAGAAAAAATTGAAATAATAAAAACTTTATCTTATTTCATCTTATTCTAATTAATGTGCGCTAGTGGAGTAATCGGAAGAGTGTCTGCGTCGCATTCGCTTAATTGTCGGTTCGAATCCCGCACTACTTTCAGGTCCCCAGCAGTGACATATCCGTTCCTAAAGCCCCAAAAGCGCATGATAGGGAAAAGGTGGCGGCTTCGGCCGCAGCTACGCAGCGTCTCCTGGTGTAGGCTTATCACCTATCTAATGTTATAATTTCACTAAAATATTTATAATTCACGGACATGTGTTATGAAAATACTCTATGACTTCCATATGTTTAACATGTACCTGGTGGCTCCGTTACCTCTTTGCCCTACGTGCGTGGACAGCCGTACACCTAAGCAAGATGCTGTAATGATTATAATTTATTTTATATTATTTGTTTTTGTTTTGTTATCATTTGTCTGTCTGATTTTCATTTATTATTAGTTATATGTCAATTTATTATTATTTACTATTTACCTGTTTGTTTATTATTTAACTATACCTATGCATTTATCTATGTATTTTATTTGTTATTTACATTATTATAGTTTTTATTTATTATTTTATTATTATTATGATTTTTTTCGCATCCGACCTAGATATGGACCAAAAGGTCTCCTGTCGGCATGCTCCGCCTTTGTAATCCTTTGTAGTAACCATTGGGAATCGAACCTTCCGAAAAGCTCATTATTCCCTTAGTCCTTCAACCAGCGATGTGTTCATTAGATCCACAATCATAACTAAGTAAAGTAAGAAATGAAAAATAGTTGTTTAATATACAAAGAACGTAGGGTCATGGTGGGGTGATGGTACGGTCTTGTGGATATATATATATATATATATATATATATATATATATATATATATATATATATATATATATATATATATATATATATATATATATATATATATATATATATATATATATACATATATCGCTTCCACACTCTCGCCAGGGTGGCCAGGAACCAAAACAGCAAGCCCGGGAATCGAACTCACGACTACCTGCTCATAAGCACAAGACGGTATCCGCTGGGTTACCACGCGAACAGTTTACATGTGGCTACTTGCCACACATGTGGAGGATACTGGAGAAGTGGATTCGGTTTAACGTAGCGATCTCCTCCTACAAAGAGGCTAGGACGGTGCCCCTTACAGAGAACTTTGTAGTGTGTAATTTAATGAACAATGCTCTTGGTCCAACTTGCTTGTGGCAGGGTTCGTACCACCGTCACCTCGGCCAGCGAGGATTCTAATTTTGTTGAAAAATTCTTTGTGGAACGGAAAAGTCTTTCGGTGGTATTCTTAAAAAAATCTTCCCTTATATAAATCTTATATAAATCCTTGGAAAGGAAAGATTTATGTAAGGAAAGATTTTTTTTTTAAGAATACCACCGTAAGATCCTTACGGTGGTATTCTAAGAAAAATTATTTCCTCATGTAAATCTTTCCCTTCCAAGTATTTATTTAAGATTTATATAGGGACTTTCTTTTAATACCACCGTAAGATTCTTGCGGTGGTAATCTAAAAAAAATCTTTCCCTTATATAAATCTTTCTCTTCCAAGGATTTTTATATAAGGATTTTTTTTTTTTTCTAAGAATACCACTGTTTGTCTCTCAAGTTCTGGGCTGTGAGTCACGGAAAAGCTGTTCATTTAGATAATGAATAAGAGGTTGCTCCGTTGTTACTACTTAGACCAGCGTTTCCCAACCTGGGGTGCTAGTACCATTTGTGGGTGCTGAAATCAATCATAGAGGGTGCTGGGGAGTGACGCACACAAAAATCACATTGATATATGTATCATCGATCACCCAGTTGTGCATATATGACTTTTTCCTTTGCTATTATATTTTTCTATGGTATTCTTATTTCTTCTACAAACAATGTTGTCAATCTGTTTCAGTTCTAAGGAATCAAGAAAATAAATCATCAAGGAATACACTTCACTTTCTTTTATCCATTCTGATAACAAGATAGGGGTGTTGGACTGCTTAGACATGACAACAGGGGGTGCTATGGTCGGAAAAGGTTAGGAAACAGTGGCTTAGATGTTGAAGCAGTATCTCACTCCTAAACACTTACTAGAAACTAGAAGTATTTAAGAAAAAATATTTACCTTATATTTTTTGAATAGAACTTTGGGACCTCAACGTGAGGTGGTGAATTGTCCCATTCTGGACCTCTCCGGTCATGCATTCCCAAAAGGCTAATGTCATTAAAAATGAAAAGGACTAAAAGTTGTGGGAATCTTTTTACTCGCTATGCACCAACACTCACTTCCACCAGTGAAATGAAAGCGTATTTTTACAACATCCTGGAAAGTGAGGCGAATCATTTCCCAATGAGGGGATTTCTTGTCGTCCTTGGGGGATTTCAATGCATGAGTTGGTGCTGGTAAGGACAATTGACCACTGGGGCCTTGAAAATCCATAGGAAAAAAAAAAATGAATGAAAATATCCAAAGTGTACTAGAGATGGATTTAATTGTATTTACCTAAACCCTCGTTGACACATGGCTAGTTTAGCAGAGCTGGGCGCGTTTCTAGGTCGTTCCTAGGTGCGTTCCTCGGTGCGTTTTACTTTAGTTTGGGCGCAGTTAGCGCTCCCGAACTATTAAAGCAATATAGGTGCTAGTATAGTATGAGGCCTGCCTTTTGGATGTGGCCTACGAAAATTTTCTTTGGTATAGTATGTGGCCTACCGGACTTTTATTTCGGTATGAACCTGTTTCTTAAGCTTTAATAGTTTGGGAACGCTAACCGCGGCCAAACTAAAGCGGAACGCACCGAGGAACGCATACAAGAACGCATCAAGGAACGCACCAAAGAACGCACCCAGCACTGTAGTTTAGTAGCCGCTTGTGCTAGTGACTTATCAATGCCCAATGTCAACCGGAAGTTAGTAACTTGCCTCCAAACTATCCTAGTGTGAACACTTACTTGCCGGGCAAGTTAACTTGCGTCTAGCACTAGCGTCTACTAAACTAGCCCTTGTCAACTAAGCTTAACGATAATACTCGTATACAAGAAAGTAGTAACGTTCGAATGGTCTTATCTCTTATTCTTCCTTATGTCTAATCTTGGCTACCCTCCGTGTAAGGGGGAAAAAGCCTTTGGTATATGTATGTATGTATGTCTAATCACAAATTCGCATAAGGTTTCAACTGGGGCTATGTGTCCTTATTCGCCAATCTTCACACTTCGCTTTAAATACAATTATCGTTCCAACTTGGTCTATATCACCTTGTTCGAAGTGTTTATGTATCTTCATGAAAAAGAAATATTTCATCATATCCATAAGACAGTGTTTCCCAACCTGGGGGTGCTAGCACCACCTGGGGGTGCTGAAATCAATTATAAGGGGTGATGGGAAGTAATGCACACAAAAATCACTTTGATTACCATTTGAGTAACATTGATTACCCAGTTGTGCATATTTGACCTTTTCCGTGGTATTTTATTTTTCTAGGGTGTTCTTATTTCTTCTACAAACAATATTTCCAATTTGTTTCAGTTCCAAGGAACCATGAAAATAAATCATCAAGCAGTACACTTCACTTTCTTTTATCCTTCTAATAACAAGTTAGGGGTGCTGGACTGCTTAGACATGACAACAGGGGGTGCTATGGTCGGAAAAGGTTGGGAAACGCTGCCTTAAGACATTAAACCTTTTTTGATTTGTTCTCATAACCTCATAAAGCCCTCCCATTCCTAATAAAGAGGTCTGTTTTAGCAATGTATGTGTTTATCTGCGTGCAATCATCACAAAGACATTGTGGAAACATCTAAGATCTAATCACTGGGAAGAGATTGATCTTTTATCAATCCAAAGGAGAAAGAAGAAACTAAGGTTTTCACACTCGAGAGGGACATAAGAGTACAAAACTGACCATTGCCTGGTTTGAGGTAGATTTTGTATTCAGAATGATTCATAGATTTCCTTTTTGAATAAACTCAGAAATTGTATTTTGATCTTTCTGATGAAGCTAACAAAGAAGCAGGAATTTGTAATTAAATTGCCGGAGATTTTAGTTCCGAACACAAACGCGCTAACGATATGACCCAGGAATAATACATTATTTCTACCCCTTTGTTGGTTGATATGATAATTTGGCTTAACGTCACAAAATCCCCCCTTCCTATCAGGATGCTAGTTCGATGCTTCTTACAGAGGACTTTGTAGCATGTAATTTAATGAACTATCCCCTTAGTTCAACTCGCCAGTGGCAGGGTTCGAACCACCATCACCTTGAACTTTGCCGCGAGTAGCGACGCTCTATCCCGCACGGCCAGCACCCAATAGAAGCCAATTATAGATCCATTTGTAAGGACCATATTTTCAAGAAAAGCTAGAGAATGTGCAATCCGGTATTTTGGAATTTCTTAACTCAAATCCAAGTGAATGAAGACTTTGATAATACTAATATATGTATATATATATATATATATATATATATATATATATATATATATATATGTATGTATATATATGCATGTATATATATATGTGTGTGTGTATGTGTATATATATATATATATATATATATATACATATACATATATATATATATATGTTTATGTATATATATGTTCATATATATATATACATATATATATATATATTCTTATTTTTTCTTTTATGAACGAAGACAAACGTCTTAGCTGCAGAAACTCTCCATTTCGTTATACTATGGAGTAAACTCAGAAATTGATTACTCAAAGATACAAAATTAACCAGAGTTGTAAATGGCAGATTGAATAAGACGCTATGCCAATTACAAACAGTCTTTGAGAAGAAATGAAAACAATGTGTACTAATAAACTACCTAGCATTGATGGACACTTGATGAAGTTTTCATGATTTTTGATGAAGATACAATTTTGAAAACTTTATGAAGTAATTGAAGTCTGGTAGACAAAGGAAGATGTGGCTGAGGAGCTTGTAAATTCAAAATTTAAAAAATGAATTTATTAATAAAGGTTACGGAAGTGATAGGAGGAGTGTGTGAATTATAGATTTATTAAACTTTTTTTTTAGGGGGAGCAAAGGTTTCACAAAACAATTGCAGTGATTGAAGTTATTTTATTGGTTAAAAGGGCAGTTAGGTTTTATTCATGTTTGCGGTACTAAGATTTTCTGGGTTAAAAAAAGACACGAATCCTGAGAACCAGTCACCTTCGATCAACATGTTCTATATGTGAGATTTTCAATTTCACACAAAGAAAATGAATGAGTAATTAAGTGAATAGAAGAATAAGTAGGTAGATTAATACAAAAATAAACAGACACACACATACACAAACATACACACACAAACACACACATACACATGCATGAACACCCACCCACACACACACACACACACACACACCCACACACACACACACACACACACACACACACACACACACACACACACACACACACACACACACACACACACACACACACACACATACACACACACACACACACACACACACACATATATATATATATATATATATATATATATATATATATCACTTAGACAAAATGTTGTAGCAAGTTTGTAAATGATAATGACGAAGAACCCATTGTCGGAATAAAAGGAAACTTAGAAGAAAGTATATTATTTCCAATCGAGGCTTCTGTATGAGTGAACTTTTTAAATGGCTCTCAGACCTTTTGTTACCTTTTGTTGGCCAATTTTCTAACTCTCACATTAAAAATTCCTCAGATTTCATTTCCAAAATTAAGAATGTCAATATACAGGATGCCAAGTTACTCAGTCTTGACATAACCTCTCTCTTTACTAACATTAATGTTGATGATGTTCTTTCATTTTTAGAAACCAGACTGCAACCGTTTCAGGACAATTTCCCCCTTCCAGTCAACAAAATCATTGATCTAGTTCGCCTTTGTGTTTCCTCCAATGTCTTTTCTTTCCAGGACCAATTCTTTAGACAGAAATTCGGTTGCAGCATGGGTTCTAATCTATCTCCTGTTTTGGCTAACTTGTACATGGAGTACTTTGAATGCACTCTGTTACCCGCCATCAAACCGCCTGAGATGATTTGGTTCCGTTATGTTGATGACATTTTCTCAGCGTGGGATGATAGGTGGGGTGCGTTCGAGGTATTTCTGGACAAGTTGAACCAATTATCCCCTAACATCAAATTCAAAACAGAATGGGAAGGTCATCAGATCCCTTTCCTAGACATTTTAATTAGAAGGATTGATGGAGAATTATTTTTTACAGTTTATAGAAAACCCACCCATTCAGGTAGCTATCTCCACTTTTTCAGCAACCATCCCGACAAAGTCAAGAAGAGTGTTGCCTCCGGCCTTTTCTTGAGAGCTTTTAGGATTTGTAGTCCTAGATTCTTGGACCGGGAGATTGACCTCATCAAAAGGCAACTTTTGAATTTGGCATACCCGTCCTGGTTCCTGGATCAAGCCCTCAGCAAGGCTAGAGCCAGCCACCTTAAAAATTCAGTTCCCACCACACAACCCTCTTTCAAAGATGTTTTAAAAATCCCCTATTGTAACTCCATCAGTCCTTCTTTTAAATTAATTCCCAACAAGCGTCTCACAGTTGCCTACCATTACCCTAATACTGTACACAAACAAATTGTTAATGTTCATCAAAGGTTAAAGGGAAATGAGTCCCCAGGAGTGTATAGCCTTCCTTGTAAAGATTGTGATTTAGTGTACCTTGGTCAGACCGGAAGGGATCTTAACACCAGGTTAATGGAGCACAAAAGATCCATTAGGTATGCCCAGGAAAATTCCGCTGTGTTCCAACACGTCAGTACCAAAAATCACAGTCTTGACAAGGCCAAAATTTTGTTTAAGTCCAACTGTAGCTTTAGAAGAAAAATTGTTGAATCAGCCTTAATCGAAGAATGTCCGAACTTGAACATCTCCAAAGGTCAATGGTCCCCGGACATAATCTCACGGCTAGCTGTGAGCCGCTTGGTTAAGAATTATCACCCTCCTGACCCTGCTCCCAGCCCGCTTCCCTCCTGACCTCACACCTCCACCCACACATCCCCTCACCTCTGACTCCGCCCTGCGTGACGGATTGTCCTGTTTTAGCTTTGCGTGTTCCCCTTCTACTTACATCTCAATTCTACTTACGTCTCTGCAAATTCTTATAATCTGTACTTTCCTGAAGAGGGCTATAGCTATTAGCCGAAATATAGAAGTTATACTTTCTTC
>NC_134820.1:21670304-21677804 GCF_046742065.1 Oratosquilla oratoria | reverse complement strand
TGGCCCGGTCTCAATCACTTCAAAGGTTTCCTTACGGTCTGACCCAGTTTCAAACGTTTCCTAGCCCGTCCAGCATAGCCACAAGTCTCTTAAACGTTTTCCAGTCAGTCCGGCTTAGCCTCAAGTGTTTCAGACTTTTACCAGTCGATATGCCCTAGCCTCATTTGCTTTAAAGTTTCTTCGGCTGATCTAACCCTGTCTCAAGTGTTTCAAACGTTTCCTAGCCCGTCCTGCCTAGCCGAAAGTTTCTTCGATGTTTCCCAGTCAATGCGTCCTAGCATTAAGTGTTTCAAACTTTTAACAGTCGGTCTGGGTTAGTTTCAATTAATTCATATGTTTCTCCAGCTGATCTAACTCACTCTCAAGTGTTTCAAACGTTTCCCAGCCCGTTCAATCTAGTCTCAAGTATCTTAAACATTTTCTCTGATGGAGAAATGCAATATTTAGAATTTTTAATTAGAAATTTTACCCTTTACAATAACAGCACTATTTACGATTTTTAAATCAATTCATAATCCAGGTTAGCAGATAACCTCCAACTCCATGCAAAGCGAGTTTAGTTTAATCTCGTTAGGGGGTAGAACCAAAAACATTTTCAAAATCCATTAACTGTATCAAAACCTAGGATTCTTTTGTCATAGTTTGAGATAACTGTGTTGTAGTATTCTATAAGGTTAGTCTTGCAAAAGCATTTTTGTCTGAAACTGCGTTGGCCTTCACTTGTGATATTTGATTTCCATTTGGCGTTTGATCGCATATTTATAAGGCTGTAGATTTGTGGATTCTACTTTTTATATATTTTCGATAGACATTTTGAACATAATTTTCAACAGGATAACAATTTTGTTTCCTTATTTCCCTAAAAATGTATTGGCTGTAGATTTGTGGATTCTACTTTTTATATATTTTCGATAGACATTTTGAACATAATTTTCAACAGGATAACAATTTTTGTTTCCTTATTTCCCTAAAAATGTATTGGACGTCACCCGTTAGAGTGGTTAAGCAACTCTTTTATACACCTTTGAAAAATTTCTTGTGTCAATATTTACGGGAATAAAAATTCGCTAAACATATCACATGACTCGGATAATACTTCACTTTGAGTTGTTTCGTTTCTGGGTAGAAAAATAAGAAACATGTTTAAGATATCAAACACACTTTTATTTGAATATTCAAGTTGAATGTTGATAGACAGAAGAATATCATTATGTTTCTTAAAAAGGCCTTTATCCCCGATAAAACTTGAATTCTTTGTGATTTTCTATGAATTTATGAAAATAATTATTTTTGCATTGTTGCTGTTCCTTCTGATCGTATTTGAAATCACTCTGAGTTGCCACATCAGGAAATTCAGAATCCTTAGATTTCTTATAAACCTATATTTTTTTCTATTATACCTTTCACTGGCTCTTTCTGAATCCTTTTTGAATTGAATTGATTCAGAGTTTTTTCCTTCAATGGAATATAGCCATGAGTCATCTCAATAAACCTTTTCTTCTATATACATTTCCTACATTTTATCCATGGGTTTTTTCACTTAATCTTGTCATCCAATCTGAGATAAAGTTCTCGCTTCAGGCCAGTGAACCGAGTTTTTCCGAAGTCAGGCATTACATACGTGCTCTTAAAACCTAATTAGACTATGGTCAATAGGTGCAACAGCAACTTATATATTTATTACGTTTTCGTAATCAATGATCAATAGGTTGAGTATATAATAATGTCTTATGGGCTCATTTACACACTCAACTAAGTAATCGTCGAAAAAAAGAGAAGTCTAGTAATATCCTAATTACAGTATTATAGCCTAATGTCACCCAATTGATATTAGTACAATTGAAATCTTCCATTATCAGCGCGTCACGATTGCAAAAGCTAGACATACCTCGAAACAACAGGTTATCATCTGCCAGTGTTGTTTTTGGCCTGTATATCACTCCTACATTTATCTCTTGCTCGTTTGTTTGAGTTTGTTCAACCCATAAATCGTAAGCATTTTACCCCCCACCATTCCCCAGTTCACAGGCACGGAAAGCGCTTGCTTTACTTTCCTAGTTTATAGGCATGGGTATTGCTCTTGACTTATATCAGAACACTGTCACCTTTCTTTGGGTGCCTAGACTGATGGAAGTGTTGAAATGTATGTGTTTGTGTGTGTGTGTGACTGCCAATGCCTGTGTGAGGAATAATCTTAATTTAGCACCTATTCATACAAAGGGGGAAATGTCCAGAGGACAGTATATGATATATGATACAAATAGAATAATTTCCATGTCCTGAACTCAATTTCTCTATAAAGTTAATCCTTCTGTTATGACCTATCCTCAGGAGTCCTCCTGTCCTGACCTAGCTTTAGGCATTTCAGACGTTTACTACAATGCTATGGACTTAACGTATTTCAACCTTTGTATATACAACATTGCATCATGGATTTTTTCTTTTTCATCTTTGCCTCCTCTCATCTGCCAGATAACCTCGTAAGCTTTGTGAGTGTCCTCACTCATTGGACCAAGCCTCACTGATCGTTTGATCTCTACAGAAACGTTTTAGAATTTGTTGTATATCTGTAGCCGCTAGGTTGATTCATCAGGGGAGGTGAAATGAAAATATATTTGATATATTTTTTTCTTCAATTTTAGCAATCAAGTCCACATGTGTAAAGCCAATCCTTGGTTTATCCCAGACTATTAAATAAAACAGAATGAAGAGAATGAAATAGAATGAATAGATACCTGAATAAGAGTAATAATAGAATAAATGAAAGCTAAAATATAGGAGTAAAGTTAAAAGCCAAAGAAATAATGAAAACAACAAATAACAGTTATAAGAATAAAACAAAAAAGAAAACAAAAACAAAATAAATATAAAGATACAATTAGATAATTCATACAAACAATATGATGTATGACTAAGAATAGAAAAAAAAAAAATCAGACCAAAAAATAAATAAGGTTAAAGAAAAAATATGTAACATATGTGGAAACAAACATAAGAAGAACCTGAAAGTAAGAATAAATACAAAAGTGAAAACAAAAGTCTATCTATCTATCTATCTATCTCTCTATCTATCTATCTATATACCATAGATCGGACCTACGAGCTCTGAGCTCTCTTCCAGGAGGGAAACAGCTGTCAATCACGAGTCCAACACGTGATCCAAAGACCAAGTGAACCTATTCCACTCCTCCCCACTCCGCTCCCATCCACCACCCTTCTCTCCTTCTCATTTTAGCTCCTCGTGGATGATAGGTCATCCCCTGTCTCCTGCCCGCTATCTGGGCCAGAAGCAATGCAATAAGGCACAGTACATCTGCAGTAGGGCTGGTTCACTTACACAACGAGGACCCACTCTCCGTCCCTTCATGCGGAAACAAGAGAATGCGGTTTGCGTCAAAATATCATCCATACACGACCTTTCTCCATTCACTCCTATTCCGTGTCTTCTCCCTTCCTTGCTCGACAGACATAGAAAAAATAGAAGATGGAAAAAAATCAACTGTGTCAAAATATCATCCATACACCTTTCTCTACTCCTATTCCGTGTCCTCTCCCTTCCTTGCTCGACAGACATAGAAAAAGGAGAAGACAGGAAAAATATATCAACTGTGTCAAAGTATCATCCCACACACAATATAAAAGTAATGATGATACAGAATATAATCTCAGAGCGTTTTATTGGCTTATATAAAGGGTTTTCTTCTTCTCTGGGGGTCGTATCGGAGACTCCTCATTCACAAGATAAAGTCAAACCCCAAATACTCCACAATCATGACAAGAGGATTACGACAGGAGGAACCTTAGGCTCTGCCAAAAAACCGACGTTACTTAATCTTCAAGCGTTTTTCTTTGCGTAGAAGCTCCACCCCTTTGCCTTCACGTGATAGACTGCCTGTGGGCTAGGGGCGGTGACGATGTGACGTCATCAGTTTAGTAACCAATGAGAAAGAAGGACTTGAGGTCATGTCGCGTGCATTCTAACAACGAAAATAACTCTGGATTTGACACTTGTGCCTCATTTGTAGATTTATTTTTTATTTTTATTTATATTTTTTTTATTCTTGGTCGTTGATAGAGGATTTGGATATTTTTTAATTTTGATTATTATTATTTTTTTTTTTTTTAACGACTTTGGTGGACATAATCAAATGGGCTCATATGCACCGGAGCAAAAATTACATAAATTCTTTCAATACAGAAACGAACTTTGTTTGCTATTGCAAGGGGAGCATATAACGAAACATGGGTACAACGATTCTTGAGTTCATTAATCAGTAGAATCTAGAGAGTAACTGCCGGGGCGGGCGAAGACGCTGCCACGCCTAGTACACGTATGAAAGTGGGCCTTATAGGCCGTATGAAAGGGCTTTTGTCCGGGGAGCGTCACTGTTGGCCAGAGTACGCCACTACACTATTGCACCATACAATATGCTAGTACCCTATACCAACTAGACTATGCCACAGACTTGATATATTTTATTTTGGTTAAATTCAGGCCCATATGACTGAATCGCGACTGACTCAAGGGTGGGTTACAATAGATTTCGACCAGTTTCAGGCCGAACTCCGCCTCCACAACTTAACAAAATGACCATAAAAAGCCACATTGTGTGTCACCGGATTGAAGGGATTGATCTTTGTTTATGATTGAGTAAATTTTATGAATTAGTGTGTTTCGTAGATCCACGATAACGAGATTGATTTAGGGGGCGTGACTTATGTGCACGGTTTGATAAGCCTTACACACACACACACACACACACACACACACACACACACACACACACACACACACACACACACACACACACACACACACACACACACACACACACACACACACACACACACACACACACATATATATATATATACATATATATATATACAGTATATATATATATAAATACATACATACATACAGACATACACACACATACACTCATATATATATATATATATATGTATATGTATATGTATATGTATATGTATATGTATATGTATATGTCTCCAAATGAAACTTGGGTTTTAAGAAATGTTGCAAAGAAACTTATTCATTATTTCTGTTGACTTTTTTATTAATAGAAAATATGAATATATCATCGAAATTTTAGAATCGGATAAGGGAGCCCATTTTGATTTGTATATAAACATGGTAGCTGTGACCCTGTGTCCGCAGATGAATATTTCAATATTATGACTTTACATAACTTATATAAAAGGCTCATCAAATGTCACAAGTAAAAATAAATACAAAATTAACATATCATGATTTAGAATAAAATTTTGGGACTGACTAATAGAACTGGATCCAAAGGTTATCATAGTTTTAGGTCTTGTTCACACTAGCGGTTTGAACCGCAGCAGTTCTCTCCATGTTCAATCTCTCTCTCTCCCTCCATCCTCCATCTTTTCGTCCCTCCCCGCCTTCCCCCTCCTCTCTTTTCCCATTCTTTCTTCGCCCTCTTTATTTTTCCCCTCCCTCCTCTTTTCCGTCTCATCGCCTCTTTTCTTTCTCTTCCCTCTTTCTCTCTCTTTCCATCCTCTCCACTCCTTTTCTCTTATCTCCCTCCTTCCTTCCTATCTTTCCTCCTCCCTCTTCTCTCTCTTCCCTCCCTCATATCCTTCCTTCTCCTTTCTTCCCCCTCCTTTCACTCCCTCTTTTTTTTTTCTCCCTTTCCCTTTCCCTCCCTCCCTCCTCTCCATCTCCTCCTTCTTTTCTTTCCTCCCTCCTTTTCTCCTTCTCTCTTCCCTCCTTCATCCCCTCTCTTTCTTTCCCTCCCTTTCCCCCCTCCTCCTTGCCTTCACTTCCTTCATCCTCTCTTTCCCTAACTCTTCCTTCCTCCCTCCCTCCTCTTCCCTCTTCTCCCCTCTTCCATCCTCCCTCCTCCTTCCCTCTTCTCTTCCCTCATCCCCCCTTCTTTCCCTCCCCCTCTCTCTCCCCTCCCTCTGTTCCTCTTCCTCCCTTCTTCCTTCCTTCTTCTCTTCCTCCATCCCTCCTCCCCCTTCTCTTTTCCCCCATCCCTCCTCCCCTCTCCTCCTCTCTCTTCCCCTCTTTCCTCCCTCCCCTTCCCCCTCCTTTCCCTCCCCCTCCCTTCCCTCCCTTCCCCTCTTTCCCTCTCTCCTTCCCTCCCTCTCTCTCCCTCCTCCCCCTCCCTCCCTACCTCCTTCCCTCCTCTCTTCTCCTCTCCCCTCCCTCCCTCATCCCTCCTCTCCTCCCTCCCCTTCCCTTCCTTTCCCTCCTCTCCCTCTCTTCCCTCCCTCCTTCCCTCCCTCTCTTCCCTCCTTCATAACTTCTCTCTCTTTTTCCTCCTTCCCTCCCCTTTCTCCCGTCCCTTCCCCTTCCCTCCTTCCCTCCCTTCCCTCCCTCATCTTTTCCCCCTTCACCCTCTCCCTCTTTCCCTCCTTCCCCTCCCTCTCTTTCCCCCCTCTTACCTTCCCTCCCTCTCCTCCTTTCCTCCCCTCCCTCCTCCTCTCCCTCTTTTGCCCTCCCTCCCTTTTCCTCCCACTCCCTCTCCTCCTCCCTCCCCTTTCCTCCCTCCCCTCCCTCCCCTCCCTTCCCCACCTTTCTTCCCTCCACATTACCTCCCCTCCTTCTCTCTCTCCCCTCATTCTCCTCCTCCCTCTCTTCCCTCCCCCCTTTCTTCCCCTCATTCCTCCTCCTCTCTTTCCCTTCCTCATTTCCCCCTCCCTCTCCCTCCTCCCCTTGTCCTTTCCCTCCCCTTCAATCTCTTCTCTCTTTCCCCTTTCTTTCTCCCTCCTCCCCCTCCTTCCCCCCCTCCTCACCTCCTCTCCTCTCCCGCCCTATCCCCATCCTCCCCTTCTTCCCCTCTTTCCCTCCTTTCCCTTTCCTTTCCTCCCTCTCTTTCCCTCCTTCATCACCTCTCTCTTCCCCCTCCCCCCCCCCTCTTCCTTCCTCACTTCTCCCTCCTCCCCCCCTTTCCTCTCTTTCCCTCCCTCTTTCTTTCCCTCCCCCTCTCCCCCCTCTCCTCCATTTCTTTCCCTCCCTCTTTTCCCCCCTCCTCTCCTTCATCCTCCTTCACCCTTTCTCTCTCCTCCCTCCTTCCCCTCCCTCTCTTTCCTCTCTTCATCCCCACTCTTTCCCTCCCCTCCTCCCCTTCCTTGCCCCCTCTCCCCTTCCCTTCTCTCCTTCCTCCCTTCCCCCTCCCTCCCTCCCTCCCTCTTCTTTCCCTCCCTCCTCCCCTCTTTTCCCTTCCTCCTCCCTCCCTCCTCCATTCCCTTTCCTTTCCCTTCCTCCCTCCTTCCCCTCCCTCTCTTTCCCTGCTTTATCCCCTCTCTTTCCCTCCCTCTTTCCTTCCCTCCCTCCTTTCCTCTCTTCCCCCTTTCCTTTCTTTCCCTCCCTCCTTCCCCCTCCCTCTCTTTCCCTCCTTCATCCCCTCTCTTTCCCTCCCTCTTTCCTTCACTCCCTCCTCCTTTCCCCCTTTCCTTTCTTTCCCTCCCTCCTTCCCCCTCCCTCTCTTTCCATTCCTCCCTCCCTCC
>NC_134820.1:21660304-21662804 GCF_046742065.1 Oratosquilla oratoria | reverse complement strand
AAATTGCACAAATGAAATAAGATGAATTAGAATAGGAAATGAAATAGAAAGGCAAAGAAAGGCAAATCGAAGCAAAAGAAACAAAGAAAAGAAAAGAAAAACAAACAAAACAAATAAGTATTAAGGATGTTTCTGCTACACGTCAAGGACGAACTCGAAATTTCCGCATTCTTTCAAGGCTGACATCGCCGAGGACGAGAGAGAGAGAGAGAGAGAGAGAGAGAGAGAGAGAGAGAGAGAGAGAGAGAGAGAGAGAGAGAGAGAGAGAGAGAGAGAGAGAGAGAGAGAGAGAGAGAGGGAGAGAGAGAGAGAGAGAGGGAGAGAGAGAGAGAGAGAGAGAGAGGGAGAGAGAGAGAGAGGGAAAGAGAGAGAGAGAGAGAGAGAGAGAGAGAGAGAGAGAGAGAGAGAGAGAGAGAGAGAGAGAGATAAATATGTAGGTAGATAGATAGATTGATAGAGGAAGAGATAGATAGATAGATAGATATAGATAGATAGATAGATAGCTGGATAGATAGATAGATAGATAGATAGACAGATAAATAGACAGACAGACAGATAGATAGATAGGTAGATAGGATAGATAGATAGATAGAAATATAATATATATATATATATATGTATATAATAATATATATATATATATATATATATATATATATTTATATATATATAGATAGATAGGTAGATAGATAAATAGATACAGAGAGAGAGAGAGAAAGAAAGAGAGGTAGAGGTAGGGAGAGATAGATAGATAGAGAGAGAGAGAGAGAGAGTGAAAGAGTGAAAAAGAGCCTTTAATATCAAAGTAATATTCTTGTGTTATGATGTAAACAAAAGGAATATTTTACATGACTCCATATTACCGTCTGTAAATATTTAAACGTTGTTTATCAGATTATTACTATGCGGCTATTAAACCCCTTATATTTTGATTTAGGTTTCCCTAAAGGACCTTAAAAGGAATCAAATTGCCTTAATTTTTTTTTTACTTTTATCGTCATTATTTTCTTTTCCTCCTTTTCATCATCTTTTCTTCGTTTTTCGTCATCTTCGTTTTCCTCCTCTTCTTCTTCATTTCTTTATATTCTCTTCTTTCCTATACTCAAGTATATTTACCTTTCCTTTTCTCTTTCCTTCTCTCTTTCCTTCCTTTTCCCCATAATTACCTTTTTACTCCTACCTTCCGCTTATACTCCCCTTTCTTCCCCCCTCCTCCATATTTACACTCCCTCCCCCCTCCCACTCCCACCAAACTCTCTTGTGTTTATCCTCCTCCCCCTCCCACCCTACCCCTCCCGTCTCCTTTGACTCTTTTGCAATACACTTTCTTCCTTAGAGACAAACATGAACATCACACACCTTAACACGAAATACACCCGCCCATGTTGCCCCCTTCTTGCCCCTCCTTGCCCCTCCTTGCCCCTTCCCCCCTTGCCCCCTTCCCCCTCCAATTTCCCCTTGCAGCCCTCCCACTTGCCCCTCCTTGCCCTCCTTTCCCCCTTGCCCCCCTCCCCCTTGCACCCTTCCTACTTGACCCCTTCCCCCTTACCCCCCTCCCCTTTGCCCACCTTCCCCTTGCCCCCTCCAATTGCCCCCTCTCCCTTGTTCGACTTCACCCTTGCCCCTTCCCCCTTGCCCCCACTTCCTTTGCCCCCTCCCCCCCTTTCCCCCTTCCCCTTGCCCCCTTCCCCTTGACCCCTCCCCCTTGCCCCTCCCCCTTACCACCCTCCCATTGCCCCCTCCCCCTTGCCCCCTCCCCCCCTTGCCTCCTCCCCCCTTGCCCCCTCCCACCCTTGCCCCCTCCCCCTTGCCCCCTCCCCCTTGCCCCCTCCCCCTTGCCCCCTCCCCTTGCCCCCTCCCCCTTGCCCCCTCCTTCTTGCCCCCTCCCTCTTGCCCCCTCCCCCTTGTCCCCTTCCCTTCCTTTTCTCTACCTCTTCTCCTCCCTCCTCCTGTTCTCTCCTCTTCTTTCCTCTCTCCTCTTCCTTTATCTCCTCTCTTCTATTTTCTCCTCTTTCACTCCATCAAATTTCCTTCTTTCTATATTTTTTCGTCTTCCGCAGCATCTCTTCCTCCTCCTCCTCTTCCTCCTCCTCCACCTCCTCTTCCTCCACTTCCTCCTCCTCCTCTTCCTCCACTTCCTCCACCTCCTCTTCCTCCTCCTCCTCCTCTTCCTTCTCATCTTCCTCCTCCTCTTCCTCCTCTTCCTCGTCCTCCTTCTCCTCTTCCTCGTTCTCCTCCCCTCCTCTTCCTCCTTCTCTTCCAATCCTCCTATGCTCATTTATGTTCCTTGTCCTTCTCGTTCTCCTCCTCCTCTTCCCCTTTGTTTTTCCTTTCATTCCCTATTCCACCTCCACTCCTCCTACATCTCTTCTTCTACCTTCTCCTCCTCCTCCTCCTCCTCCCTTCCCTCTCCCTCCTCTCCCTCCTCCTCCTCCTCCTCCTCCTCTTCCTCCTCCTCCTCCTCCCTCTTCTGCTCAGCGCCAGTGTGATCTTCAAGTCG
>NC_134820.1:21652804-21657804 GCF_046742065.1 Oratosquilla oratoria | reverse complement strand
CTTCTTAACCTCCTCCTCCTACTCCACCTCCTCCTTCTTCTTCCCCCTCCGGCGGAGGCTAGAGAAGAACAGTGGAGGATTCTCTCTCCCTCCCTCCCCCCCCTTCCCCTCCCTCCCCCTCCCCCTCCCTCCCTCCCCCTCCCTCCCCCTCCCTCCCCCTCCCTCCCCCTCCCTCCCCCTCCCTCCCCCTCCCTCCCCCTCCCTCCCCCTCCCTCCCTACTCCCTCCCCCTCCATCTCCCTCCCTCCCCCTCCCTCCCCCTCCCTCCCCCTCCCTCCCCCTCCCTCCCCCTCCCTTCCCTCCCTCCCTCCCCCTCCCTTCCTCCCCTCCCTCCCCCTCCCACTCCTTCCCTCTCACTCCCCCTCTCCCTCCCTCTCTCCCCCTTCCCTCTCACTCACTCCCTTCCTCCCACTCCCTCCCTACCTCCCTCCCCCTCCCTCCTCCCTGGGCGACTCTCGGCCACAAAGAGCGAAGGTCCTCCGAAGGCTGAAAGATGGAAGCGTCGAGTCTCTTTGTCGTGATGGAGAAGAAGAAGAGGAGGAGGAGGAGGAGGAAGAGGAAGAGGGACGGCGGGAGGGTGGGGAGGAGGGGGAGAGTGGGGAGGAGGAGGAGGAGGAAGAGGGAGGGCGTGAGGGTGGGGATGGTGGGGAGGAGGAGGAGGAAGAGGGAGGACGGGAGGGTGGGGAGGAGGAGGAGGAGGAGGCGAGGAGGTAGAGGGAGGGCGGTAGGGTGGTGGTGAGGAGGAGGAGGAGGAAGAGGGAGGGTGGGAGGGTGGAGAGGAGGAGGAGGAGGAGGAGGAAGAGGGAGGGCGGGAGGGTGGGGAGGAGGAGGAGGAAGAGGGAGGGTGGGGAAGAGGAGGAGGGGGAGGAGGAAGAGGAAGAGGGAGGGCGGGAGGGTGGGGGAGGAGAAAGAAAGAAGAATAGAAAGAGTAGACGGAAGAAGAAAGAGAACGGGGAGGGAGAAAAGGAAGAATAATATAAAGAGGAGGCGGAAGAGGAAAGCGAGGGAGGGGAAAGAAGAAGAGGAGGAGGAGGAAGAGGGAGGAGGAGAGGGGGGAGGGAGAGTAAAGAAGAAGAGTAAGGACCGTGTGAACAGTAACGGCACCGGAACCAAAAAAGTATCTTAACCATTTTGTGTATTGGAGAATAAGGTGGAGCGGATGAGGATAAAGGTTTATGTAAACAGAGAGTACAGTTGCCTCCAATTCCACGCGAGGTTTGACTTAGCATCATTTGTTTTAAGAAGAGCTCTGGCACCAGGCAAAACAGACCACGCCCCTTTTCTTCCTTGACCAATCAAAATTGCTTATTGAGTGAAGGAAGGTTTGTGATTGGTCCAATGATCACAGAGTAGGAAGCTCCTGCCACTTCACGGGATCTTGTTTGTAAACAAACACAGTGTTGCCACATCTCCATGAAATCCCTTTGGAAGACTCATGACCCAAATTCATTGAACTCCTTTTGTGCTTTTATGTTTTTATTCTAGCTAAGAAGAATAAGAGAGAAGGAAGAGGGTAGAGGGGAGTGGAGTATGTAGGGGATGGAATAAGTGGGAATGGTTTCTATGCCTTTGTTTTTTTGGCTACCTCCCGTGTAAGGGGGAAAAAGCCTTTGGTATATGTATGTATGTATTCTAGCTAAGGGATGCTCGCTAGCGACGGAGACCAAGGTGATGGCGGTTCGAACCCTGTCATGGGGGGAGTTGAACCAAGGACGTGGTTCATAAAATTCCACGCTACAAAGTCCTCTGTAAGGGGCACCGTCCTAGCCTTCTGATAAGGGGAAGTTCGTGACGCTGAACCGAATTATCATCATCATCATCATCATCATCATCATCATCATCATCATCCACTTCTGTAAATCATCCCCTTCCGTACTGGATGATATATTCTTCATCCGATCAGCCGCCAATCTCTCTCTCTCTCTCTCTCTCTCTCTCTCTCTCTCTCTCTCTCTCTCTCTCTCTCTCTCTCTCTCTCTCTCTCTCTCTCTCTCTCTCTTTCTCTCACCTCATGTCCAAGGTAAGCAGCGAACAGGGGCCATTACTCAGAGTGATGCCTTCCCTAGCCGCGGCCAGGATTCGAACAGAGGCCGAAATCCCTAAGTGGTTACCAGACGCGCACGCTACCATCGAGCCACGGCGATTTCATTCATAAGCGAGATACTCCTCCCTCCGTAGTAGAGAAATTAAATATTGTCCTTTATTCCAAAATATTTCGTCCTTGCAATGCAAAATGTGTTACTTTTGAACGAATTTTTTCGAAAATCGTGACTGTTCGCTTTGAAGAGACGAATCTGTTCAATCATCCGTAAACGCGTCAGTAAAGATACTTTTTTGGGAGACCACATTGTAGAGTTGAGGTTAGGCACTGTTCACACTAGCGGTTTCAACCGCAGAGGTTTCAACAGCGGCGGTTCAATTGCAGAGTAAGTTAGTGGAGACGTTCACACATAACCGCGCAGCTTTTCCTTGACTATGCGGTACCTCCCGCGGTTTCTGAGCGGTTCAAAGCGCTAATGTGAACAGTGCCTTTGGCTCAGTATTGGTTCGAGTTTTGGTCCAGTTTTGATGACCATGACAGGTGACTGTTAATTGAAAAAGAAAGTGGAACACAAACTAACAGAATAACAACAAAATAGATCAAAATAATGAAACACAGAAAGAAAGAAGAAAAAAAAAGGAAATAAAAAAGAGAGGAACCCATAGCTAAAAAAAAAAAAAAAAAAAAAAAAAAAAAAAAAGAAAAAAAAAAAAATTCCACACATACATCCCTAACTCCCTCCTCCCCCTACCCTACTCCCACCACCTCCTCTCCCACTCCCCCCCACTCCCATCCCAAAAAATCCCTTCCCAGGGTTTGGACCACAGGGGCTATCGAAAGTCATACAAACGAATGGTATTCAAACAACGACAAAAACATCAATAAATTGACGTCTACGGGAGGGAGCCACGGACCATCCATTTCTCTTGTTGGGACTTTAAGGGTCTGTCGCCCGAATTTATAAAAGATCCTATGTATAGACATAAGTTTCGCCTCTAGTTATGATGCAATCATTGCGTGGAGGCATAACTATTATTTATATATATATATCTCTTTTTTACAATTTTTTTGTTATTATTTTGATTTATAAATTATGGATTTGCAGGTATGAAATTCGTTCTGGGTCCGAATTTATAAAAGATCTTATCTATAGATATTAGTCCCGTCTTAGTTACGGTGCAATCATTGCGTGGAGATATAACTATTATTTATTTATTTATTTATTTTTTACGAATTTTTTATGATTTTTATTATTATTTCAATTTATAAATTATGGACTTGCAGGTATGAAATTCGTTCTGGGTCCGAATTTATAAATGATCCTATCTGTAGACATAAGTTTCAGCCCTAGTTATGATGCAATCGTTGCGTGGAGGCACAATTATTATTCAAATTTTTTTTTACAATTTTTCAATTATTTTTCACTATTTCAATTTATAAGTTATGGACTTGCAGATATGAAATTCGTTCTGGGTCTGAGTTTATAAAAGATCCCATGTATAGACATAAGTCCCGTCTTAGTTATGGTGCAATCATTGCGTGGAGACACAACTATTATTTATACATATCTTAATTTTTCATTAGAATTTTTCATTTATGAATTATGGACTTGCAGGAATGAAATTTGTTCTGGGCCCGAATTTAGAAAAGATCCTATCTATAGACCTAAGTCTCCTTTCTAGTTATGATGCAATCATTGCGTGGAGACATAACTATTATTTATACATATTTTTTTACATACATACATATACCAAGGCTTTTTCCCCTTTACAAGGGAGGTAGCCAAAAAGGAAAAGGCATAAAATCCTTCCCACCCATTCCAATCCCTGAATACACTCCACACCCCTCCACCCTCCCTCTTATCTTAGCACCTCCTGGATGACGGGTCATCCCTGCACCTTGTCCACTGCCCTGGGTCAGAAGCAGTGTCGCAAGACACAGCACATCCACAGCAAGGCCGCTTTATTAAATCGGCGACCCCTCCTCTCCGTCCCCCCATGCATAAAAGGAGAATATTTTTTTATTATTTTAGTTGATAAATTATGGACTTGCAGGTATGAAATTCGTTCTGGGCCCTGGAAACAGGGATGATTCGGGGGTCTTCCTGGAGGCCACAGGTATGGAAGGGCGACTTCAAGGGATTTGAGCAAATTCAGTGGGAATAGAATCCCAAGACAATATAGATGATGATCTATAACAGTCTATAATAAGGTCGAATAAGATTATTTGATAAACAAAATAAATATTGAATAGATAGATAAGTAAATGAATTAATAAATAGATAAATAAACAAATAGAGAAATAAAGAAATAGATAAGTAGATAAAGATATGAATATTCAAATTGGTAAGAATAATTAAATAATTAAATTAATCAATTAATCAATCAAATGTATAGATAGATGAATAGGTAAACAAATGGATGAAAAATAAATAGAAAAATAAATAAATAGATAAATAAATAAATAAAAAGAGATATCAAAACAAAACAATGCGAGACAAAAAATACAAAACAAAACAAATTAAAATACAAAAATTCAAAAAAAGAAAAGAAAAAAATAAGAAAGGAAAATACAGAACAAAACAAAACAAGAAAAAACATAAAAGAAAATCAAAACAGAATAAAGAAAAACATCAAATAAAACAATATAGAACAAAACAAATTAAAAGGAGATTATTGTGCTTGCATAGACATTTCAAGATATTGTAGATTATACTTCTAATGTCATTTACATTTTACATCAAAATAATTTCGTTGCTCAAATGTAAACAATAAATAGAAGCTACTTCACAAATATCGTTGGTCAATCATAAAATGTGACGGCACACCAGACAAATCTCGCTAGCATGCTACTTGCTTTCGCTACTTCGTTTGAGTAGAAACTACTTCGGTTACGATCTTTTTGTTTTTTAATTTTCCAAATGTCAATTCACTCTAGTGTCATAGAGTGAGAAGTCGAAT
>NC_134820.1:21630304-21647804 GCF_046742065.1 Oratosquilla oratoria | reverse complement strand
GATTAGATTACGAGTACATACATACATACATACATACATACATACATACATACATACATACATACATACATACATACATACATACATACATACATACATACATACATACATGTATACATACACACATACATACATATATACATACATACATACATACATACATACACTCATATAAACATACGTACATACATACGAACATACAAGCATACATGCTTACATACCTGCATACATACATACATACATACATACATACATACATACATACATACATACATACACAGATACATACATACATAGATACATACATACATATATACATACATATACATACATACGTACATACATACATACATACATACAAACATACATACATACATACATACATACATACATACATACATGCATGCATGCATAAATACATACAGTATGTATATACATACATATATACATACATACATGCATACATTACGTATATACATACATCTATACATACATGCATACATACATACAGTACGCATATACATACATACATGCATACATGCATACAGTACGTATATACATGCATATATACATACATACATACATACATACATACATACATACATACATACATGCATATATACCTACATCTATACATACATGCATGGCAAATTTTTCCGTGGGAACTCCCAAGATATGGCCAGTTAAGTGACGTCATACGTCTGTGATGGTGTTTACGATGTTGACGTTATAGTAAACCTTATCGCGCAAAGAACCAAATGAGTCAATCACTTTCGATGACAAATTGTTCCCAGATTGTAATCATGTTCAAAGGTTTATGTTATATGCATTTATCTACATTTTTCCTGTATCTTTTTTCACACGTTCTATTGGTTGTTGATATTGATCGAGGATCTGCATTTGTGATAAACTATGAAAGTCATCACATATCTCATGGTACTTTGTTTACGTTCAGAGTTGCGTTAACCTGCGGTGACAAGGGCCTAGTTTAGGGCCCGATCACAAACAAACTTATTTGTTTGTTATTATTTGTCGGTTTATTATTGTTTGCTTGATTTTCATTTATCATTACTTATGTCAATTTATTATTAATTACTAATTATCTGGTGGTTTATTATCTAACTATACCTATGCATTTATCTATTCTATTTATTTGTTTGTTATTTGTCTGTTTATTATTATTTGCTTGATTTTCATTTATCATCACTTATCTATCAATCTATTATTATTTACTAATTATCTGTTGTTTTATTATCTAACTATACCTATGCATTTATTCATTCTATTTATTGTTATTTATGTTATTATAATTTTTATCTATATATTCTTTATTTATTTATCATTATTATGTTTTTTCCGCATCCGACCTAGTTATGGACCAAAAGGTCTCCTGTCAGCATGCTCCGCCTTTGTAATCCTTTGTAAGCCTTTGCTTACGACCTGTGTCCGACCACCGGCAACCAGGCTGATTTGCGTTGTTCCTCTGTTTATGAAAAGAATTCAAGACAATAATACATTTAGAACGAATCTCCCCCTTCCTCCCCATCATGATGAAGATGAAGATGAAATACCCACTTGGCGCTAATCATGAGTGAGTGAAACCAAACTGCCACCGTACAAAGTGGAAACAGGTCATTTAGTTAGTGCTAAAAGCAACTTGCAAACTACCCTCTACTTGCCCATTGTAAACAGAAAGTTATCAATTTGCCAGGTAAGTTAACTTGCAGATTTCACTAGCGGCTACTAAACTAGACACGTGTCGACGAGACTTTACTGTATCTCCTGGGCAAGGGAGTGGCTTCACGTAAAATTGCCACATAGAAAGGGTGGATTTGGATGTCCATGGATATCTTGAACCTAGTACATGGCACAAACGCATATAGATATATATATATATATGTATATATATATATATATATATATATATATATATATGTGTATATATATAAGTAAATAGATAAGAAAAGAGAGCGTACAGAAATGAGCCAGGAGATAAGTAGAAAATGCAATAAATGAATAAATAGATAAATGAATAAAGAAGAAAGTAGATTAATAAATAAACTCATAAAACAAAAATAAACAGATAAACAAATGAATGAATAAATAAATGAACAAATAATTAAATACACAGATGAGTGAATCAATAAACAAATAAAAAAGTAAATAGATGAATAACAATAAAAGATAATGATTTTCATTTCCCTTTATAGTGTTGCCTGACTTGCCAATTACTATAAAAAAAAAAAAAAAAAAAAAAAAAAAAAAAAAAAATTGCTGAAGACATCTGGACACGATTTTAGTAATTTAAAGAAAACCTTAATCCTAAAAGAGATAAGACTGACCTTTAGGGAAGCCTGCTGCCCTACCAGGGATTTTAAGTCAGCTAAGGGGGAACCCTGGCTGTAGTTCGACGCAGCTGTTTCTTGGGTAATGATGCCGAAGCTATGCATCCACTTTGGGCACAGGTGCGTCCGAATTATGAGGTCAATTTTCGGTTTAGTTAAAAAGAGGGGAAAGAAATTACGTTGAATTCTAGTTTAACTCCAGTTAAACCAGAGTTATGGTTAAACTCTTTAATGTTTTGATTAATTAAAGGAAATCATTCTAATATTTAAACTATGATTAAAATCTCAGATGATGTTTTTTTCTTGTTTTGTTTAGGGTTCCCTGGAATAGGCCAGAGCTGAGTCATTAAAGGAACTAGCTACCTGGAAAGAATGAATGTATATATTATTTTTAAAATTTATTCATTAATTTATTCATTAATTTATTCATTTCTTCATTTATTTTATTGATTCATTTATTTAAATATTAATTAATTTATCTATTTATTTAATTATTTTATTTATTTATTTATTTATTTAATTATTTATTTGTTTATTTATTCATTTATTCATTTATTCGTTTATTTATTTATTCATTTATTCATTAATTTATTCATTAATTTATCTGTTCATTTATCTAACTGTTTATTTTTCTATTAATGAATGAATGAATGAATCAATTACTTAATCGATTTATTTTTCATATTTTTACATATCTATTTATCTATTTATTTATTCATCTATATATTTATTATTTATTTATTTATCTACTTATTGATGTAGTAATCAATCATTTATCTATTAAGTAATTTATTTATTTATTTATCTAATTATTTGTTTATTTATTTTTTACGTATTCATTTACTTGTATAGTTATCCATTTACTTATAAATTAATTAATCAATCTATCTATTCAATTATTTATATATTTATTTATTTGTTTACCTTCTCATGTATTTTCCAATTCATTGATTATCTATTCACTTGTTTATGTATCTATTGTTGTATATATGTATATATGTATATATACATATATATATATATATATGTATATATATATATATATATATATATATATATAGTGTGTGTGTGTGTGTGTGTGTGTGTGTGTGTGTGTGTGTGTGTGAATATATATGCATACAAACTGTATATATAGATTGCACAGCTACTATGTATGGTCTACCAAAATCCCACAAAAGTAATATACCAATGAGAACCATAACATCAGGGATAGGGAGTGCCCCCCACAGAATAGCAGGTACGTTGGGCAGACATCTGTCCCCTCTCCTAGGAACCGTCAGTGAATCACATCTCAAGCACAAGGGAGAGTGATAGGCTTCTTCTTTAGGGCACTCAGAATAGACAGTGAAGAATACTTAGAAGAAGAGTGCTGGTATAGCAGGGAAACTTTTTTAGAATTAATATTTCAAGGTTTACTTACAGATAAATGGAGAAAACAGGCCATTAAGATTCTGGAAGGCCGTAGGTAACAGGGCAGGACAGTCAAACGTCTCATGTTACCAATCAGCAACGTTGCCACCAACCTGACCCGTATCTTAATAACCACCAACTTGGGAGTAGTGTGTCAGACCAGGAGGATAGTTAAAGACATCACGAGGACGAGAATAAACACCCGCAAAACGCCGGACAATAAATCCGCTGTTTATCGGGTTCCGTGCTAGGGATGTGAAAAATCCTACATTGGGGAAACATCACGCGATCTAAAAACCAGGATACGAGAATATCGATATTATGTCCACCATGATGTCACCACTACCGCGTGTATTGCACACAGGAACAGTAGCAACTACCTGATGGACTGGGAAAATGCAGAACTTCTGGTACGTGAACCCGTCAAGATCCGTAGAAGATGATTGAGAGCGGCCACCATACAAAGAACCAATACAACTGAACAAAATAGGGACATGTTCAATATCTCACCCCACTTGACTCCCTTAATACCCATTGCCAACAAAATCTTAAGCTATTCTAGTTTCCCTCCAAAATACTATGGCCACAGTCAAACACATCCTCACTAGACAATTGCTCACCCTTCTTCTTTTCTTTCTTTTGTTCCTCGGTTGCGAGTTAATGTTCTTCACCCAGCCAATTGTTCTATTTTATCCTTAACCTTTCCTGTTCCTAGACATTTGGTTCACCTTCTACTTAACCTTTCTTACTATTCAGCGACCCCCCTCCCCCTACCTCCCCTCCTCTCTCCCTCCCTCCCCCCGTTCCCCCAGTTCTTCTTATTGAACTTAGTCATGTGTATTACGACTATGTACTTGAAAAAGCTATAACAATCGAAATGTCATCCTATTAAAGTCTCCGTCCTCACATTGTATATATATATATATATATATATATATATATATATATATATATATATATATATATATATATATATATATATATATATATATGTTCATGCAGAAACTACAGGGTCGGAATACTAAACGTTTTCGTCTATTAAGTAATCCTTTGTAATATACATACACACACACATACATACATACATACATACATACATACATACATACATACACACACACACACACACACACACACACACACACACACACTCACACACACACACACACACACACACACACACACACACACACACACACACACACACACACACACACACACACACACACACACACACACACACACACACACACACACACACACACACACACACACACACACACACACACACACACACACACAGACACAGACACACACACACACACACACACACACACACACACACACACACACACACACACACACACACACACACACACACACACACACACACACACACACACACACACACACACACACACACACACACACACACACACACACATATATATATATATATATACATATATATATATATATACATATATATATATATAATATTATATATATATATACATATATATATATATATATATATATATATATATATACATATATATATAATTTCTTTGGATACACGGGTATAAGATTTTTCTTCTCTTTTTTGGGCTCATGCTGCTGCTGGGTTCTAAATGATATTTAGATATTTTAGTCACGCGAGTGTGTGAAATTACGTTTTTCGTTTGACTCGAACGTTACTAAATTAGCGAGAGTAATTGCAAACGTGCTCACTCAAAAGTGTAACGTTTAGTTTACCCGAATGACTACGGGGCGTAGAGCTCGTTCACCTGAATAAAGATGTCTGGTGGAGGTCAGAAGATCTTAAATATATATATATATATATATATATATATATATATATATATATATATATGTGTGTGTATATATATATATATATATATATATATATACATATATATATATATATGTATATATATATATATATATATATATATATATATATATATATATATGTATATATATACAGGTTGACGTAAGTGGAGTAGGAAACACAGGAGTCTTAGTCTGACTTTATTCCTGACTAGTTTCGCAGGTATGCTTTTTCAAAGCAGTGAAAAAGCACTCCTGCGGAACTATGCATGTATGTATGTATGTATGTATGTATGTATGTATGTATGTATGTATGCATGTATGTATGTATGTATGTATGTATGTATGCATGTATAACCTAGTCCTTAGAACAGTTATTAAAAATTATGTCTATGGCCACAGCCAAACACATCCTTAGAGAAACTTCTGTACATTCCTCCGTGATAGAAAAAACCATCCGGAAACCCAAAAGAAAACTTCCTCTTCTGCTTCACTTTGGGAAGTCGCCCCGTCAGAAGGGCGAGAATTTGGGCGAGGAGTTGGGCGATGGGTCAGAGACCATTCGCCCCGTGGGCGCTGATTGGACGGTTCTGATTGTTACTTGGCGCCCGTTAGTATCATCATGTCAGAGGTTATCAAGTTGACCTTTATTTGATTAATTTTTATTTCATTAATTTATTCATTTATTCATTTATCTATATATTTTTTATATATATATATTTACTTATCTATCAATTCTTTATCTATTTATTTATCTTTTTATTTATTTTGGTAGTTTTGTTGATTAATCTATTTATCTATTTATTCATTTATTTATCTATTAACTTACTTATTAATTTGTTTATTTATTTATCTATTCATTTTGCTTATTATGTTTATTTGCCTGTTTACTTGTTTATTTATTTGTTTCTTTATATATATATATTTATTTATTTATTCATTTACTTGTTTATCTAATCTACTCATTTTGTTGATTGATTTATTAATCTATCTATTTACATATTCATATACATACTCTTATATTTCTATTAATTTATCTATTTATTTTTATATATTTTTTATCTACTTATCTATCTACTTATTCATATATCTACTTTTTGTGTTTATGTATCTATTTATTCTATTTCTTTCTTTATTTATTTGTTTATTTATGTCATTATTTATCTATCTATTTATTCATTTATCTATTTGCCATCGGTATGTCATGGGCTATAAGATGTACCTACACCTGCCATGACGTCAGTCTGATGTTAACAAAACGTGATACGTCATAGTTTATGACTTCAACTGGATTTTCCCTACTTCTCCACCTTTGTGACGTCACAACATCTACAGGTGATCCAGGCCAGTCCCTTAGTGTCTGTGTGTGTGTGTGTGTGTGTGTGTGTGTGTGTGTGTGTGTGTGTGTGTGTGTGTGTGTGTGTGTGTGTGTGTGTGTGTGTGTGTGTGTGTGTGTGTGTGTGTGTGTGTGTGTGTGTGTGTGTGTGTGTTTCACCTTGGTAATGGCTAATGTGCTAGTCTCGTTATCGCCAACTATAACCCTTCTGGATGAGAGCTCAAAGCTTCTATAGACCACACGCACACACGCACACACGCACGCACACACACACACACACCCAGGGCCGAAATTAATTTCGGTACAGCTGCGCCACAGCATTACACACACACACCTACGAGCTCTGAGCTCTCTTCCAGGAGGGAAATAGCTATCGATCACGAGTCGAACACTGATCCACAAAGACACAAGTGCATACACACACACACACACACACACACACACACACACAGACACACACACATATACACACACTTACCCAAGGGGGACAGTAACGTTTTGGATTATGGAGAATCGTACAGTCACGAACAAAAGTTTTGATCTACTTAAGGTTTTGCTTGATACAAAAAATTCAAATTCTTTTTCTGATTTTTTTTTTAATCTGTTCAAGAAAATTATTCGGTTGTAAGGTAAATACTATATAGACAAATATATGACGTTTTTTTTAACTGTGGAGTAGAACAAACTTTTGGCCGTGACTGTACGGGCCATTGCATGTAAACAATCACGCAGTGTGTTGTCCACAGTTAGATGGGGGAGTGTATTAAATTCTATCAATATTTCCATTGCGCGCAATGTATAATATCTTACTTATATTCTCTTACTTTCCATTATTTATTAGATTTAATTTCGTTTCTTGATCGTCTTTATTTGCCTTCGATTTGTTTGCGTTTGAGTGTGAGTCGGGGGGGGGGACGGGGGAGGGAAAGGGGAAAGGTAGGGGAGAGGGGGAGGGGGGGAGAGGAGAAGGGGGAGGGGGACGAGGGAGGGGGACGGGGAGGGGAGAGGGGGACGGGGAGGGAAGGAGAGAGGGGAGAGAGGGAGGGGGAGGGAAAGGGGAGAGGGGAGAAGGGAGGGGAGAGGGGGAGGGAAGGGGAGAAGGGAGGGGAAGGGGGAGGAGAGAGGGGAGGGGAAGGGGGAGGGAGAGGGGAGAGGGAAAGAGGAGAGGGGGGGGAGGGAGAGGGGAGATGGGACAGAGATGTCGAAGGGGAGTAGGGGAGAGGATGGAGTTGATTATCTATATTAGTCATCATCGATCAAGTTTACGCAAAAGCTTCAACCAGTGTCCCTAGTATGGTCGGGTTATAATTGGTCCATTTTGGGGAAATTGAATGACGTCACTTTTCAAGGAAGGCTCTCATTGGTGGAACTTGAAATGCCTGAGATTCGATCTTTAGCATGTATTACAGTGCAAACGCGAGATCATACCATCTCAAATGCTTTTCATATTCTTTTTGCATATTGCATCTGTCCTTGTCGCTTGCAATATGCCCTGTGTCATGACACTCTAAATCAGCAGTCCCGCAGACGTGCCTCAGATAAGATCCTCTGTAGGTTAGGGGAAGCGAAGTAGTCGATCGTGATCGACTGGTCGATCACAAACCTGTTTTAAATCGATCACAAGCCTGTTTTAAGTCGATCACAAGCCTGTTTTAAGTCGATCACAAACCTGTTTTAAGTCGATCACAAGCCTGTTTTAAGTCGATCACAAACCTGTTTTAAGTCGATCACAAGCCTGTTTTAAGTCGATCACAAGCCTGTTTTAAGTCGATCACAAGCCTGTTTTAAGTCGATCACAAGCCTGTTTTAAGTCGATCACAAACCTGTTTTAAGTCGATCACAAACCTGTTTTAAGTCGATCACAAGCCTGTTTTAAGTCGATCACAAGCCTGTTTTAAGTCGATCACAAGCCTGTTTTAAGTCGATCACAAGCCTGTTTTAAGTCGATCACAAGCCTGTTTTAAGTCGATCACAAGCCTGTTTTAAGTCGATCACAAGCCTGTTTTAAGTCGATCACAAGCCTGTTTTAAGTCGATCACAAGCCTGTTTTAAGTCGATCACAAGCCTGTTTTAAGTCGATCACAAGCCTGTTTTAAGTCGATCACAAGCCTGTTTTAAGTCGATCACACTACTGTACCTATTAACAATTCGTCCTTCAGAAGTTGTCATGCAAATAGCTACTTGAATTATTATATTTCTCTTTTTTTCTGGGAATAAGTTGTATTTATATTTATAATGATGGACATGTCTGAACAACATACAATTGTTTATAAAGACAGACTACTCTTTTGTTAGAATGGTAGATCGCATCAGGGTAATTGTAGAAAAAATAGATCATATCTCACGAAAGGTTGGCCATCCCTATTGAAGGTGCTCAGAAAATAAATAAAATAAAATAGATAAATAAATGAATAAATAAATAAAATAAGATAAAATAAGATGAAATAAAATAAAATAAAATAAAATAAAATAAAACAAAATAAAATGAAATGAAATAAACAAAAACAAAATAAAATAAAATAAAATAAAATAAAATAAGAGAAGATAAATAAAAATAGAAATAAAATAAAATAAAATAAAATAAAATAAAATACGATAAAATAAAATAAAGTAAAATGAAAATAAAATAAACCAAAATAAAATAAAATAAAATGAAATAGAATAAAATAGAATGAAAATAAAATAAAATAAGATAAAAAAAAAAGTAAAAAAAAAAAAAGAAATAATAATAGTAAAAATTGAATTCTGCTTTGAAGGAAGAAACAAAGAAAATAAATTAAGGGCTGAACAAAGTCGTTTAAAAATGTTCAGAAGAACAGATGTTGAACAATTTTGAGTCCTAGAGGTATTGAGTGAGGTGTAAATTCCTCAAATCTGAAGTAAAAAAAGAAAAAGAAAAGAAAAAGAAAAAGAAAATAGCGTAAAGGATTGTAGAGGAGGACCATGCCGACAGGAGACCTTTTGGTCCATAACTAGGTCAGATGCGAAAAAATATAATAATGTAGTCTGACTTTTGGCTTTTACAGTTAGACGATGTGATCAAAATCAATTTAAGAACGTCAGGGATTTATGTATTATTTCTATTTAATCTAGGAATACTCTGACAAAGAATTTTATTCAGAATGATAGAGAGGAAGGTGAAAGGTCAGAGGAACGGAATTGTGGAATAGGGGAAGGAGGGGCAATGAAAGGACTAGGAAATAGAAGATGACTACCCTCATGTCATCTCAAAAAAAAAAAAAAAAAAAAAAAAAAAAAAAAAAAAAAAAATATATATATATATATATATATATATATATATAACAACATATATATATATAACAACAACAACAACAACAACAACAACAACAACAACAACAATAATAATAATAATAATAATAATAATAATAATAATAATAATGATAATAATAATAATAATAATACATATAGTAAAGGCTTTTTCCCCCTTACAAGGGAGGTAGCCATAAAGCGAAGGCAGAAAATCCACTCCCATCCATTCCATCCCCGAAAACACTCCACACCCCCTCCACCCTCCCTCCCATCTTAGCACCTCCTAGATGACGGGTCATCCCTGCACCCTGTCCACTGCCCTGGGTCAGAAGCAGTGTCGCAGGACACAGCACATCCACAGCAAGGCCGCTTCATTAAATCGGCGACCCCCCCTCTCCGTCCCCCCTTGCATATAAGGAGAGGACGGGGAGAAATCCCTTCGGGCTGCGTCAAAATTTTTGCTCACACACACTACCTCACCCCCCATTCCCCCGTCCATTCCACCTCATGCATCACAACATTTTCCATATACAACCATTCTCCATTCACCCCTGTCTTCTGTCCTCTCCCGTCCTTCCTCAACAGACATTCCCCTCTTCCCCAAAGCCCCCTTCATCCCATCCATCCATCTCATCCTAGGACGTCTCCTCATGTTCACTCCCTCTACATCTGCCTTCCATACCTCTTTTACCAGTCTTTCTTTACTCATTCTTTCCATGTGTCCAAACCATCCTAATACTCTTTCATCAACCCTATCTCCCAGCTCCCTTTCCACCCCTGTTCTCCTCCTCACCTCCTCATTTCTCACTCTATCAAGCCTAGTAACCCCCATCATACTTCTCAGACACTTCATCTCAAACACATTCAAGTTCCTTCTCTCTTCCTCTCTCATGTTCCATGTTTCTGCTCCATACAGTGCTGTTGGCACAATCACTCCTTCATACAGTCTCCTCTTAGCATCCATTCCCAGATTCCTATTCCTCATTACACTTTTTAAACCACCAAGGCATTTATTCGCTTCTCTCAATCTACATTCTACCTCCACCTTCACTCCACCCTTTCCTGCCACATTTGCACCCAAATATCTAAAACTATCCACTTCCTCCAGTTGCTCTCCCTTAATGCTCACTTCCAGATTACTGCCACTTTCACCCCTTGTACATCTCATCACCTTACTTTTACCCACATTTATCTTCAGCTTCCTTCTTTCACACACCTCAAACTCTGTCACTAACTTCCTCAATCCCTCCTCCGATCCTACCACAAGCGCAGTGTCGTCCGCAAACAACAGCTGGTTCACCTCCCACTTTTCTCCATTTTCCTTAACCTTCTCCAATCCCTGACCCACTACCCTTGCATTCACCTCTCGCACCACCCCATCCATGTATAAGTTGAACAGCCAGGGTGACATAACGCATACCTTGACGAAGTCCCACCTTTACCTCAAACCACTTACTCTCTCCATTTCTAATCCTGACACAAGCTCTACTACTCTCATAAAAACTCTTGACAGCTCCCAGAAGCTTTCCTCCTATCCCGTATATCCGCATAACCTCCCACAGTGCCTTTATGTCTACCCTGTCGTAAGCCTTTTCCAGATCCATAAAGGCCCCAAAAACATCCTTCCCCTTTCCTATAGCTTTCTCACATATCTGTCTTACCACAAAAATCTGATCTTCGCAACCCCCACCTATCCAAATTTCACACTGTTTCTCACTAGTTACTCTCTCTATTCCTGTCCTTATCTTCTCAATCAAGACCCTCCCATAAGCCTTCCCAACTACACCTATCAAAACTGATCCTTCTGAAACTACTACTTTCACACTTGTCCCCATTTCCCTTATAAAGTAGAATTATACAGACACTCCTCCAGTCCTTTGGCACTCTATCTTCTCTTAAACAAACATTAAATAACCTCACCAGCCAGTCCACCATCACTATACCTCCTTTTTTAAGACATTCTGCATGGCATCCATCCATACCAGGTGCCTTACCTGCTTTCATCATCTTAACTGCTGCCTTCACTTCATCTTTCCTTATTTCTCCTCCATTTTCCTCACTCATCACTCTCATTTTCTTAGCATTTCCCACTGCAGCTATCTTTCCCTCCCTATCCTCCTTTACATTAAGCAACTCCCTGAAATATTCTGCCCATCTTCCCCTTACTGCCTTCTCCTCCATTATCATCTCTCCATCTGCACCTTTTACCTTTTCTTCTCTACTTGATTTGCCTCCTCTTCCTCTCTTAATTTCTTTCCAAAACATCTCTCTTTATTACTTTCAAAATTTTCTGTCATACTCTTACCCCTTTTTACATCTGCTCTCCTCTTTGCCTCCTTTACCTTTTTCTTTACTTCTCTTTTCTTTTCTTTGTACGTCTCATATGACTCCCTCGTCCTATTTTGTAACCAATCTGTGTAATCTCGCTTCTTCTCTTCTACAACCTTCTTCATTTCCTCATCCCACCATTCACTACCCTCTCTTCTATTTCCTCCTGACCTTCATGTTCCACACACCATCCTTGCACACTTAGTGACTCCCTCCTTGAACCATCCCCATTCCTCCTCCACACCTACCTCCACTCTATCCTTCACTCCCTCCCACTCCTCCTTCAGCTTCCTCTTGTACTCCTTCTCCTTTTTCTCTTCGTTTAAAGAGTTCACTCTAAGCACCTCCCTACCTATTGTCCCTTTCCTCTTTCTCCATCTGTCCTCCACTCTCAACTTACCTTCCACCAGAAAATGATCTGATATTCCCCCACCCTCTCCCCTTAGCACATGTACATCCCTAACTCTTCCTATCATAATCCTATTTACCACTACATAGTCCATTAAAGCTCTATCTACCACCTTTCCCTCCACCATCCTCTCCCATGTGTACTTATGCTTGACTTTCTTCCGAAACACTGTATTTGCTATCATCAACTCTCTTTCTAGACACATTTCCACCATCAACTCTCCACTACGATTCTTTCTTGGAACTACACACTTCCCAACCACTCCATCAATTGGCTCCTTTCCTACCCTAGCATTAAGGTCTCCCAGTATTATTACATTTACACTTCTCCCTAAACCCTCTATGCACTCATTTAAATCTATCCAAAAGGCCTCCCTTTCCTCTAAACTCTTCTCACTGCCAGGCCCATATGCACTTACAAAAAACCCACATCTCCTTTCCCAGTTTCACCTTCATCTACATTATCCTTGAGGAAACCTCCTTCCACTCCACTACACGTTTACCTATCTCTTCACTTACTAGAATAGCCACCCCTTCCCTCCCTCGCCCTCTCTTCACTCCTGATAACCTCCCATTTACACTCCCAAACTTACAATCGCCCTTCCCTTTCAGCTTAGTTTCACTCAAAGCCAACACATCCATCTTTCTTCTCACAAACATACTACCTATCTCTTCCCTTTTCCTCTCATCTGTATCACATCCACGCACATTAAAAGACCCAATAATAATAATAATAATAATAATAATAATAATAATAATAATAATAATAATAATAATAATAATAATAATAATAATAATAATAATAATAATAATAATAATAATAATAATAATAATAATAATAATAATAATAAAAATAATAATAATGATAATAATGATAATAATAATATGATTATAATAATAATGATAATAATAATAATAATAATAATAATAATAATAATAATAATAATAATAATATTAATAATAATAATAATAATAATAATAATAATAATAATAATAATGATTAATAATTAATAATAACAATAATAATAATAATAATAATAATAATAATAATAATAATAATAATAATAATAATAATAATAATGATAATAATAATAACAATAATAATAATAATAATAATAATAATGATAATAATATGTCTTGACCAAAGAACGAAATCTAGCTAGATGACTCATCTTGAAGAATTTCTTTTGGCCATTACTAGACAATTTCCTTCCCTTTTTCCTCTAAGTCAGCGTTTCCCAACCTTCTCCGACCATAGCACCCCCTGGTGTCATGTCTAAGCAGTCCAACATCCCTATCTTGTTATTAGAAGGATAAAAGAAAGTGAAGTGCACTGTTTGATGATTCATTCTCTTTATACCTTAGAACCGAAACAAATTGACAATGTTGTTTGTCAAAGAGATAAGAACAAAATAGAAAAAATAGAATAGCATGGAAAAAGTAAAATGTGCACAACTGGATAAGCAGTGATACATTTGTCAATATGATATTTTGTGTGCATCACTCCCCAACTCTTTCCTATAATTGATATCAGAACCCCAAGTTCGAAAACGCTGATCTAAGGGTACATCGCCGTAACAAGCTGTGTAAATTGTTCCGTGTGTCCAAGTGATCTTCATCACTACGTGACACTTTTGTTGAGTTTTCTATCTTTTTCCTTTTTATTTTTTTTGTATTTTCTGAAAGTTATCAATTATTTCTATCGGCCACACGCTATATTGGTCCCCATCACTCTCTCTTCTAATCTTAGATCTAGTGTACCATGACAAAACAGTCGTATGTTACATGGGGACTACTAAAGGCGGTGATCACACTGATATGCAGCCCACAGCTTTCGGGAAGGAATCTGATATGCTGAAAAGAAAAAAAAAATTCCTTCAGTATACTAAATGGCGTTCTTCGTAAACTGTTAAGAAAACAAAATAGTTTCCAAAAAGTGATTTGACGGTGGAATAATTGCTGGAGGTAGGCGGTATCATTGATTAATTGGAGGTTGGAGGAAAAATAGCCCAGTGTGATAGTGAGTTAACTGATCGATTATTATTTGTGTTCGCTGTGTATTGAAACGAAACGACAACGAATGAAGCAATACAGACTAAACGATCGACTTGAACGCAAACACAAACAACCACCATCGTGAATTCGAATATCTAGAAGAAGACTTTGCTTACATTATTCTAGACTTTCCTAAGAACCTATAAAGGATGTGTCTAACATTCGTATAGGCTTAACTTCTCTTAACTTCTGAATATATGACGCAAAATCAATTTGACATTTGGAGATTCGAAAATTAGAAAAAATCATTACCGAAGTCGTTTCAACTTAAACGAACAAACAACACTTGACGATCATCAACTGGGTCGGTTATCACTGACTCCTATGTCTTGTTAATAAAGTGATTACAATATAGGAAACTAGTTTCACATATGGTAAAAATACCCGTAATATTATTATAAATAATCTACTAGTAGCTAGTTTGCGTCTCTGAATGTCGTTATTTCGTAGCATTGGATCGTAAATATGATTGTGATTTTCTAAATGAGGTGGGGTGTGGGGGTGTGGGGATGTGGGGGTGTGCTACCTCTCGTTCTTCCGCGACGCAGTTATCCATAGAAGGTGATCGTGTTTACAGTGAATTTCGTGATGTGACCGAAGTCGCGTTCGAAGTACATTTGGGGTCTGAAGTTCATCATATTTTATTCTCAATTCGTGAACGATTAAATCAATATTTTTCGTCTGTTCGTTGTAAGGCTTCCGGGGACAACCAGAATGAAATATGTAAATTGTCAGGGAATGAAATTGATTAATAAGTGCATTATATAATTGTTGATTTATAAAGTCACATACATACATACATACATACATACATACATGCATACATGCATACATGCATACATGCATACATGCATACATGCATACATGCATACATGCATACGACATACACATACATACATACGACATACACATACATACATACGACATACACATACATACATACACACATATACATACACACATATACATACACATATACATACATACATACATACATACACATACATACATACATACACCACACACACACACACACACACACACACACACACACACACACACACACACACACACACACACACACACACACACACACACACACACACACACACACACACACACACACACACACACACACACACACACACACACACACACACACACACAAACACGCACGCAATTCCTTTTTAACGTACAAACTTTGGGCCCCATCTGTATTATCATTACGGCAGTGTGAAATATATTGTGTGAACAGCGTATGGCAAAAGTGTTGACAAATTCGGTGTTGAGTTTCATTGCAAGTAAGTGTATCATGATACACGTAAGGATACCGATCATTATATCAAGGTAAGTTTAGATACACCTGTTTCTACTATTGATTTCCCCCAAGAAAAACATATATTACGTTGATGTATTATAATTTACAAAATTATCATTTTATTTTGTATTACTATATCGCGTAGATGTGCACTTCTAAAAAATTACCCCACTACAACTACAAAGAAGTATCTCTTTATATAAATTTCTAAGGCCAATATTCACATTCAACATTTAATACCCTCACATGCTGAACTAATCAACAAGGACAAATGTCCCATTTCTTATTAATTACTCGCCAGGATTGGTACCTAATACTCGGTAACTTCAACTTCCCAGTGACAGTTACTTGTTACCGCTCAATCATGTTACCCTATTCCCGTTACCAGTTACGATGTAGACATCACCTATTACCCCATTACTGTTACCCATGTGTCCATAGTCCTGTTACTCCACATCGTCCACCTATTTGTTCCTATCAGTAACTTATGTCACTCTAAATAAACCATTTGGCAACCGCTAATGACCTGTTCACATTAGCGGTTTCAACCGCGGCGGTTAAATTACAATTAACATCGTCCACCTATTTGTTCCTATCAGTAACTACCCTTATGTAACTCTAAATAAACCATTTGGCAACCGCTAATGACCTGTTCACATTAGCGGTTTCAACCGCGGCGGTTAAATTACAACGTTAGTCAATGGAGGCATTCAAACCCAACTGGGCAGCTTTTCCTTGACTATGCGGTACCATGGCGGTTTCCGCGCGGTTTAAACCAGCAGTGTGAATAGGGCCTAAGTGCTGTTATGGGGAGGGTAGTTGGAGGGGGGAAAGGGAAGAAGGGGGGAGATCCAAAGGGGGAAGGAGGGTAAGGTAAGGAAGGGGGTGGGGGATTAGGGGGTGGGGGAAGGTAAAAGGTCAGAGGATCGGAATGGGGGAAGGTGGGGGGGATAATGGAAGAGGGGGGGAATGGAAGAAGGTGAAGAGACAAGGGAGGAGGTAAGGCTATAAGGAGGGAAGGGGAAAGAAGGAGAAGGGAAGGGGGGGAATGGGAGAAGGGGGGAGGAAAGAAGGCGAAGGCGGGGAAAGAGAAGGGGGAAGGGTCAAGGTTGGAAGGGGGATGGGAAGAAAGTCGGAGGTGGGGGAAATGGGAGAAAGGGAAAAGGGGGATGAAGGTTGGAAGGGGGGAGAAGGAAGGGG
>NC_134820.1:21612804-21625304 GCF_046742065.1 Oratosquilla oratoria | reverse complement strand
GACGGGAAGGAGAAGAGACGGGAAGGAGAAGAGACGGGAGAGGAAGAGACGGGAAGGAGAAGAGACGGGAAGGAGAAGAGACGGGAAGGAGAAGAGACGGGAAGGAGAAGAGACGGGAAGGAGAAGAGACGGGAAGGAGAAGAGACGGGAAGGAGAAGAGACAGGAAGGAGAAGAGACGGGAAGGGCAAGAGACGGGAAGAAGAGACGGGAAGGGAGAGAGACGGGAAGGGAGAGAGACGGGAAGGGAGAGAGACGGGAAGGGAGAGAGACGGGAAGGGGAAGAGACGGGAAGGGAAGAGACGGGAAGGGGAAGAGACGGGAAGGTGAACAGACGGGAAGGAGAAGAGACGGGAAGGAGAAGAGACGGGAAGGGGAAGAGACGGGAAGGGGAAGAGACGGGAAGGGAAGAGACGGTAAGGGCAAGAGACGGGAAGGAGAAGAGACGGGAAGGAGACGGAACGGGAAGGAGACGGGAAGGAAAGGAGAGGGGAAGAGAAGGAGACGGGAAGGGGAGGAGACGGGAAGGGGAGGAGACGGGAAGGGAAGGAGACGGGAAGGGAAGGAGACGGGAAGGGAAGGAGACGTTAAAGGAAGGAGACGGGAAGGGAAGGAGACGGGAAGGGGAGGAGACGGGAAGGGAAGGAGACGGGAAGGGAAGGAGACGGGAAGGGAAGGAGACGGGAAGGGGAGGAGACGGGAAGGGGAGGAGACGGGAAGGGAAGGAGACGGGAAGGAAAGGAAGGGAGACGGGAAGGGGAGGAGACGGGAAGGGAAGGAGACGGGAAGGGGAAGAGACGGGAAGGGGAAGAGACGGGAAGGGGAAGAGACGGGAAGGGGAAGAGACGGGAAGGGGAAGAGACGGGAAGGGGAAGAGACGGGAAGGGGAAGAGACGGGAAGGGGAAGAGACGGGAAGGGGAAGAGACGGGAAGGGGAAGAGACGGGAAGGGAAAGGAAGGAGACGGGAAGGGGAGGAGACGGGAAGGAAAGGAGACGGGAAGGGAAAGGGAGAGACGGGAAGGGGAAGGGAGGAGACGGGAAGGGAATGGGAGGAGACGGGAAGGGAAAGGGAAGAGACGGGAAGGGAAAGGGAGGAGACGGGAAGGGAAAACGGGAAGGAGACGGGGAAGGGGAAGGGAAGAGACGGGAAGGGGAAGGGAAGAGACGGGAAGGGGAAGGGAAGAGACGGGAAGGGGAAGGGAAGAGACGGGAAGGGGAAGGGAAGAGACGGGAAGGGGAAGGGCGAGACGGGAAGGGGAAGGGCGAGACGGGAAGGGGAAGGGCGAGACGGGAAGGGGAAGGGAAGAGACGGGAAGGGGAAGGGAAGAGACGGGAATGGAAGAGACGTGAAGGAGAAGAGACGTGAAGGAGAAGAGACGGGAAGGGGAAGAGACGGGAAGGGGAAGGGAGAGAGAGGGAAGGTTAGGGAAGGGAAGAAAAGGAAAGCAAAGGGAAGAAAAGTATGGGAAAGGAGATAAAGGGAAGGGATGGAAGGGAATAGAATGTAAGGAAAGGGAAAGGAAGGGAGGGGAAGGGAGAGAAGAGTAAGGAAAGGGAAGAGAAGAAAAAAGGGAAGGAAAGGTAAGGAAAAGGAAGGTAAAAAGAAAGAAAAGGAGGGAAAGAAAAGGAAGAGAAGAGAGGGAAAGGGAAGAGAATGAAAAAGGGAAAAGGAAGGTAAAAGGAAGATAATGAAAAGAAAGGGAGGGAAAAAGAAGGGAATGGAGGGAAAGGGAAGAGAATGATAGATAAAAGAGAGAAAGAAAGAAGAAGAAAAAAAAAGAGCTTAAAGTTTTGAGGACATAATGGACATATGGGCGTGATTTCATATAGGTGGGCGTGATTTGAGGCGGGTGGGCGTGGTTGGTTTTGGGCGCATTATTTCATCCTTTGTAGGTCAGAGGCTTCTCCAAGATGAAAAGAATAGTTTGGTGACAGTGAAAATGAAATACGTGATCTTTAGTGGTATTGCTTCACTATTAAGGTGGTGGCACACTAGGCTGGCATGCTACTTGATTTTGATACTTACCTTTGCTACTTGCTTTTGCTACTTTTGCTACTTGCTTTTGCTACTTGCTTTTGTTACTTTTGCTACTTGTTTTTGCTACTTTTGCTACTTGCTTTTGCTTTGCTACTTGATTTTGATACTTACCTTTGCTACTTGTTTTTGATACTTGCTTTTGCTACTTGCCTTTGCTACTTGCCTTTGCTACTTGCCTTTGCTACTTGAATTTGCTACTTGCTTTTGCTACTTGCTTTTACTACTTGCTTTTACTACTTGCTTTTGCTACTTGCTTTTGCTACTTGGTTTGAGTAGAAACTACTTCGGTTACAATATTCTAGACTTCCGTAATAAGAACATCTAAACAATGTGTTCTAACATTCGTATTCTAAGTTTAACTTCTCTTAGCTCGTCATTCGGCTTCTTACTATATGACACAAGAGTAATTTGACATTTGGAAATTCGAAAAACAAAAAAAATTGTAACCGAAGTCGTGTCTACTCAAACGAAATAGCAAAAGCAAGTAGCATGCTAGCGAGAAATGCCCAGTGTGACGCCACCTTTACCTAGTTTCTCCTTATCTGAATAACCTCATCCGGTGTTAGTGATGGTAATAGTAATACTGTAATGGTAGTGATAGTAACTATTGCGTTGGGATTAGTGGTGGTAGTATTGGGAGTGATGATAGTAGTATTCGTGGTAGTACTTTGTGATGGTAATAGTGATGATAGTAGTTATGATGATTGTAATAATGATAGCAATAATGATAGCAATAACGAAATTATTGTGGTGATAATGATGATGGTGATGATGAGCTCCACAGTCATCTCTGCTTACATCACCAAAAACCTCAACATCACAACCCAGCTTCACTCAGCACACCACACTTCACCGGAGCACTGTCGTGGCTTCACCAGCGCCGACCGTTGAAGAGTTCGTTTGAGTAAAAAACGACTTCGGTTACGATATTTGAATTTTCAAATCTCCAAATATAAAATCCTCTTTCCGTCATATATAGCAAAACTGAAAGGTGAACCTAGGTATTATAAACCTATACGAACGTTAGACATAATGCTGAAATGTTTTTAGAGAGGTGTAGGTTTCTGCAAACGAAATAAAATCTAGTTATTCAAATTTAGGTTGAAGGTAAGGTGACTGAGGAAAAATAGCCCAGTGTGATACCCCAGTAGGCGATGACGGTAAAGGTAGAGGCGATTGGTGATGGCCACGGGCCCAGGCATGCATACCCCATCCTCTATTTCGCGCGTGCGTGCGTGCACGTGCGCGCGCGCTTGGCGTCTGCAGTTCGCAAATCAGTACTGGAGTGTCGGGAGAGGGAGTGCGTGATGAAGTGCGGAAGAAGACTCCCCCCTCACCCCCTCACCCACTCCCCCCGTCCTTATCCCCCCCTACCCTCAGTCTCCTCTCTCCACCCTTATCCTCCCTCCCTCCTTCCCCCCCCCACCACTCTGCTCCCACCTCTCCTCTCTTTCATTCGCTCTCTTTTCACTTCGACCTCTCTCTTCTCACCAGTCATCCTCTTCTCTCTTTACCCCAACCCTATCTCTACAGACCTCCTTCCTCACCTCCTCTCCTCCTCCTCTTCCTCCTCTCCCGCCACCTCCCTCTTCTCCTCTCTTCTCTTCCCTCTCCTCCTCCCTCCCCTACCTCCTTCCCTTTCTCTTCTCCATCTCTTCCTCTTCTGGTGCTAGATTGTCCACAAGGATGGAAGCGTTGGTAAAGTACAACCCATAACACATATCTTCTTCTTCCTCCTCCCTCCTCCTCCTTTTCTTCCTTCATTTGTTCCTTATCCTATCCCCTTCTTTATCTACTCTTCCTATTGCTGCTCATACCTCGAAAGCCTTGCGCTCCTTTCTTCCTATTTTCTTTCTTCCTTTCTTCCTCTTCCTTTCTTCCTCATCCTTTCTTCCTCTTCCTTTCTTCCTCATCCTTTCTTCCTCTTCTCCTCTTCCTTTCATCTTTCTTGTTCCTCTCTTCTTCCTTTCTTCTCTTAATGATGAGAGGCTGATGAAAGTTAAGGGTTTCAAACATCTGGGGTCACATATGGCAGGGAACGGAGGAGTGGGAGTGGAGAGAAGCTATTGAATAAAGGAAACGCGTAAATGTCAGGGGAAGGGCAATGAAAAGTCTTTTGAGAAAGAGTTGTCTCGTGGTTAGTGCAAAGAGAAGGTTTACGAAAACATTATCATAACCACGGCAGAAAGTGTCTGAACATGTTTGAGATGAAATGTTTGAAAAGTATAGTAAATGTTACAAGGATGGATGAAGTAAGAAATGTAGAAAAGAGACAAAGAAAGAAGTTAAAGAGCTTTCGAATAGGGTAGATTAGATTTCTGAGGTGGTTTGGGCATGTAGTGAGCGCTGAAACTATCATATGTTTTAAGAAACGGTTAAACAACTTTATGAATGGGGATGACAGGTGGTAATGGACATGGAACTGCCTAGTGTGGGCCTCATGGTCTCTTGCAGTCTCCTTCATTCATATGTATGTTCTTATGTTCATGTAGAGAACGAGTGAAGTAAGAATAGCATAAAGGAACGTGGAAACCAAAAGTGGATGGAGTGAACTTGGGTGGAAGACCGAGAATGAGGTGAATGAGGGGCACTGGATGGAAAAGGAATTCCTGTCAAACGAGGAAGAGAGTGTACACACATCGATCATCACGTGGCATGGAACGTGCATGATGTCGCCCACGACCTGACGCTTCTCTGCCAGTGCGACCCTGCTTGTCCCGACCTAACCTAATCCAGTGCTATTGTGTAATTACGCACCACGGGTGACTACCCACGTGGTATATATATATAGCGGCTCCCGCCGCATGTAAAATCAGTTCACTCGTACCTTACAATAAAGGAGACGAACTCACCAAAACAGCTTTCTCTTCACCAGCAGTAGCATCGCTACAAGAGGGAGAGCAAAAGACGGAAGTAAATGCAGAAGGGCTCGCCATGTGATGAAGCGGTGGAGGTTAACATGCCTCAGCTCAATTCAATTTACAGGAAATATGCATTTCTACTATACACTCATAGTATCATCTTTGCTATCCACTGCATATGATAATATTCACGACTTGTATATTCCTGTATACTGTACATGTTGCCCCTTTCTCATTCCTATGATCACACTATTCATCTTTACAAAGAATTGCAGTGTTATAGAGTACCAACAGGGGGCGATGATGCCTATATCGATGTCGGAAGAAGAAGAAGAAGAAGAAGAAGAAGAAGAAGAAAAAAAAAAAAAAAACGAGGAATGAAGCGAGGTCATGCATTCTTGTCTCCAATGTCCTATGGCTTGGTTCGAACTCGAGAAGGGCAAAGGGAACACCGATATCCGCTTTGTGAATATAACTACCGTTTATAAAGCTTAGTGTGATGTTATGAATTAGTTGTCCTGTTGTGTATTAGTTTAGTTAATAAAACTAGATTAACGTAGCAACTCCTAGAACCATGGGTCCCGAGGTTGTGGCATTAGGCCTCCTGCCCCCCTCCCCCCTCTCCCCCTTCCCCTTCCCCCTCCACATGTTCAAACCCCCCTTCCCTCCCCCAAAAAAGCCTCTTTATTCTATTTTTTTATTATTATTTTTTATTATTATTTAAGGATTACAGGTGATCAATGAAGACACAAGTCCCTAGTCTTTCTCATTCTCACGCCCTCACCATCATTCTCACGCTTGCGCCCTCACCCTCACCTCCCCTCACCCTCACGCCCTCACGCCCTCACCCTCACGTCCTCACCCTCACGTCCTCACCCTCACGTCCTCACCCTCACGTCCTCACCCTCACGCCCTCACCCTCACACCCTCACCCTCACCCTCACCCTCACGCCCTCACCCTCACGCCCTCACCCTCACGCCCTCACCCTCACGCCCTCACCCTCACGCCCTCACCCTCACGCCCTCACCCTCACCCTCACCCTCACGCCCTCACCCTCACGCCCTCACCCTCACGTCCTCACCCTCACGTCCTCACCCTCACATCCTCACCCTCATGTCCTCATCCTCACGTCCTCACCCTCATGTCCTCACCCTTACGTCCTCACCCTCACTCACTCTCTTTTACCCTTATCCTCACCCTTACCCTTATCTTTACTCATACTCCTCCTACTTCTACTCCTACCCCTACCCCTACTACATACACTCCTAGACCTATTCCTAATCATACTCCCACTCTCGCTCTTACCCATACTCTGACTTTCGCTTCTCTCACTCTCGCCTTCCCTCTCAGCTGTTTGCTAATTTGCCTCCTTGCCCCGGCCCGCAGCCCCGCCCCCCTGGAGCAGCTACGCCGGGCCCCCCGACAGCCTATCGCGTTCCTCGCTTGCTCCCTCTTCTGCCCCTCCTCCACGCCCCATTGTCCTTCCCCTGTGTTGACCTACTTCCTCCTCCTCCTCCTCCTCTCCTCCCCCCTCCTCCTCGAACTCCTCCTCCTCCTCCTCCGCTACCTCGTCCTTCCAGTGCCAGAGAATCTGCGGGCCAGGTAACGGAGGAGGGAAGGTGGGCGAGGGTGACGTCAGAGGAGCTTGTGGTGGTGTGAGTCTGTATTGGTGAGGGTGGGGGGGATATTGTGGTACTGGGAGGCATCTTGGGGTGGTTAAGGAAGGTTGTGATGATGACGGATGGGGGCTTGAGGTGGTGGGGGGCATATTGTGGTAGGGGGAGGGAACTTGTGTTGATCGGGGCATGGCCGGGTAGCTTATAGTGATAGGGGGGCCCGGGGCCTGCCGTAGCTCGGTTGGTATAGTACGCGTCTGGTAACCGTGCGGTGAATTCGTCGTCTGTTCGAACCCCGATCGCTGATCCCCTTGGACCTGAGGTGACTTGGAATTCACTGTGTGTTGGTGGTTAGGGGTGGGGTTGGGGGTTAGGGATGGGGTTGGGGGTTAAGGGTGGGGGGTTAAGGGTTAGGGGTGGGGTTGGGGGTGGGGGAGGGAGCGGTTGTCATGGAGGAGAATAGAATTGACGGCAGCCAGGTTAAGTAATTGTATTACACGGTAATTACAGTTGACGTCACTGTTATGTATGGGGAGGTAATTACCCAAAGGGTAATTGTTCTTAATATATGGAGGTGATTGTGATAGGCGAAGGTAATGATGACGTAATGGGGTATTGTGACGTAAGAAGGATAGGGAAGATGGAAAGGAGGTTAGCGGGGTAAGTTGGGGGAGATGGGGAAGTTAGGGGAGAAAGTTAGGGAGATTGGGATGTTGGGGAGATGGAGAAATTTGGGGGTGGGTGAATTGGGGAGATGGGGAAATTTGGGGGTGGAGGAGTTTGGGAGGAGAAATTTGGGGTGGGGGAGTTGGGGAGATGGGGTAATTGGGGAGATGGGGAAGTTGGGGAGGAAGTTAGGGGCTAAGTTTGAGAGATGGGAAAGTTAGGGAATTTTGGGGATTAAGTTGGGGAGATGGGGAAATTTTGGGGTGGGGAGTTCGGGAAGTGGGGAATTTGGGGAAAAGGAGAAATTGGAGAGATGGGGAAATTGGGGATATGGGGAAATGGGGAAATTGTGGAAATGGGGAAATTGGGGATATGGGGAAATGGGGAAATTGGAGAAATGGGGAAATTGGGGAAATGGGGAAATTGGGGAAATGGGGGAAATTGGGAAAATGGATGATATGGAAATTGGGGAGAAGTAGCCTACTCTGGGAGTTACGTAGTTGCGGCCGAAGCCGTCACCTATGCCTTATTATGCGTTTTAAGGACTGTTGGGGGCAGGTAATCGTCACTACTGGGAATCGGAGGGGAGTGCGGGATTCGAACCCACAGCTAAACGAATGGGAATTATTCAAAATGGGGTGAAGTGTAGAATGTTGGCACGTTAAGATACAGAGGTTTCTTTGAGGTGAGTCAAACTCGAGGCTACACTATACTGTATTATTTGGATGATGGAGAACATAAAAACAGGGGAAGGCTCGGAACCCTAAACACTCTAACGTTTCGTTCGCGTAGAACTTCTTCAGAAGTTCTACGCGAACGAAACGTTAGAGTGTTTAGGGTTCCGAGCCTTCCCCTGTGTTTTATGTTCTCCATCATCCAAATAATTTGTCTAAAATACTTATCAATACTGTGTTATGTACACTTAAAACCCACTATCGGAGAAATAATATCAGAAGTACAGGAGATCCGTATATTTCGACTACTATCTGTGGTCCTCTTCAGCAGAATGACTACAGATAGCAGTCGAAATAGACGGATCTCCTGTACTTCTGATATTATTTCTCCGATAGTGGGTTTTAAGTGTGTGTTTACAAATGTGTTATAACATTAAAGTTTCCCATACTGTATTATACAATGCTGTATATTGCAGCATTGTATTATCAGCTTGCGAGATGACCACGTCACACAGGGGCCACTGCTCGATTACTAGACGAGAAATCAATGTGCTTCTGGTGTGTGGTATGATGTAATGTGATGTGCCATGATTTGGAGTGATGTAACATGATCAGATTTAGAGATGTGTAGAAAAGAAAAAAAGGACAAGTCACAGGCAAAGGAAAAAGTATCTGCGGTAGGTACAAGACACGCTTAAGAGAGAGGAAGGAAGGAAAGAAAGAAATAGAAAGAAAAAAAGAAAGAAAGAAAGAAAGAAAGAAAATGATGGTCATAAGATCGCCGAAGAAAGAGCCTTCAGCTGGTGGGGGACGGAGGGCAGACTCTACTGTAGACTCAGGTGACCCAAAGAGTCTTGAAACTTCGCTGCGGACGCGTGGCAGGGTTCTCGAGAGCCTTCGGGTGACGCAAGAGACCCTAAGAACCTCCAAGAAACACCAGAAAGAGACCCTTTGGAGACACGGGAGAGTCTGAGGAGTCCACAAAAAGAGACCAAAGACGAACTGGCATTGCTCTCGAGAGCCTTCGGGTGGCGCAAGAGACCCTGAGAACCCCAAGAAACACCAGAAAGAGACCCTTTGGAGACACGGGAGAGTCTGAGGAGTCCACAAAAAGAGACCAAAGACGAACTGGCATTGCTCTCGAGAGCCTTCGGGTGGCGCAAGAGACCCTGAGAACCCCAAGAAACACCAGAAAGAGACCCTTTGGAGACGCGGAAGAATCTGAGGGTCCACAAGAAGAGACCAAAGACGAACTGACATCGCTGTACTGGCTCTACTTCGAGTGTACTCACTACTTACCCACGATCTCAAGTCTTGAGCGGTTCTTCGGGTTGAGGTGACGTTCTGTAAACCAAAAACAATCTTCAGGCGTCAACCATGATAAGATTCGTAAAGGATGACTTTCTTTAGCGAGTGTGTTAAGTAGACAATAAATGAAATAATTCATGTTCTTTGAACTATTCAGGAAAATTCTGTAGGCAAGAGTGCTTTAAGAACTTGTCCCAGCAGGTTGAAAAATACGCTTGTTTTCTTTGAGTGTCTGAAGACAACTGAAATGGACATAGATGAGCTGGGTATTTTTTTTTTTGTTAACAATGAATGTAATCGAAAGGAGTCGAAATGAAAGCCTCCAATAGACCAATTGGTCCTTATAAGGGCAACAGGTTTAGTTGTAAGGTGAGGTTTTAACCTTAATGACTGAAACGTTTAGTTTTTTCTTCATCCTCATTTCGTTTCCTTATTTCACCCTAATCATGTTCATTCATTTTTGTCTTTATTTGATTGTCCTCTACGATGCCACTTCTCTTTAATACCTCCCTCTGTGTGTTTGTCCTCTTGACAAAATACGTTGTCCTCCTAGATTAGTCTGTCCCCCTTACAGAATACTTTGTCTCCTTGCAGAATACGTTGTCCTACAAACTAGTTTGTCCCCCTTGCAGCAGACTACTATGTCTCCCTTGTAGAATGTTTTGTCCCCCTACAGACTACTTTGTCCCCCTTGCAGAAGATTTTGTCCCACTTTAAGAATACTTTGTCCCCCTTGCAGAATATTTTGTCCCCATTTAAGAACACTTTGTCCCCCTTTAAGAACACTTTGTCCCCCTTTAAGAACACTTTGTCCCCCTTTAGGAACACTTTGTCCCCCTTTAGGAGCACTTTGTCCCCTTTTGTGAGACACTGTGTCCTCCTACAAACTAGTTTGTCCCTCTTACAAAATCCTTTGTCCTCACAGTCTTCTCGACCTCCTGCGGACTTTATCCCACCTGACATCTTTCGTCCTAACTTTCGTCTTTGGGACCGAATTCAGTGTTGGCACTTCAGTGATTATCAGTTCCGTGTCCTTTCAGCCCCCCTGAAGCCGCTTCAGGAACAGAAACCTCTTCACTTCAGAGGTCTCCCGTTCTTCGTTCCCTTCCCCTTTCTCTCTTCATTCTCTTTCGACTCTCCTTCTCCGTTTTCTTTATCATCTCCATTATCTTTCCCTTTCCTCTCCTCTTACCATATTTCTTGACTTCCCCTTTCTATTTCCCGTTTCCCCCCCCTTTCCCCGCTCCTCTTTCTCCCTATCCATGCTTTACAGGTTTAATGGGTTCCTCCTTCCCTCTTACCCCTTACCCGTACCCCCTTTCCCCGTTCCTCCTTTCCCCTTTCCCTCTTCCCCTTTCCCCCTTTCCCGTTCCCCCTTTCCCCGTTCCACCTTCCCCCTTACCCCCTTCCTCCTTTCCCCATTACCCCTTTACCCGTTCCCCTTCCCCCCTTTCCCCGTTCCACCTTCCCCCCTTACCCCCCTTCCGCCCCCCTTACCCCCTTCCTCCTTTCCCCATTACCCCCTTTCCCCGTTCCCCTTTCCCCATTACCCCTTTCCCTGTTCCCCTTTCTCCATTACCCCTTTCCCCGTTCCCCTTTCCCCATTCCCCCTTTCCCCCTTCCCCTTTCCCCCTTCCCCATTCCCCTTTCCCCATTCCCACCTTCTCCCTATCCCTCTTTCCAGGTTTATTGGCTTCCCCCCTCCCCTCTTCCCCCTTACCCCTTACTCTGTTCTCCCTCTTCCCTTCCCCCTTCCCCCTTTTCCCTTCCCCCTTCCCCTTCCCCTTCCCCCTTCCTCCTATCTCCCCTTTCCAGGTTTCCTGCCTTTCCCCTTTCGTCCTTCCCCCTTTCCTCCTCCCCTTCCCCCTTTCTCCCATCCCTTTCCCCCTCCCTTTCCCCCTCCCCCTTCCCCCTTCCCCTTCCCCCTTCCCTTTCCCCCTCCCTTCCCCTGTCCCTGCTTTCCTAGTTTCCTGCCTCCCCCCTTTCCCACTTCTCTTATTTACCCTCTTCCCCATTTCCCCTCGTTCCCCTCTTTCTCCTTCCCCTCTTTAACACCTTTTGCCACTTCCCTTCTTAATAGCTTTACTCCTTTACTTCCCCTTTCCCCCTTTACCCTTTTAATGATTTCTCCTTCACCATTTTACCATATTATCACTTAATCGCTTTATCATCCATTACACCCTAACCCGCTGTCTGAGCGGGTTAGGGGGTCGTTACTTGCGGCGAAGGACGAGGGGAATGCGGTTCGAACCCTGTCACCGGCAAAGCTGAACCAAGGGCTTGGTTAATCAAATTCCACGCTACAAAGCCCTCTGTGAGGGGCATCGTCCTAGCCTTCCGAAAGGGGAGTTTGTGACGTTAAACCATATCAGCATCATTACCCCTTTAACCCTCTACTCCTCAACTTTACTCAATTCCTACACTTTACCACTCTCTACTCCTCTACTCTTTTCCCATTCCATCCCTACACCACAGCAATATTTTAGTGTGTGTGTGTGTGTGTGTGTGTGTGTGTGTGTGTGTGTGTGTGTGTGTGTGTTGTATTTTACGGGAAGGGGAGCCACGCTCGTGGTGTCCCGTCTTCATATCTCATTTTATCTAAACTATTTTTAAGTTCATGTATTGTTTTTGCACACACCACTTTCTCATCTAACTTGTTCCAAATGTCTATTACTGTGTGTGTGTGTGTGTGTGTGTGTGTGTGTGTGTGTGTGTGTGTGTGTGTGTGTGTGTGTGTGTGTGTGTGTGTGTGTGTATACAATCACGGGTATCGTCGTCTTTCAAGACTCTTCGGTTGTTCTGAATATTCCTTCTGCTCTTAGCCATCAACAAGCAGTTACACAGGAACCTATCAACCCCCCCTACCCCGACCACCACCTCCGTCTAGTTTTTCTTCGACCTAATTCTTCGTGAGTAGGTCTAGGTTTATTGCCTTCAAACTAGTTTTTTTTTCCATTTCACCTCGGTCATCCTCATTCTCAGATTCATCCTCAGACACATCTTCGAACTCATCCTCGAACTCATCCTCGAACTCATCCTCGAACTCATCCTCAAACTCATCCTCGAATTCATCCTCGGTCTCATCCTCGAACTTATCCTCGAACTTATCCTCGAACTCATCCTCGAACTCATCCTCGAACTCATCCTCGAACTCATCCTCGAACTCATCCTCGAACTCATCCTCGAACTCATCCTCGAATTCATCCTCGAACTCATCCTCGGATTCATCCTCATCCTCAGATTCAGACTCATCCTCAGACTCATCCTCAGACTCATCCTCAGACTCATCCTCAGACTCATTTTCGGACTCATCCTCGGACTCATCCTCATCCTCATC
>NC_134820.1:21602804-21607804 GCF_046742065.1 Oratosquilla oratoria | reverse complement strand
TCGCTTGACAGCAAGCAAAAATAAAAGGAAAGTATCACTCAGTACAAAAGGAGATTAGACCATAAAGGAAGGTGGTTATTCACAAACTATTACCTCTTTTATCTTTCTGACTTAAAAAAAAAAAATAAAAAAAAAAAAACCCGCTGTGTTTTGGAAACCGGCAACTCGGATCTTCCCCATAGAACTTTCCGGGAAGAAAAGTTGGACTGCTACATGTTATGTGAGAATAGGACTCTGTCGTGGGTTAGAAGGGGAGCAGTCGCCGGTTGCGAGCTCTTCTTCCGAGAGGAAAGGTTGTGTTGATGGACACTGGATAGACGATCCTATTCCATCCCCGTATCATGGAACTACTGAGGGTCGGGATGTGGGTGGTGGAGAGAGGAAGGAGAGAGGAAGGAGAGAGGAAGGAGAGAGGAAGGAGAGAGGAAGGGAGAGTGTAAGGGAGAGTGGAAGGGAGAGGAAGCAGAGAGAGGAAGGAGAGAGGAGAGAGGACGGAGAGAGGAAGGAGAGAGGGGAGAAGGAAGGAGGAGGGAGGAAGGGAGGAAGGAAGAGGAGGGAGGGAGAGGAAGGAGAGGACGAAGGAGAGAGGACGAGAAGGAAGGAGAGGGAAGGAGGAAGAGGAAGGAGAGAGGAAGGAGAGAGGAAGGAGAGAGGAAGGGAGAGGAAGGGAGAGGAGGAGAGAGAGAGGAGAGGGAGAGGGGGGAAGGAGAGAGGGGTGAGAGAGAGAGGGGGAGAGAGGAGAGGGAGGAGAGAGAGTGGGGGGGAAAGGGAGGAGAGAGGGAGAGGGAAGGAGAGGGAGAGAGAGAGGAGGGAGAGAAGGGAGAGAGGAAGGGAGAGGGATGAGAGGAAGGGAGAGTGGAAGGGAGAGTGGCAGGGAGAGTGGAAGGGAGAGTGGAAGGAGAGTGGAAGGGAGAGAGGAAGGCGAGTGGAAGGGAGAGAGGAATGGAGAGAGGGACGGAGAGAGAACGGAGAATGGACGGAGAGGGGGACGGCGAGAGAGAGGTAGGGAGAAAGGAAAGAGAGAGGGAGGGAGAGGGAGAGAGGGGGAGTTCCATGGAGTTACATGAGCAAACGAACAGCAACAGACCTATTGAGAGATAGAGGAGGGAGAGAGAGAGAGAGAGAGGGAGAGAGAGAGAGGGAGAGAGATGGTTTTAGAGGGAGAGAGAGAGAGGGAGTTACATGAGCAAAGAGGAGAGAGGATGGGGGGGAGGGGGGGAGGGAGAGCGGGAGGGAGAGAGAGGGAGGGGAGGGAGGGAAGGAGAGAGGGGGGAGAGAGGGAGGGAGAGAGGGGAGAGAGGAGAGGATGAGAGGGAGAGAGGGAGGGAGAGAGGGAGGGAGAGGGAGGGAGGGAGAGAGGGAAGCGTCGAAAGAGAGGGAGGGAGGGAGAGAGGGAGGCGAGGGAGGGGAGAGCGGGAGGGAGAGAGGGAGGCGAGAGGGGAGGAAGAGAGGGTGGGAGTGGTGGGGAAGAGAGAGGGTGGGAAAAGAGAGGAGAGAAAGGAGAGGAAAGGAGGGAGGAAAGAAGAGGAATGGCGCGGCAGAGAGGAGGAAGAGAGCAGGGAAGGAGAGAGGAGGAAGAGAGAGGGAAGAGAGAGGGAAGAGGAGAGGCCAGGGACAGGGAAGGGAGAGGGAAGGGAGAGGGACGGGAGAGGGAAGGGAGAGGGAAGGGAGAAAAGGGAGAGAAGGATGGAAGGGAGAGACAGAGAGGGGTGAGAGAGAGAGAGAGGAGAGAGAGAGAGAGAGAAGATTGGTGAGAGTCGGGAGGAAGAGAAATGGAGAGAGAGAGAGAGAGAGAGTGGTGAGAGAGAGAGAGAGAGAGAGAGAGGGAGAGGTGAGGAAAGGGAGACAGAGGTGGGGGGAGGGGGGAAGAGCCTATATGGCGGAATTGTAGCGTGTAATCGATGTCCGAGCGAGACTTTGCTCGTGCTTATCCCCCCTCCCCCTCTCCCCTCCCCTCCTCCTCCTCTGCGCCCTCCCCCTATCCTGCCCTCCCCTCCTCCTGCTCTCCCCTCCAAGAGCCTCCTCCGCTCCCCTCCCCTCCTCCTCCTCCTATCCCCTCCCCTCACTCTCCCCTCCCCTCCTCCTCCTCAAGGACCCCCTTCCCCTCCTCCTCCCCCTCTTTCCCTCTCCTCCTCCCCCCTCTTCCCTCCCCTCCTCCCCCTCCTCCCCCTCCCCCTCCTCCTCCCCCTCTCTCCCCTCCCTCCCCCTCTCCCCTCCCCTCCACTCCTCGCCCCCTCTCCCCACAGCGAGAACAAGGCCTCCTCCGGAAGAAGAAAGAGCAACGAGAGGCCTCTCGCCCCTCCCCCCCCTCATCTCCCCTTCCCGAGGGCCCTCTCCCCTTCTCCTTTCCCCTCCTCCCCCCGCTCCGACAGGGCCCTTCTCTCCCCTTCTCCCCTGGGACCACGCTCCCCTCTCCCCCTTCCCCTACCCGCTCTCCCTCTTCTTCCGGCCCTGCCCCCCCCCCATCTGGGAACACTCCCCCCTGCCCCCTCTTCCCCCCTCCCTCTTCCCCCCCCTCCCTCTTCCCCTCTCCCTCTTTCCCCCTCATCCCTCTTTTTTCCCCCTCCCCCTCTCTCCCCCTCTCCCCATATCCCCCCTCTCCCCTCTCGCCCCATTCCCCCTCTCCCCCCTCTCCCCATTCCCCCACTCGCGTCCCCCTCTCTCCCATTCCCCCTCTCCCCCTCTCCCCATTCTCCCTTCCCCTCCTCCTCCCCTTCCTTCTCCCCTCCCCCTACCCTCCTCCCCTCATCATCCCCCCCCCTCTCTCCCCCTTCCCCTCCTTCTCCACCTCCTCTCCTCCCCCTTCCTCCTCTCCGCCCCTCCCTTCCTCCCCCTCCTCCCCTCCCCTCCCCTCCTCACCCCTCCTCCTCCCCCTCCTCCTACCCCTCTATATCCCCCCCTCCCCCCATCCCCTTCCTGTTCTGATCGGCCGAACACCTTCGAACTCTTGGAAGCTGCCATTGAACCGTATGCTCAGAACGACCTCCCACGGTCGTAAAGTTCATATTCCTATTCAATTGCATAGAGGAAACGGCCGTGACAGCCACCTCCCCGGGCCCCCGGCCCGCGGCCCCCTTGTATTGCTTATTCATTTCGAATGTGTTGGGGAAATGGGGCCCATCGGGTCCTCTTTCGGTGGTTAGTATTCAGGTCCAGGTTCGGTTCGAACCTTCGGCTATTAGTGCTGCGGTGTTGGGACGAACATCTGATTGAAGTTCATGAAGTAAGCTCGTGTGTAGGTCTATGTGGATGTGCATACTCGTATACGCGCACGTGCATTCACGCGCATGTATATGTAAATGCATACACATATGCACTTGTGCATGCATACACATATGCACACACACACACACACACACACACACACACACACACACACGTGTATATATATATATGGATACGTACAAATATACATGGATGCATACATACATATATACATACATACATGCATACATACATGCATACATGCATGGATACATGCATGCATACATACAAACATACATATATTCATGCATATATAAATAAAACTTCAACCTCTCTTCATCGTCAGCATCTACTTCATCATCATCATCCATCTCCTCATCTTCATTATTATCCACCTTTTCCACCTCACCATCCTCCACATCTCGTCCACATCTTTCTTTTTTTGTTCCATTATCTCCTCTGAGGAGGAGGAGCGCCCTTGGTCCGACTCCTGAAGAAGGCGCAGGCGAAGGAATGATCCCGGAAGGTCACCGGAGCCTTATTTGCCGAAGTAATTCAATCTTTCTTCGCCAATTACGTCCTCAGGTTCTCTGCGTCCGTTGGTTCTCTTGTCCAGGAGCGATGCGCCTCTGGAAGCTATCCGGAAGGAGTTCTTCGACCTCCTTTTTTTTTTTTTTTTTTTTTTTTTTTTTTTTTTTTTTTTTTTTTTTTTTTTTTTTTTTTTTTTTTCACCGTTTTCTTCAGGATTTGAGGACATGCACGTGTTACTGTCTGTGTGTGCGTTTGCGTGTATGTGTGTGTGTGTACACGTTTTCTATGGATCCGTTGGTTCTCTTGTCCAGGAGGGATGCGCCTCTGGAAGCTATCAGGAAGGAGTTCTTCGCCCTCTCTCTCTTTTTTTTTTTTTCTTTTTTTTTTCTTTACCGTTTTCTTCAGGATTTGAGGACATGTATGTGTTACTGTCTGCGTGTGCGTGTATGTGTGTGTGTGTACATGTGTGTACACGTTTTCTATGGATCCGTTGATTCTTGTGTCCAGGAGCGATACGCCTCTGGAAGCTCTCCGGAAGGAGTTCTTCGCCCTCCCATTTTTTTTTTTTTACCGTTTTCTTCAGGATTAGAGGACATGTACGTGTTACTGTCTGCGTGTGCGTTTGCGTGTATGTGTGTGTGTGTACATGTGTGTACACGTTTTCTATGGATCCGTTGATTCTGGTGTCCAGGAGCGATGCGCCTCTGGAAGCTATCCGGAAGGAGTTCTTTGTCCTTTTTTTTTTTTTTTGTACGGACCGTTTTCTTCAGGATTAGAGGACATGTACGTGTTTTTGTCAGTGTGTGCGTTTGCGTGTAGGTGTGTGTGTACATGTGTGTACACGTTTTCTATAGATCCGTTGATTCTTGTGTCAGGGAGTGACGCGCCTCTGGTCGGCATAGAAGCTATCCGGGGGGAATTCTTCGTTTTTTTTTTTTTTTTTTTTTTTTTTTTTTTGTTGTTCGTTTTTTTTTTTTTTTTTTTTTTTTTTTTCTGTATGTCCCTGCTTCCGGGTGCTTGCATCTTCTTGCGTGTGTTTGCTTGTACTCATGCATTTGCATGTAGCTATATGATTTACCATGGTCTTTGGATCACGTGTTGGACTGGTGATCGACAGCTATTTCCCTCCCGGAAGAGAGCTAAGAGTTCATACGTGACCGATCTATGTGTAATGCTATGACCTTACACGCACACACACCCAACTACCCGCCCACGAGAGTTGGAGTAACAACTTGCAACGTACCGATACTGAAATTATTTCAGCG
>NC_134820.1:21592804-21597804 GCF_046742065.1 Oratosquilla oratoria | reverse complement strand
CGGATAGATAGATGGACGGACAGATAGATGGACGGGTAGATAGATGGACGGATAGATAGATGTGCGGATAGATGGATGGACGGATAGATTGTCGGACGGATAGACAGACGGACTGATAGACAGACGGACGGACGGATAGACGGACGGATGGATAGACGGACGGACGGATAGACAGACGGACGGATAGACTGACGGACGGATAGACAGACGGACGGATAGACAGACGGACGGATAGACAGACGGACGGATAGACAGGCGGACGGATAGACAGGCGGACGGATAGACAGGTGGACGGATAGACAGACGGATAGACAGACGGACGGATAGACAGACGGATGATGGATAGACACACGGACGGATATATGTGAAATTAGAGGGTAGATAGACAGAGGGACGGATAGACGGACAAACGAAAAGGAGGACAGACACAGAGATGGACAAACAAATAGACAGATGACATACGGATAGACAGATGGACATACGGATAGACAGATGACATACGGATAGGCAGACAGACGTACGGATAGACAGACAGACACAGACACAGGCAGACAGACACACAAATACAGACACACAGACACACAGACAGACATAGACACAGACAGACACAGACAAACACACATACAGACAGACACAGACACATACAGACACAGACAGACACATAGACACAGACACAGGCAGACACAGACACAGACACAGACAGACAGACACAGGCAAACAGACGGGCAGACAGACACACACACAAACACGTACAGATATACATACGCAAATACAGTACATAATTACAGGGAGTACATATCTATTGGTTGTAAAAGTACAGTAATACTTACATCTGTGCAAGTATAGTGCACATATATAAGGCATACGTTTACAGTACATAGGTGCAGGTATGCATATATAGTGCATACTTACTATACAGATATGCCGATACAGTCGATATTTACAGTGTACAAGTGTAGGGCATACTTATAGAGTATATAAATAAAATTGTGTGTGTGTGTGTGTGTGTGTGTGTGTGTGTGTGTGTGTGTGTGTGTGTGTGTGTGTGTGTGTGTGTGTGTGTGTGTGTGTGTGTGATTCACCATGGTCTTGGATCACATGTTAGACTCGTGATAGACAGCTATTTCCCTCCCGTAAGAGAGCTTAGAGATCATATATGACCGATCTATGGGTAATGCTGTGACCTTACACGCATACACACACCCAACTCCTCGCTCACGAGAGTTGGAGTAACGACCCGAGGTGCAGAAATACAGAAATTATTTCAGCCCTGGGCGGGATTCGAACCCGGACCGCCGTGTGTGTGTGTGTGTGTGTGTGTGTGTGTGTGTGTGTGTGTGTGTGTGTGTGTGTGTGTGTGTGTGTGTGTGTGTGTGTGTGTGTGTGTGTGTGTGTGTGTGTGTGTGTGTGTGTGTGTGTGTGTGTGTGTGTGTGTGTGTGTGTGTGTGTGTGTGTGTGTGTGTGCGCGTGCATGTGGGCGTGTGCGTTCATAGTACATTTTAATGTACAGATGAAAGATTGATCCTCGTCAATATCAAATTATATATGATTTTATTTAACATCTTTCTGTCTAAAGAAAGATTCAAGTAATCCATATACATGTGTGGATATGTACACATACAAGAAATAAGAACGAAGGAGGCTGCAAGAGACCATAAGGCCTACACTATGCAGTTCCATGTCCATTACCACCTGTTATCCCCATCCATAAAGTTGTCTAACATTTTTTTAGAGCAACAGATAGTTTCAGAGCTCACTACAAGGTCACTAATGTATGTATATATATATATATATATATATATATATATATATATATATATATATATATATATTCATACAAGTATATATCACTGGTGAGAAATGTAGTAACACATCTATGAATCTCAACTAACACCACAGTCGGACGAAAGAAAGAGTTGAGTAAGCGAAACTATATATTTCGATTGCTAACTGCAACCCTCTTCAGTAGTACTACTGAAGAGGATTGCAGTTAGCAATCGAAATATATAGTTTCGCTTACTCAACTCTCATTCGTCCGACTGTGGTGTTAGTTGTGACAAGTGTATATATACATACATACTTACATACATACATATATGTAAACATATATATATATATATATATATAATATATGTATGTATATATATATATAATATATATATACACATACACATACACATATATATACATACATGCATATACACATACATACCTACGTGCATACATAATACATACATACATACATACACATATATATGCGATGAGAGTGTGGGTGGATGAACAACAAGTGAAGATGGGCTGGAATTCCTTTATTGCTTATACGTTTCGACCGACTCGGTCTTCTTCTTCAGTAAGCAATGAGCAATAAAGGAGTTCCAGCCCATCTTCGCTTGTTCTTCCTCCACCCACACTCTCATCTGTCACATCCAATCATTCATATATACAAACATACAAACATACATACATACATACATATATATACATATACATACATACATATATACATACATATATACATACATACATTCATATACATACATATATGCATAAATACATATATACATGCATATATACATATATACATATAAACATATATACATATATGCATACATGTATATATATATATATACATATATACATATATACATATAAACATATATACATATATGCATACATGTATATATATATATATATAGACACACGCACACATAAACACACGAAAAGTACACCAGTGAGAGAAGAGGGACGAGATTTACATTACGCCAGACAGACAGAACCATGAGAAGAAGGACATGTAGACAGACAATCAGACAAGTGGAAGGAGAGACAAGTGATACTGGGGAGTGGACAGGTGAGACGCTTTTACAATGGCCAGACGGACACATTGCCTACAGGCAATCGTTCAGACAATCTGACATTCAAACCTTCATGAATTTCACATACCTACCTTCTGTGTGTGTGTGTGTGTGTGTGTGTGTGTGTGTGTGTGTGTGTGTGTGTGTGTGTGTGTGTGTGTGTGTGTGTGTGTGTGTGTGTGTGTGTGTGTGTAATTGTGAAGTATGTGTGAAGTGTGTAATTGTGTAGTGTGTGTGTAGTGTGTAAGTGTTAAGTGTGTAAGTGTTTGTGAAGTGTGTAAGTGTGTGTGGTGTGTAGTGTGTAAGTGTGTGTGTAGTAAGTGTGTGTGTGTGTGTGTAGTGTGTATGTACGTGTGAAGTGTGTAAGTGTGTACATTTGTGTGTGTGCGTGTGTTTGAATGTATGCGTCTACACATATGCGTGTACATACGTTTGTGTTTGCATGCATTTGTGTGCACGCATATGTGTACAAGTGTGTGTGTGTGTGTGTGTGTGTGTGTGTGATCTACCATGTGTCTTGGACCATGTGTTGGACTCGTGATCGACAGTTATTTCCCTCTCGGAGGAGCGCTCAGAGCTCGTACATGACCGATCTATGGGAATACTATGACCTTACACGCGCACACACCCAACTCACCGCCACGAGAGTTGGAGTAACCACTTGCACCGTAGCGATACTGAAATTATTTCAGCTCTGGTCGAGATTCGAACATGAACCGCCGCAGTGGCAGCCGGGAAGTCTACCAACTGCGCCATCATGTGATTCACCTTAGTCTTTGGATCACATGTTGGCCTCATGATCGACAGCTATTTCCCTCCTGGAAGAGAGCTCAGAGCTCGTATGACCAATCTATGGGTAATGCTATGACCTTACACGCACCCCCCCCAACTCCCCACCCACAAGAGTTGGAATAACGACTCGAGGCGCAGCGATACTGAAATAATTTAAGCCCTGGGCAGGATTCGAACCAGGTACCGCCGGCACCGCCGTACTGACAGTCTGGGACTCTAGCAACCGCGCCACCGAGTCGTGTGTGTGTGTGTGTGTGTGTGTGTGTGTGTGTGTGTGTGTGTGTGTGTGTGTGTGTGTGTGTGTGTGTGTGTGTGTGTGTGCGTGTTTATCAGGTCATACACCGGTTCAGAAACGTCCTGCTCCATCTCATCAATCTTTTCTTAAAAATAAAAAATAAAACAGAAAAGTAACTAAGACAAGAACAAATCAAGAAAAAAAAGATAAAATAAAACAAAATAAAATAGAATAAAATAGATAAAATTTTATTTGAATGTGTAAGTAAAGTAGATGCATAACCATAACGGAAGAAAATCAAGATCTGCAATTGGTAAACCGTTTACTATAGCTGATTTGTCCTTCAGTTGAAAGGTCATTTTGTGGTCCATCTTACTTGAAGATGCATCTACGTTTGTCTTGTGGGCCTAGTTTATTCATTTGTTTAGTTTAATATATTTTTGTATTTATTTATTTTTTGTCCCAATGCTGTTCACCGTTTGTTCATCACGCACCATCTTAATAGGCGAGTATCTTTTTTTGCATATATTTCTCTACCTGTCCTCAGGTGATTTGATATGCATAAGGCATTCCACCCTTTGGGAATTAGATACTAGATGGTTTTCTTAGAACTTAGTTTTTTTTTTTTTTTCAAAATACAATCAGCGACTGGTCATTGAGGAAAAAAAAATCTCCTTAGAAATGGTCATGCCTCTGGTACCACGCGGTATCTTTGTCAGAGGTATGGCTATTTTTAAGGCTATTTTTTTTCCTCAATGACCAGCAATTCTTTCATTGGGACAATATCATACTGAAAGGTTGGAGACTTGGAGAGATTGAAGAAGGATAGCAGAACGGATAGAAGTGAAAAAATCATGTGTGACTCTGGTCCGTAGGAGTATCCTAAAGGCTACGAAGATACAGAGTGCGTAAAGCTTGTTCAATCAGTATCTCATAATACAGGGTTTACTAGCGAGGTTCCTTGCCCGTCCTTCCACGGAATGTTTTGCAAATACTTGAAGAACTTGAAGAATACCATTTGGTTTTCAATGTACGTCTTCATCGTTCCACAGTTGCCCCCCCCTTTTTTTTTTTTTGGGTTGGGGGGGAGATGGGTGGGAGGTGTGTGTGTGTGTGTG
>NC_134820.1:21580304-21587804 GCF_046742065.1 Oratosquilla oratoria | reverse complement strand
GGAGTGGGAAGGGGAAAGGGGAGGAGGAGGGGGGGCGGGGAAGAGGGGAGGGGGACGGGGAGTGGGAGGGAGAGGAGGAGGAGGAGGGGAGGGGGACGGAGAGGGGGAGGGGGAGGGGAACGGAGAAGAGGGGGAGAGGGGGAGGGGAACAGGGAGGGTGGAACGTTGGTAGAGAGATTTCACTAAGAGAGGAACGGGATTAAAGAAAGGAAGACTACGGGGAAGGTAGGAGGAGGAAGAGGAGGAGGAGGAGGAGAAGAAAGAGAGAGGATGGAGAGGAAGAGGGACGGGGAACGAAAGGAGACGAGGAAGGTAGGAGGAGTGGGAGGAGGAGGAAGGGGAGGAGGAAAAGGAGGACAGGGTTCAGAGGAAGACTGGGGACGAGGATGGGACGAATGAGGAAGGTCCGAGAAGGAAGCCTGGGTACCAAGAAGGATACAGGAATGAGGATGATGGGGGACAAAGGAGGGTGTGAAAAGGGGTATTGGGGGAACAGAAAAGGATGTAAGACGGGGAAGGATGTGAGACGAGGAAGGATGTGAAATGCAGAAGGATGTGAGACGCGGAAGGATGTGAGACGGGGAAGGATGTGAGACGGGGAAGGATGTGAGACGGGGAAGGATGTGAGACGGGGAAGGATGTGAGACAGGGAAGGATGTGAGACAGGGAAGGATGTGAGACGGGGAAGGATGTGAGACGGGGAAGGATGTGAGACGGGGAAGGATGTGAGACGGGGAAGGATGTGAGACGGGGAAGGATGTGAGACGGGGAAGGATGTGAGACGGGGAAGGATGTGAGACGGGGAAGGATGTGAGACGGGGAAGGATGTGAGACGGGGAAGGATGTGAGACGGGGAAGGATGTGAGACGGGGAGGACATGGGACGGGAAGATCGCATGGTGTTGGGGACGGGGGAGGGTCGTGGACGGTGGGAAGATGAAAGACGGGGATTCGGGACGGGGAAGATGGAGGAGGGAGAGACAGAAGGAGAGAGGGAGGGGGAGGTGGGAGGAGGATAGGGAGGGAAAGAGTGAGAGAGTGAGAGAAGGATAGAGGGAAGGAGGAAGGGAGAGTGAAAGAGAATGAGAGGGAGAGGGAGAGAGAGATTTGAGAGAGTGAGAGAGAGAGGGAGAGAGATGGAGATAGTTTGAGGAATTAGCACGGAGATGATGATGATGATGATGATGATGATGATGATGATGATGATGATGATGATGATGATGATGATGATGATGATGATGAGGAGGAGGAGGAGGAGGAGGAGGAGGAGGAGGAGGAGGAGGAGGAGGAGGAGGAGGAGGAGGAGGATGATGAGAGAGAGAGAGAGAGAGAGAGAGAGAGAGAGAGAGAGAGAGAGAGAGAGAGAGAGAGAGAGAGGGGAAGTGTGAAGGGGAGAGAGGGTAAGTGGGGAGGGGAAGGAAGAGGGGAAATGGGGAGGGAAAGGAGTGAAAATGAAAACAAGATAAAAAGCAAACAGAATTGGAAGTAATTGGAATTTTTGGAGAAGTTAAGAAAGGGTTGTTTATTTTCTGGATTTTAAATAGGGCTCACGATTTTAAGGGATATGAAGGGTGTTTAAGGGAAAAGGGAAGACTGGGGGAGTACGAGGGAGTGAAGGGTGGGTGGAGGTGAAAGGGTGACTGAAAGAATGTGACAGATGCATACGTAAAGGTGTGGGAAAAGAAAGAGAAAGGTTTAAGTAAGGAGGGTGAGGGTCAGGGTGAGGATGTGAGAGAGGGTCTTGGAGAGGGTGAGGATATGAGTGAGGAGAATATGGGTGAGGATGAGGATGTGGGTGATGATTTTGGTGATGATGATGAGGCTAAGGAAGGTGAGGATGTGGGTGAGGGTGAGGATGTGGGTGAGGATGTGGGTGAGGGTGATGTGGGTGAGGGTGAGAATGTGGGTGAGGGTGAGGATGTGGGTGATGGTGAGGATGTGGGTGAGGGTGAGAATGTGGGTGAGGATGTGGGTGAGGGTGAGGATGTGGGTGAGAATATGGGTGAGGGTGAGGATGTGGGTGAAGATTTTGGTGAGGATGAGGGTAAGGAAGGTGAGGATGTGGGTGTGGGTATGGATGTGGGTGTGGGTGAGGGTGGTAGTGGTGCGGATGAAAATGGAAGGTCCTTTTATATTGTAAAAGTGGACGAGTTTAGAGATAAAGGGGAGGTTATGACTGGAGGGAAGGGAGGGGAAGGGAAGGGAAGGGAAGGGAAAGTAAGGGAACTTAAGGGAAACAGAGGAATCATCTTGAGAAAATGGGAAGAAAGAAAAGAAGAAGAAGGAAACGAAGAAGGAGAGGAAGGAGGAGAAGGAGAAGAAGGAAGAGAAAAAGGAGAAGGAGAAGGAGAAGGAGGAGAAGAAGGAGAAGAGGAAGAAAAAAGATAGAGAAGAACAAGAGGAAGGAGGAGAAGAAGAGAAAGTAAAAGGAGGAGAAGGGGAAGAGGGATAAGAGGAAGGAAAGGAGAAGGAGGATAAGAGGAAGAAAAAGAAGAGGAGAAAAGGGATAAGAGGAAGAAAAGGAAGAGGAGAAAAGGGATAAGAGGAAGAAAATGAGGAAGAAAATTAATAAATCCTTAATTTTTTTCAGTGAGCCGTGGAGTTTATTGTCTAAATAGAATCTGATGGTGTCAACTAAAACTCATAAATTGCCTGAATAAAACCGACTGGCGTCAGCCAAAAAAATCTGTGAAACGCCCCGTCGTGTCCGGAAGGAGTCTGTGGGAATATCTGTCACCGGAACAGAATCGCCCAGAAACCAACTGGAATAAACACCCAGACATCGTCTTCGAGGTCAGTGCTCAAAAAAAAAAAAAAAAAAAAAAAAAAAAAAAAAAAAAAAAAAAAAAAAGAAAAAAACGGTTGCAGAAGCTCCGACCCACGTGAGGCATCGAAAATGGAATTAAGGTTCTGGAAACTGTTTTTTTTTATTCCTGGAGTCTGAGGTTCCAGAGGGGTCTGGTTGAGCAATCAAATGGTGAGGTAAAGCTGGGAGGCTATTTAAAACATTTCAAATCTGATAGGCTGCAATTAAACAAATAAATCCATTCTCGTATAATCGAGAGTGTTCATACTCTGGGTGGTTATTAGCAAACTGGAAGCAGAAGTGATGCGAGTGGTGCTAGTGGTAAAGAATGCTGGAGGATTATTGTGATGACATTACCGTTGGTGACAGCAAGGGAAAGATTGTAATGAACGAGTGTGATGTGGTTAATGGTGAAGATTGTAATGAGCGAGTGTGATGTGGTTAATGGTGAAGATTGTAATGAGCGAGTGTGATGTGGTTAATGGTGAAGATTGTAATGAGCGAGTGTGATGTGGTTAATGGTGAAGATTGTAATGAGCGAGTGTGATGTGGTTAATGGTGAAGATTGTAATGAGCGAGTGTGATGTGGTTAATGGTGAAGATTGTAATGAGCGAGTGTGATGTGGTTAATGGTGAAGATTGTAATGAGCGAGTGTGATGTGGTTAATAGTGAAGATTGTAATGAGCGAGTGTGATGTGGTTAATGGTGAAGATTGTAATGAGCGAGTGTGATGTGGTTAATGGTGAAGATTGTAATGAGCGAGTGTGATGTGGTTAATGGTGAAGATTGTAATGAGCGAGTGTGATGTGGTTAATGGTGAAGATTGTAATGAGCGAGTGTGATGTGGTTAATGGTGAAGATAGCTGTAAGTTTATTGTGATGCATCACTGGTGGCAGCGGTGGGAATTATAATGAACGTAAAGATTATCTTACGAGCGAGTGTGATGTTATTCCTGGAAAAGCTTACGGTAGATGTTGTGACAACATTGGTGATAAAGGTTATAATGAATGTAAAGATTTTACAAAAAAAAAGTTGTGGTTAGCTGAATTTAGTGGTAAAGTTGGAGACTCGAGTGATGATTGTTAAAAGTTGTACTATATACAAGTGATAACTTTAAACCTTGTTGCACGTGATGAGTGTTGTGATGACATTGGTTGTAGGGATGTGAAGGATCGTGATGATTGTAAAAAATAGTATAATTATCAAGAACTACGGTAACGAGAAAGCTTGTAAGTGATGAATGTTGTGATGATATTCATGGGAATGTTGGGAAGTCTATATAAACAACAGTTATGATTAATAATACGTGTTGTAGCGAACGGTAAGCAACGAGTATACTTGGTTGTGATGCAAGTTATGGTGTTATTAGTAAGAGTTGTAGGTAGAAGTAAATGTGAAAGTGTGATAGTTGTAACTGATAACATTGGTGGGAAGTGTTGTGAAAATAAGTTATACTTGTACCAAGTGGTTAATGGTGTTGTAGTCAGTTGTGAGAATTGCAGTCATAGATGGGAGAAGTTGTGATGAAGGGTAAAGGTGGTTGTAAATGACGTTGACAGACGAACGGACGGGCAGACGGACAGATAGACAGACGGACAACAGACAAGCAGATGCAGGGAGACAGATAGACAGACAGGTAGATAGACAGGTAGACTGGCGGACAGACGGAAAGACAGAAAGACAGACAGGGACAAAGAGACACAGAGAAAGACAGAAATACAGACAGGGACAGAGAGACAGAGAAAGGCAGACAGAAAGACAAAGACAGACAGACAGACACAGCAGGCAGGCGAACTGACACAGGCAGGCAGACACACAGATACAGACAGACACAGATACAGACACAGATACAGACACACAGATACAGACACACAGATACAGACACACAGATACAGACACAGATACAGACACACAGATACAGACACACAGATACAGACACACAGATACAGACAGACACAGATACAGACAGACAGACAGATGATCAGACAGACAGGTGGACAAACAGGCGAATCAACAGACACAGACAGGCAGACATAGACAGACACACACATATACAGACAGACGCACACAGAAACAAATAGACAAAGACACGGGCAGACACAGATACAGACATATAGACAGACATAGACAGACACAGAAAAACACATAGGTAGACACAGACCCAGGCACAAACAGACACAGGCCCAGGTAGACCCAGACACAGGCAGACACAGATGCACAGACACAGACATGTAGACAGACAGACATAGATAAACACACAGGTAGACACAGACACAGAGCGACACACAGACACGCGCACATAGACAGACACATACGGTCAGACAGACACGGACAGAGGCACAGACGAACAGGCAGGCACAAACGGACAGACATATACAGGATGACACAGAAATAAACATACATACACAGAGACAGACACAGACAGACACAGACACAGACACAAAAAGACAGACAAAGAAAGAGACAGACAGACACAGAAAGAGACAGACAGACATAGACACAGAAAGAGACAGACAGACACAGAAAGAGACAGACAGACACAGAAAGACAGACAGACACAGACACACGCAAACAGATATAGATACACATAGACACAGACACAGGCAGACACACACTCGAACATACAGACACTGACATACACATATAAACATATACATAGACAGACATACAGACAGACACAGACATACAGACATAGACACAGACAGACATATAGACACAGACACAGACAGACATATAGACACAGACACATACACACACACACACACACACACACACACACACACACACACACACACACACACACACACACACACACACACACACACATATATATATATATATATATATATATATATATATATATATATGTATATACAGACAGACGGACAGATAGACTCAGGCGTAAATAGACACAGACAGACAGACACGAAAGTTAAGAAGACACTTCAAGGCCAAACCCGGTGGTCACTCGTCCATATATCGCATCCATAGCATTGGCTCTCTTTTTTGACCTTTACTTCGGAATGAATAAAGTATGCGACGATGTCGAGTACACGTGGCGATGGAGGCCACGGGGGTGGGGGTTGGGTGGGGGGTTGGGTGGGGGGGGGGTTGGGGGGTTGGGGGATGAGGAGAGAATGGATGGGGGGGGGCATATGTTGGGTCACCTGTACGGCTCATAGCAATCAATTAAACTCGTACTTAACGATGGGTTGCCATGTATGGAAAATATGGAAATAGATTGATGCGATTGATTAGGTTGATGGTTATTCAGAATGTATGGATAATGAGAATGGTTTGTTTCAACTGTGTGCTTATGTTTAGAGGTTTTAGATTCTAGTTAAGTTGAGGTATATTGTGACGCAAAACCACTATATTATCTACGTTAGGTCTAAGGTATTGGTAAAATTCAAGAACCTCTTTGGAAGACAGTCAAAAGGTAATTGGTTTGGTATTTACGAAAAAAAAAAACAATAACGTGAGCTATGGACATTTTAGATGTGATAAACGACTCGCTGAATAACTCATGAAACCTTTCCGTCTATATCAACAATGGAGGAACTAAGAGGAGGTCGAGGTCAGGTCGTGACCTAAGTCATTGCACTCTTCTTCTATTTCAGTGTTGTATGAAGATGCATTATATATATATTTTTAATTTGGTTGTCCTTTTTTCATTCAGAATTCTTGAGAAAGTGAGATTATACATATAGTATATGCATGCATGCATACATATGTATGTATGTATATATATATATATATATATATATATATATATATTCATCTTGTCAACCACATTAACTTTTTTCATTTTAGTTTCTTGCAAACATTATCGAAACTAACAGGGACTCGATATAAGCATATTCGGAAGTTGATACGCTGTCGGGCTAAGGACTCGAACCCAGCCGATACGTAACAAATGGACAGGGACTTAACCAATTGCGCCATCAATAATATATATATATATATATATATATATATATATATATACATATAGATATATATATATAAATATATACATATGTGTGTGTGTGTAATCTGTCTTACATGACCTCCTTGTAGGCAAAGATTTTATAGTTTTATCTTACCGTTTATGGACTTCTTGCGCCGCTGTGTTTTATTCCAGTTCGTCAACGACTGATACTCTGATTCTAGGTGGACTGAGTAAATATACAGGTTGTACATAATAGGGAAAAAATTATTAATTTTAAGACTAGGGATTTTTTGGGGGTGCAGAATATAATCGCCTGGGGAGCTGGCGAGAAATAAAAAATTGTCCTGTGACAAACACAGCAAATCTTGCAAGCGATCAGGAATAAATAGTAACAACAAAATTAATCCTCCTTGACTGAGAAAGGTTTCCCATTGATGGATAGAATTGTTTGGCAGAAGTCTGATAAGACTCGCCCTCCGCTCAAAAAATAGATAAATAGATAAATATATAAATAAATAAATAAATAAAATTAAATAAAAGGCCACTTGAAGCTGAGAGATCCCAGACAGGCAGCGCAAGCAGAATCCAGACAAAAGTCACCAGACAGACGTAGATCAAGCTGAAAGCCCCTCTGGTTCAAGCTGGGAATGACATCAAAGATCAGAGGGAGGTCAAGCTTGGAGTGATTCTAGACCTAAGTGAGATCAGCAGTGGCACTAGATAGCTTTGGGGGAGTTAAACAGCTGAGGAATGCCAGGCAAG
>NC_134820.1:21560304-21572804 GCF_046742065.1 Oratosquilla oratoria | reverse complement strand
GAACAATAATATTTTCCTTACCTACCAGAACCTAGAAGAAGGAACAATAATATTTTCCTTACCTACCAGAACCTAGAAGAAGGAACAATATTTTCCTTACCTACCAGAACCTAGAAGAAGGAACAATAATATTTTCCTTACCAGAACCTAGAAGAAGGAACAATATTCTCCTTACCTACCAGAACCTAGAAGAAGGAACAATATTTTCCTTACCTACCAGAACCTAGAAGAAAGAACAATAATATTTCATTTACCTACCAGAACCTAGAAGAAGGAACAACAATATTTTCCTTATCTACTAGAACCTAGAAGAAGGAACAGTAATATTTTCCTTACCTACCAGAACCTATAAGAAGGAACAATAATATTTTCCTTACCAGAACCTAGAAGAAGGAACAATATTCTCCTTACCTACCAGAACCTAGAAGAAAGAACAATAATATTTCATTTACCTACCAGAACCTAGAAGAAGGAACAATATTCTCCTTACCTACCAGAACCTAGAAGAAGGAACAATATTTTCCTTACCTACCAGAACCTAGAAGAAGGAACAATATTTTCCTTACCTACCAGAACCTAGAAGAAGGAACAATAATATTTCCCTAACCTACCAGAACCTAGAAGGAACAATATTTTCCTTACCTACCAGAACCTAGAAGAAGGAACAATATTTTCCTTACCTACCAGAACCTAGAAGAAAGAACAATAATATTTCATTTACCTACCAGAACCTAGAGGAAGGAACAATAAGGATTGATGTCCTCATCCTCTTTCTCGTCCTTACCCTCTTCGTCACTTTCTTCCTTGTCTTCATCCTAACCTCCATTCTCATCTTTATCCTGATTTCTCTCAGATGAACAGAATTGCTCGGTCTCAGCTTCCCCACACTAAAGAAGAAGACGAAGAAGACGAAGAAGACGAAGAAGAAGACGAAGAAGACGACGGAGAAGACGAAGAAGACAACGACGAAGACGAAGAAGACAACGACGAAGAAGACGACGACGACGAAGAAGACGACGACGACGAAGGAGACAACGACGAAGAAGACGACGAAGAAGACGACGACGACGAAGAAGACGACGACGACGACGACGACGAAGAAGACGACGAAGAAGACGACGAAGAAGACGACGACGACGAAGAAGACGACGACGACGAAGAAGAAGACGACGACGAAAAAGAAGACGACGACGAAGAAGACGACGACGAAAAAGAAGACGACGACGAAAAAGAAGACGACGGAAAAGAAGACGATGACAAAGAAGTAGAAGAAAAAGTAGAAAAAAGTAGCTCTCGGCTTCTGTGTTAAGGAAAAGGGATTCGGCAAAGAGCACACGGAGAAAAGTCCCGAGGAGGAGGAGGAGGAGGAGGAGGAGGAGGAGGAGGGGAAGAGGAGGAGGAGGAGGAGGAGGAAGAGTAGGAGGAACCCCCGTGCAGAAGACAGCGACACTACAACACTACACATCACCGCAGCAGATTTGCATCTTTTTAACTCGGTGACGTCATGAATGCCTTTCCTCCTCTCCTCCTCTTCCTTCTCCATTTCCTCTTCCTCCTCCTCTTCTCCATCCTCCTCCTCCTCCTCCTCCATTTCCTCTTCCTCCTCCTCCATTTCCTCTTCCTCCTCTTCTCCATCCTCCTCCTCCTCATCTTCCTACTTCTCGTTCTCCTCTTCTCCATCCTCCTCCTCTTCTCCATCCTCCTCTTCTCCATCCTCCTCCTCTTCTCCATCCTCCTCCTCTTCTCCATCCTCCTCCTCCTCTTCTCCATCCTCCTCCTCCTCATCTCCATCCTCCTCATCTCCATCCTCCTCATCTCCATCCTCCTCCTCCTCTTCTCCATCCTCCTCCTCTTCTCCATCCTCCTCCTCCTCTTCTCCATCCTCCTCCTCCTCCTCTCCATCCTACTCCTCCTCTTCTCCATCCTCCTCCTCTTCTCTATCCTCCTCCTCCCCTATCCTCCTCCTCCTCCTTTCTCCATCCTCTTCCTCTATCCTCCTCCTTCTCCTCTATCCTCCTCCTCTTCTCCCTCCTCCTCTATCCTCCTCCCTCTCCTCTTCTCCTCCCCCTTCTCCTCTTCTCCATCTTTCTCCTCCTCTTCCTCCGTCTCTAATTCTTTTCCCTACTTCTTTACTTAGTTCTCCACCTTTTTCTCCACCCTGACCTTCTCCAACTTTACCTCCTCCATTTTGATATCCTCCACCATAATGAATGCCTTTCTTCCTCCTCCCCTCCTCCTCCTCTTCCTACTTCTCGTCCTCCTCTTTTTCATCCTCCTTCATCCCCATCCTCCTCCTCCCCTCCTCCTCCTCTTCCTAATTCTCCTCCTCTTCCTAATTCTCCTCCTCTTCTCCATCCTCCTCCTCTTCTCCATCCTCCTCCTCCTTCTCCATCCTCCTCCTCTTCTCCATCCTCCTCGTCTTCTCCATCCTCCTCCTCTTCTCCATCCTCCTCCTCCTTCTCCATCCTCCTCCTCCTCCTCCATCCTCCTCCTCTTCTCCATCCTCCTCCTCCTCTTCCCCATCTTCCTCCTCTTCCCCATCTTCCTCCTCTTCCACCATAGCTCACTCCTCCTCCTCCTCCTCCGTCTCAAATTCTTCCTCCTCCTCCTCCTTCACTTGGTTCTCCACCTTCTTCTCCATCTTGACCTTCTCTAACTTGATCTCCTCCACCTTCACGTAGTCCACCTTGACCTATTCCACTTTGAAATCCTCCACCTTAAGCTCCTCTGGCTTGGCTTCTTCCACCTTGAATTTGTCCACCTTAACCTCGTCCTCCTCCTCTTCCTCTTCTTCCCTCTCCTCCTTAGTCTCCATCTCATCCATATCCTCCTCCTCTTGCTGTTCTTCCTCTTCCCTCTCCTCTTCCTCCTTCTTCGCCTCCTACTCCATCTCCTTCCCCTGCTGCTACATCTCCTCCTGCTCCATCTCCTCCTTCTCCTCCTCTTCCTCCATCGCCTCCATCTCCTCCTTCTCCTCCTCCTCCTCCTCCTCCTCCTCCTTCCCCTCCTCCTTCCCCTCCTCCTTCCCCTCCTCCTTCCCCTCCTCCTTCCCCTCCTCCTTCCCCTCCTCCTTCCCCTCCTCCTTCCCCTCCTCCTTTCCCTCCTCCTTTCCCTCCTCCTACTCTTCCTTCTCCTCCTCCTCCAGCTCCCCTTCTCCTTTTCCTCCTCCTCCTCCTCCTCCTCCTCCTCCTCCTCCTCCTCCTCCTCCTTCCCCTCCTCCTTCCCCTCCTCCTCCTCCTTCCCCTCCTCCTTCCCCTCCTCCTTCCCCTCCTCCTTCCCCTCCTCCTTCCCTCCTCCTTCCCTCCTCCTTCCCCTCCTCCTTCCCCTCCTCCTTCCCCTCCTCCTTCCCCTCCTCCTTCCCCTCCTCCTTCACCTCCTCTTCCTCCTTGTCCTCCTCCGCCTTCTCTTTCATCTTTTCATCACACTCGTCTTTAGTCTTTTCTTTTTTCTTTTAATTTTTTTGAACCTCTTTCGTTTTGAAGTCTTCTTTCTTTATGCTTCTCACCCTCTCGTCTTGTCTTCGTCGTGGCGGGAGAGTCTGAGCCATCGAAGGCCACTTTGCAGACTCTATCATGTTCAACCTCAGAGGCCGTCGCCCTCTTGAAGGCGTCAGAGAACTTTATTCAGGTGCTGAGGATCCCTGGGCTTGGGACGGTCGTTCGAGTCCAAAGGGATGGCTTACCCTCTGTTCCCTTCACCCTCTGTTCCCTTCAACTTTGTTCCCTTCAACTTTGTTCCCTTCACCTCTCTGTTCCCTTCACCCTCTGTTCCCTTCACTCCCTGTTCTCTTCATCTTCTGTTCCCTTTAACTTTTGTTCCCTTCACCTTCTGTTCCCTTCACCCTATTCTCCCTTCACCGTCTGTTCCCTTCACTCTGTTTCCTTCACTCTCTGTTCCTTTCATCTTCTGTTCCCTTCACTTTCTGTTCCCTTCACCCTATTTTCCCTTCACTCTATTTTCCCTTCATCCTCTGTTCCCTTCACCCTATTCTCCCTTCACCCTCTGTTCCCTTCACCCTCTGTTCCCTTTACCCTCTGTTCCCTTCACCCTCTTTTCCTTTCGCCCTCTGTTCCTTTCATCCTCTATTCCCTTCATCTTCTGTTCCCTTCATCTTCTGTTCCCTTCACCCTCTGTTCCCTTCACCCTCTGTTCCCTTCACCCTCTGTTCCCTTCACCCTCTGTTCCCTTCACCTTCTGTTCCCTTCACCTTCTGTTCCCTTCGCCCTATTCTCCCTTCATCCTCTGTTCCCTTCACTCTGTTTCCTTCACCTTCTGTTCCCTTCACTTTCTGTTCCCTTCACCCTATTCTCCCTTCACCCTTATTTCCCTTCATCCTCTGTTCCCTTCACCCTATTCTCCCTTCACCCTCTGTTCCCTTCACCCTTTGTTCCCTTCACCCTCTGTTCCCTTCACCCTCTGTTCCCTTCACCCTCTGTTCCCTTCACCCTCTGTTCCCTTCACCTTCTGTTCCCTTCACCTTTGTTCCCTTCACCCTCTGTTCCATTCACCCTCTGCTCACTTCGCCCTCTGTTCCCTTCACCCTCTGTTCCCTTCACCCTCTGTTCCCTTCACCCTCTGTTCCCTTCACCCTCTGTTCCCTTCACCCTCTGTTCCCTTCACCCTCTGTTCCCTTCACCCTCTGTTCCCTTCACCCTCTGTTCCCTTCACCCTCTGTTCCTTTTACCCTCTGTTCCCTTCACCCTCTGTTCCCTTCACCCTCTGTTCCCTTCACCCTCTGTTCCCTTCACCCTCTGTTCCCTTCACCTTCTGTTCCCTTCACTCTCTCCTCCCTTTCAGATTCTTCTCCTTTTGCCTTCTTTTCCCTTCACCTCTTCCGTCCACCTTTCCTTTCCTTACCTTCCCTTCTGTAAAACTCCCTTCTCTTGCCCTTCCTTCTGTTACTCTGTTCTTTCACCATCCCTTCTCTTCCATTTCCTCTTTTATGTTTATCTCTTTTGTATTCCCTTTTCTCAGTATCTTTTCTTATCTCCCTTTTCTGGTCTAAATGAAACATTATTGCAGAGTCTGTGACGTAACTTTGACGTAATTAGTGTGACGTCATCTTAGTGACGTCACATGTATGACGTCACAGTATAAAAGTTCCAAAGGCCCGTGGACGTCTCTCAAGGTCTTCAAACGCCTCTTCAAGGCCCGCAGACCACCTTAAGGGTTCTTTGAGGTTTCGGAAAGGTCTACAAACGTTTTTCGTAGTTCTGTAAACTCTTTTTAATGGTCTTTGAACGTCTCTTAAGGTCTACAGATTCTTCCCAAAGGTCTTCAAGGTCTCCAAAGGTCTCTTAGAGTCTTCTGGAGACCTTTCGTAACGTTCAGTAAAGGTCACCCGATGTTACGTATAGATCTGCAAACGAGGAATTTGCAAGGGTAGTAGAGCCTTTTGACTTGCGAAGAGGTTCGGAACTTTTATTGAAGTTCAGTGGCATTGTTGGGGCTAAAATGGCACCTCATATAGAGTTACAGCTGCCCTACAAAGGTCGGCATTCGCCCTTCAAAGGTCGAGAGATCTCGGCAAAGGTCTGCGGTATTGCGTCCTGTACTGAGAAAGAGCACTTAGTAGTAAAAAGGTTGAAGAAAGTGAGACGAGCAGAAGAGGGGGAGGTGGTAGGAGGAAGGGGGTTTATGGGATGCTGTTTTTCCAGCGTGCTATATCCGTGTGTACAATATCATTCCGGGTAGGAGGAAGAGGAGGAGGAGGAGGAGGAAGAGAAGGAAGAGAAGGAGGAGGAGGAGGAACAGGAGGGATAGGAAAAGAAACCACCAGCCATCAACTACAACCACAATCACAATCACAACTCCAATTACAACCATCCACCACCCTCCACTCATCACCCACAACCACTACCACAGTTACAACCACCCATCATCTACCACTCACTACCCTCCACCTACCACCCACAACCCACAACCACCCGCATACCACCTTCTACCTCCCACCAACCACTCTTCTTTGCCTCTACTTTCATCTCCTTCTTGGAGTCGCCGCCTCCACCTTTCCACCTCCGGATCTGGAACATCGAGGGCCGTGGCTGGCCGCCTCCCGAAGGCGTCTGGAAGGCTGAGGGTCCGGAAGCTGAGGTAATGGTCGAGAGAGGATCTGAAAGAAAGGCGAGAGGAAAGCAAACGTAAAGGTAAAAACCACACAAGAATAACACAGAAATTAATGCGAAAGTGAAGAGAAAGAGAGAGAGAGAGAGAGAGAGAGAGAGAGAGAGAGAGAGAGAGAGGGGGGGGAGGAAGGAAGCCACAAGACGAGGTCTCGGCTACAGAGAGAGGAACCGAGAGAGAGAGAGAGAGAGAGAGAGAGATAGCAACGAAGATAAATTGATAAATAAACGATAAAAGTATTTGTGAATGAAAAGACTGGAAGTTGAGAACGCACGGGGGTGACGGAAGAGGTCAAGGAGAGTTGAGACCCTGAAACAAGATCAAGGAGTAACGAGACGAGGAGGAGAAAAAAAAATAAAATAAAAGGAGGATTTAACAAAAGGAAGACAAAGGAGGGAGTAAGAACACAGAACTAGAGGAAAGATAGCAGGGTCAATAGAAAAGGCGAAATAGAACATAGGAGAAAGAAGAACAGAGGAAGAGAAAAAAAGAGAGAGGGGAGATCAAGGAGTAAAGAATAAGGAAGAGAAAACAAAGAATTAGAAGGAAAAGCCAGAAAGAGGAACAACAAAAGGGGGAGCGGATGGAAGAGAAAGGATGAAAGAAAGAGACGGCGGGGGGGGGGGGGACAATGAGAGACCAAAGGTAACATTGGAAAATTCCAAAGAAAACATTGGACTGGGTAAACTTCTTAACCTTCTGCTAAGTGATCAGTGTGTAGGATTAGGTTATTTTATTTTTGTACACAATTAAGCTCAGTGATCAAAAGTGAAACTCAGATAGTAAGGCATAAGACTTTTTTAAAACATGTTTATCCAATTGACCTGGTTTTCAATAGAGAGACAAACAAATAAAAAACCAATAGACAACAGACAACAATAGAAAATAAACAATAACAATAAACAATATTAACAATGTTAGCAAAGGATGACGTAGAGAGAGAGAGAGAGAGAGAGTGTGAGAGAGAGCGTGTGTGTGTGTGTGTGTGTGTGTGTTTGTGTGTGTTTGTGTGTGTTTGTGTGTGTTTGTGTGTGTGTGTGTGTGTGTGTGTGTGTGTGTGTGTGTGTGTGTGTGTGTGTGTGTGTGTGTGTGTGTGTGTGTGTGTGAGAGAGAGAGAGAGAGAGAGAGAGAGAGAGAGAGAACGAAAGTGAGTGAGAAAGTGAGGGAGATGAAGGGGAGGGATAGGAAGAAAGACGTAGGGATAGGAGGCAGAAGATGAAGAAAGAGAGTGTGTGTGGGGGGGGGGAAAGGAAGATAGGAGAAAGTGGAAGAAAATGAAAGATGTGGAATAGGCAAAAGAAAGTGGGAGGGAAATGATGGGTAAATGGTGGATAGGTGGAAGAGAAAGGAAGGAAAGGAGAAAGGACGAGATGAAGAAAATGTGGAGAAAGGAGGTGGAGGACAAGTGGAGAGGAAGGTATTTGTGTGGATGAAAGGGAATTAGATGTAAAGAAAGGAAGATAAAGGAGAAATGCGAAAGAACAGAGGAGAAAGCGACTAAGGAAGATGATGCAGTAAAAGCTTGATGCTACCAAGAAAGAGTACTACTACCACTACTATCAATGATACTACTGCAACCGCTACCGCAACCGCTACCGCAAGTTGCTACCGCAACTGCTACCGCAACTGCTACCGCAATTGCTACCGCAACCGTTACAGCAACCGCTACCGTAACCGCTACTGCTACGGTAACCGTTAACGCTACCGAAACCGCTACTGCAACCGCTACCGCAACCGCTACCGCAACTACTACCGTAACCGCTACCGCAACCGTTACAGCAACCGCTAAAGCAACCGTTACAGCAACCGTTACAGCAACCGCTACCGTAACCGCTAACGCTACCGTAACCGCTATCGCTACCGTAACCGCTAACGCTACCGCAATCGCAGACGCTACAGCTACCGCTACAGCTACCCCAACATCTACCGTTACCTCAACCTCTACCGCTACCCCAACCTCTACCGCTACCGCAACCGCAACCACTACTGTTACCGCGACCACTACCGCAACCGTAACCGCTACCGCAACCGCCACCGCCAGATTTCATTCCGGCGCGCGGTTACGTTAGGTCATTTGTTGGTTAATTTGGTTTATCTCGGTTAAACCGCCCTCACCTTAGCTTAGATTTGGGAATGCATTATGGATAAATACTTCTAATAGAGGTATTTAAATAGGTCAAAGGCTTTAACATGGGTGATGCTGACAAGGTCATCATATTAAGACAATAGGGCAGGACTCGCAGTTTGTGTAATTGTAATCTTTCTATTTCCTTGTTTTTATTTATCAATTTAGATATTTATCTGTTTCTCTATGTATCACATTTATCTGTTAATCATATCATATAGTTGACTTACTATTCACTTATGTATCTATTTTTACTCGTCTACCTATGCATTGATTTATCTATGTATTATCTATTCAAATATGTATTGACTTTATTATTCATTACTCTCTATACATCTTATTTATCATTTATTTATTTGTTATTATTATTATTGTTATTATTATATCTTATTTGATTATCTTATTTTGTTTTAATATTATTTCATTTTATTTTCTTATATTTTATTTTATTTTCTTATATTTTATTTTATTTTCTTATATTTTATTTTATTTTATTGTACTTTATTTCGTTTTCTTATATTTCATTTTATTTTCTTATATTTTATTTCATTTTCTTATATTTTATTTTATTATTTTATTTTATTTCATTCTATTTTATTTTATTCTATTTTATTTTATCTTATTTTGTTTTATTATTTTATTTAATCTTATTATTTTTTTTCTTATTTACTTGTTCCAGTGAAACGAGTGCTCTTGACTACGGGTCTATCTTGAGACAAAGAGAATCGTCTGGACCTTGTCCCGAAGCGCCTCGCTGCTCCTCCTCTGGTCGCAGACTCTCCATCCTTCTCGTAGACTTCGCGCGAGGAGCCTCGGACGTAAATAATTGATGGGGATTGATTCCTTGGCGACCGCGAGTCGTCGCTATAGGTCGAGTTGATTTTGTCAACTCTTCTTCTTAACATTTCCACTCCTCTGAGGGTCGTTCCTAAGCTGAATGGAGTTCTCTGTCAGCTAGAAAAAATATATATATGCATATAAATATAAATAAATAAAAAAAAATTAATGAAAAAAAAATAAGAATAAGATTAAATAAATAAATAGATAAATAAAATAAATAATTAAACAAATAAATAAGAAAAAAAATAGAAAATAAATAAAATAAGAATAAAATTAAATAAATAAATAGAAAAATAAAATCGATAATTAAACAAATGGCGAAGGGGTGGAATAAAAGGTCAACTTTCAATTGAATTAAATATTTTGTTATTGAAAAGAAAATATGATAATCTATTGGGAATGAAGGAAACGATTTAAGATTGCTCTCTGTGGAATGTAACAAAATCAAACAATCCATCTATTAATCAATAATTTAATCAACCAGTTAGACAGATGGGAAGACAGATGGAAAGACAGATGGACAGTTTGACAAGACAGACGGAAGGACGTAGATAAATAGACAGATGCACACATTCTCACACACACGCACACATACACACACACAGATGCACACATTCTCACACACACACACACACACACACACACACACACTCTCACACACACACACACACACACGGGCGCGCGCGTGACTCAATGGCGCAGTAGTAGCGTTCGCGGCCGCCACTACGGCGCTCCGGGTTCGAATCCCGTTCAGAGCTGAAATAATTTCAGCATCGCTGCGCTGCGAGTCGTTACTCCAACTCTCGTGAGCGGGGAGTAGGATGTGTGTGTGCGTGTGAGGTCACAACATTACCCATAGATCGGTCATATGTGACCTCTGAGCTCTCCTCCGGGAGGGTAATAGCTGTCGATCACAAGTCCAACACGTGGTCTAAGATCATGGTGAATTACACACACACACACACACAGACACACACACACACACACAGACACACACACACACACACACACACACACACACACACACACACACACACACACACACACAGAGAGAGAGAGAGAGAGAGAGAGGAGACCACATGGGAAATGAAAGAAAACAAGATCAGCGAAAACCAGAAGACGAACGTGGGAATAAGAAAACAGACAAGAATATTACACGCAACTACGAAAGAACAAAATGAATAAACGAAAGAAAGAGAAGAGGGAGAAAAAGAGAATGGGACACTCTAGAGGAAAAAGAAAGGAAGACAAGAAAAAGTGAAGAAGGGGAGGGGAAGAAAGGTAAGAAGATGAGGAAAAACTTGAAGAACATAAGGGAAGCTCAGCTACAGAAAATAAAAAAAATGAAAGAACGAAGGCGAGAGAGAGAGAGAGAGAGAGAGAGAGAGAGAGAGAGAGAGAGAGAGAGAGAGAGGGGGGAAGGGAGAGCGAGAGAGAGAGCGAGAGAGAGAGCGAGAGTGAAGAGAAAAAGTAGAAAAGTAGAAAGAAAAGAGAGTAGAGAGAAGGAGAGAGAGAGAAGAGAGAGAGAGAGAGAGAGAGAGAGAGAGAGAGGGATAGAAAGCGAAAATAATAGAAAAAAGAGAGTAGAGAGAAAAGAGAAAGACATAGGATAAAAAAAACTTGCTAGATATTTCAAGTGCAGAACTGTAACAGAACAGTAAAACAAATAAAGGAATAAATTGATGAATAGATAAAAATAGGAATAGAAAATAGATATACTACGTATGATATTCAATCTCTTCAACACGTGGATGGGACTTTTCTTACTGTACTACTTGCCGCAAGGTTGTTTTTAGTATGAGATGGATTGCAAATAGGAAGAGGAGGTAGGGGGAGTAGGAAAGGAAGGGAAGGAGGTAGGGGGCGTAGGAAAGGAAGGGAAGGAGGTAGGGTAAGGGATGTGGAGAAGGAGTGGAAGGAGGGATGAGAAGTGGAGGAATGGAAAGAGGAATAGAAGGCCAAATAGAGGAGGAATAGAAGACCAAATAGATGAGGAGTAGAAGGACATATAAGATGAGGACTGGAAGGACTAGGATCAGGAATAGGTGTGTATATGTGTGTATATGTGTTTGTGTATGTGTGTGTATGTGTGCATGTGTCTGTGTATACATGTGTATATGTGCATGTGTGTATGTTCATGCAGAAACCACAGGGAAAATAAAGTTCGGAATACTAAACGTTTTCGTCTATTACGACATCCTCAAAGTACAAGAAAGAGAAATAGAGCACAATATTTATACAGAAATAAGAAAACTGAGGAAGGTTATAAATATGAATATAAATATTGTGTTCTATCTCTTTCTTGTACTCAGAGGATGTAATAGACGAAAACGTTTAGTATTTCGAACTTTATTTTCCCCGTGGTTTCTGCATGAACATACACGCATGCACATATACACACGTATACACAGACACATGCATGTATACACACACATACACAAACATATACACACATATACATGATCATTTAGTCACGCGTTTTTGTGATTATTTTTGCAATGTGTGTGTGTGTGTGTGTGTGTGTGTGTGTGTGTGTATACTTGTACAACTCTTTGTGTAGATATGTATGTGTGTATGCGTGTATGTATATATGTGTGTATACGTGTACGATTTTTTGTGTATACATGTATGTGTATATGCGTGTATGTGTATATGTGCATGTGTATGTGTATGTATATGCGTGTGTATATATGTATGTGTGTATACGTGTACGATTTTTTGTGTATACATGTATGTGTATATACGTGTATGTGTATATGTGCATGTGTATGTGTATGTATATGCGTGTGTATATATGTATGTGTGTATATATGTGTATACGTGTACGATTTTTTGTGTATACATGTATGTGTATATGCGTGTATGTGTATATGTGCATGTGTATGTGTATGATGTATATGCGTGTGTATATATGTATGTGTGTATATATGTGTATACGTGTACGATTTTTTGTGTATACATGTATGTGTATATGCGTGTATGTGTATATGTGTATGTGTATGTATATGCGTGTGTATATATGTATGTGTGTATTGGGGGTAAGTGGCTGTCTCTAGCACGGGTGAAGATCGCCCTGTATTCTGAATGCGAGAACAAATTCGATAAAGTATGTCTGCGTGTTGGAAGAGTTGGGAGAATTTATCCGGAAAGTTCTGAAGATGCATTATCTTCACCTTTCTCTGTCTCTCTCTCCCTCTCTTTCTCTCTCTCCCTCTCTTTCTCTCTATCTCTCTCTTGGTCCTTCTCTCTTGGTCTCTCTTTGTCTCTTTCTCTTGGTCTCTCTTGGTCTCTCTTAGTCTCTTGGTCTCTCTCTCTTGGTCTCTCTAATCTCTCTCTCTTGGTCTCTCTAATCTCTCTCTCTTGGTCTCTCTAATCTCTCTCTTGGTCTCTCTAATCTCTCTCTCCTGGTCTC
>NC_134820.1:21550304-21555304 GCF_046742065.1 Oratosquilla oratoria | reverse complement strand
TCCCTCCCTCCTTCTCTCCTTCCCTCCCTCCTCCTCTCCTTCCTTCTCTTTTTCTCTCCTTCCCTCTCTCCCTCTCTTCTTCCCTCCCTCCTTCTCTCCTTCCCTCCCTCCTTCTCTCCTTCGCTCCCTCCTTATCTCCTTCCATCCCTCCTTCCATCCCTCCTTCTCTCCTTCCCTCCCTCCTTATCTTCATTCCCTCATCTCCTTCCCTCCCTTTTCCTACTCCTTCCCCTTCTCCTTCCCCTCCTCCTTCTCCTCCTCCTTCCCATCCTCCTTCCCCTCCTCCTTCCCCTCCTCCTCCTCCTTCCCCTCCTCCTCCCCTCCATCTCCCCCTCCTCCTCCTTCTCTTCCTCCCCTCTTCCTCCCTCCCTCCCTCTACCCCTCCCTCCTCTTCTTCTTCCTTCCCTCCTTTCCTTCTCTCCTTCTCTCCCTCCTCCTCTACTTCTCTCCTTCTTTCTCTCCTTCCCTCCCCCTTCTCTCCTTCCCCGCTCTCCTTCCTTCCTTCTCTCCTTCCCTCCCTCCTCCTCTCTCTCTCTCTCCTTCCCTCCTCCTTCCTTCCTTCGCTTACTCCATCATCTTCACTTCCCCCTCGTTTCCCTTCCTCCCCTTTCCCCCTTCTCCTCCCCCATCTCCCCTCTTCTCCCCCCCATCACTGCGTTCTCTCGCCTTCCCCTCTTACTCTTCTCTTCTCTTCATTTCTTATCTTCCTTTCTCTTTTTCATTATTTTCATCTCGCCTCTTTTATTTCTCTTTTCCTAATTGCCCTTCATTCTTTCTCATCCTCTTTCTCTTTTCCACTTTTTTCTAATTCTTTTATTCTTTTTCTTTATCCTCTTCTTCTTCTTCCGTTTCTCTGTACTTCGTCCTTGTTTTTCTTTTGGCTCCATTGTTGACTTCGTTTTTCTCTCGACTTTGTCTTCTCTTTTCTACTCTAGGTTATTTTCTCTCTCTCTCTCTCTCTCTCTCTCTCTCTCTCTCTCTCTCTCTCTCTCTCTCTCTCTCTCTCTCTCTCTCTCTCTCGCTCTCGCTCTCTCGCTCTCTCTCTCTCGCTCTCTCTCGCTCTCTCTCTCTCTCTCTCTCTCTCTCTCTCGCTCTCTCTCTCTCTCTCTCTCTCTCTCTCTCTCTCTCTCTCTCTCTCTCTCTCTTTTTCTCTTTCTCTTCGTTTATTTTTGTCTTTCGTCATCTCTGTTCACCCTCTCTTCTCTCTATTTCCTCTCTTTATTTTGTTCTTCTTCTCATAAGGGGACGCTACTCCCATCCTCCCCTCCTCTCTCCTCTCTCCTCCCCTCTACTGCCCTCCCCTCCTCTCTCCTCCCCTCTACTGCCCTCCCCTCCCCTCTCCTCTCCTCCCCTCCCATCTCCCCTCCCCTCCCCTCCCCTCCCATCTCCTCCCCTCCCCTCTCCTGCCCTCCCCTCTCCTCCCTTTCCCTTCCCTCCCTTCCCTCCCTTCCCCTCCCTTCTCCTCCCTTCTTACCTATTCCCTCCCTCCTTCCGTCCACTCATATCTCCTCCCTTTCCCTTCCTCCTTCCTCCTACCGTCCACTCTTACCTATTTCCTTCCTCTCCCCCGCCTCCCCTCTTACCCTTCCTCCTCCCTTCCTCCTCCCTTCCTCCTTCCGTCCCCTCTTACCTACTCCCTCTCTCCTTCCGTCTCCTTATATCTCTTTCCTTCTTCCCCTTCCTCCTCCTCCTTCAGTCCCCTTTACCTCCTCCCTTCCTCCCTCTTCCTCCCTTTCCTCCTTCTGTCCCCTCGTACCTCCTCCCTTCCTCCTCCCTTCCTCCTTCCGCCCCCTCTTACCTCCTCCCTTCCTCTCCCCCTCCCCCGCCTCCTCTCTCTATAAGAATCGAAATTTCATATTCATTTCTTTCATAAACTGTTTGATTCGATATTTTTTGTGATCCTTTCTTCCCTTTTTCAACGTTTCTTCATTTGATGTATATATATATGTATTTTTTTCGACAATATTGTTTTTTTGATTTTGGCGTCAGTAGTTTTTTTTTTTTTTTTTTTTTTTTTTCTTCTTCTTCTTCTTCTTCTCCTGGTTCACTTTACTCGATTTTCTTTGCATCTAAGGTTCTGCCCAGGCACCTTTTACTCTCACTATCTCTCTATCTCTCTCTGTCTCTCCCTGTCTCTGTCTATCTCTGTCTATCTCTCTGTCTCTGTCTCTGTCTCTGTCTCTGTCTCTGTTTCTCTGTCTCTGTTTCTCTGTCTCTGTCTCTCCCTGTCTCTTTCTGTCTCTCCCTGTCTTTCTGTCTCTCCCTGTCTTTCTCTCTGTCTCTTTGTCTCTCTTTCTCTCTGTCTCTTTGTCTCTCTCTCTGTCTCTCTGTCTCTATTTTTATCTGTATCTTTAACTGTCTCTATCTTTATCTCTGTCTCTATCTTTATCTCTGTCTCTATCTCTGTCTGTCTCTATCTCTGTCTGTCTCTCTGTCTCTCTCTCTCTCTCTCTCTCTCTCTCTCTCTCTCTCTCTCTCTCTCTCTCTCTCTTTCTTTCTCTCTCTCTTTATATTTTCATTTCTCTATTTCTATCTTTTACTTTTTCTCTTTCCTCTTTCCACTCCTCCTTATTCTTCTCCTCTTCTTTTTCCTTTTCTCCTCCTTCTCCTTCTTACTCATTTCTCCTCCTCTTTCTCATCCTCCTCTTCGTCCTTCTGCCCTTCGTCCTTCTCCTCTTCGTCCTTCTCTTCTTCCTCCTCCTACTTCTCTTCCCCATTCTCTTCTTTTTCCTCCTCCTCGTCTTCCTTCTATTATTTCCCCTCCTTCTCTCCTCCCTTCTCTTCCTCTTCCTTTTCCTCATCCTATCCCTCCTCTTCATCTTTTTCCCCCTCCTCCTCCTCTTCCTTCTTGTCCTCCTCTTCTTCCTCACCTCACCCTTCTCCTCTTCTCGTTCCTCCTCCTCTTCTTCCCATTTCTCCTTCCCTCTTCTTCCTCACATCCTCCTTCTCCTCCTCCTCTTCTTCCCATTTCTCCTTCCCTCTTCTTCCTCACATCCTCCTTCTCCTCCTCCTCTTCCTTCTGCTCCTCCTCCTCCTCCTCCTCCTCCTCCTCTTCCCATTCTTCCCCTTCCTCCTTGTCCTTGCACGGCTGTGGCTCTCCGGAGCTTCCAGGTACTTCCAGTCCTTTCCCCATTTCTTTCCGGCGTCTTCCGCCCTGCGGGTCTTTTTCCTCCTCCTCCTCCTCCTCCTCCTCCTCCTCCTCCTCTCCTTCTCCTCCTTCTCCTCCTTCTCCTCCTCCTCCTCCTCCTCTTTTCCTCCTCTTTTCCTTCTCTTCTCCTACCCCTCCTCTTCTCCCTTCCTCCTACTTTTCTTCTACCTTTGCTCTTCTCTTACTCCTCCTCTCCCCCCACACACACTCACAATCACACACACACACACACACAAACACGCGCGTACACACACACACACACACACACACACACACACACACACACACACACACACACACACACACACACACACACACACACGCACACACACGCACACACAAGCACGCACACACAAGCACGCACACACGCACACCTACACACACACACGCACACCTATACGCACTCACGCACGTACGCACACACGCACGCACGCACACACAAGCACCCACACACGCACACTTACACACACACACGCACACCTACTTGCACACACGCACACACACACACACGCATACGTACACACACACACGTACATACATGTACATACACACACGCCCACACACACACACACACACACACACACACACACACACACACACACACACACACACACACACACACACACACACACACACACACACACACACACGTACACACACATACGTACATACACACACATACGTACACAAGCAAATACACCTACACAAACCTGCTGCACCAAGTTCTGTATGTAATATTTCCATAATGGCAAAAGTGCAGAACTGTGCGGTAAATAATCCGCTTCATTTAGTCCGACTTTTACTGTTTTCTGATATTGTAAGGAGGAAATTTTCATAATATAATAATTTGAACCTCAGCAAAACTCCTAAGCGGAATGAATTGAACACACACACAAGTAATTAAGCTTCTTGTAACATTTAAAAGAATTAGCAGCCCACAATTGAGCGTATGTTAATTATGTCTAAAGGTATGTTCGTTATGGACAATGGTATGTTAAGTATATTCATTGATGTACTTGTTATATCTAAAGATATGTTGATTATATTTATATATGAGTATACTAGTTATATCCAAAAATAATCTAATTATGTTGAGCGTATGTTAATTATGTCTAAAGGTATGTTCGTTATGGCCAAGGGTATGTTAAGTATATTCAGTGATATACTCGTTATATCAAGAGATATGTTGATTATATTCATATATGAGTATACTAGTCATATCCAAAAGTATACTAGTCATATCCAAAATAATCTAATTATATTGAGCGTATGTTAATTATATCTAAAGATATGTTCATAATGGCCAAAGGTATGTTAAGTGCATTCAGTGATATGCTCGTTATATCAAGAGATATCTTGATTATATTCATGTATACTAATCATATCCAGAAGTATATTAGTTATATCCAACAATATAATTATATGAACAATTATAATGACCATCGGCAACGATATAGATAATGAAAGGAATATATTGATGATATTCAAGGATATATTGATTATATCTAAAGGTATATCAATTATGCTAAGGCAGGATAGCTCTACCAAAGGATATATCTTATATCGAAGAGTGATTATACTGAAATATATACAAAATATATACAAAAGTGTAATGCTTACATCTAGAGGTGTTTTAACTAGTTTCAAAGGGACATTCCTTATACCCAAAGGTATATAAACTATATCTAAATATATATTGATTATATTTAAAGGTATATTGATTATACTCACATGTGTATAAACATAATAATGTGTTCTAAGTGTACCTATCATATCCGGAGATGTGCCAAGAGAATGGAAGCTAGCTAACGTCACTCTAATATTCAAAAAAGGTGACAAAAAGAAACCAAAT
>NC_134820.1:21530304-21542804 GCF_046742065.1 Oratosquilla oratoria | reverse complement strand
TTCTCATAACTCGTTTCCCCCCACCTATTACCCCAAAATCATCCACGTCCTCTATACCTGCATTTTCCGTAATGTCATTCCCTTCCCTCCTTTTCCCTCCCTTCCCCCCCTTTCCCCCTTCCCCCCTTTCCCCCTTTCATCTACTCTTCCATTTCCACTTCTTATAACCTGTCTCCCTCCTCCTCCTCCTCCACCCCCCCCAAAAGTCCTCGAGGTCCTCTTCCACGCCCTCCTCCCCCTTCTCCACTTCTTAATGCCTCGGCTATATAGCCTTCCCAGTCCGCTTCTTCCTGTTTGTGTGATTCTTCTTCTTCTTCTTCTTCTTCTTCTTCTTCTTCTTCTTCTTCTTCTTCTTCTTCTTCTTCTTCTTCTTCTTCTTCTTCTCCTTCTCCTTCTTCTCCTCCTTCTTCTCCTCCTTCTTCTCCTCCTCCTCCTCCTCCTTCTCCTCCTCCTCCTCCTCCTTCTCCTCCTCCTCCTTCTCCTCCTCCTCCTTCTTCTCCTCCTCCTTCTTCTTCTTGAATGTTATAGAATATGTGTGTGTGTGCGCTTGTGTGCACCTGTGTGTGTGCATGTTATATACACACGTGTCCATTTTTGTTTGTGATTGTGCTTGTGTGCGAGTTGAGTATTCAAAGAGCGTCCAGATAAACCAGTGAGTTATTTCTAACCTAATTAAGTTAACGATTTAAATCCTCTTCAGCGGACTTGCGGTACATACAAAGTTAAAATTCAGTTCATGTGTATGTACTCGTACAGTCACTAATAAAAGGCTTGCGGCATAGCCACATTTAAGTAATACGCGTCTTCTATCTTATGCCTTATTTAGAGACTTCTGTGTCGTCAGATGATTTTATTCAACTGAAGAATAGGTCACACGTTCTTCTCCTCTCGTCCTTTATCTGAATAAAATCGTCTGGAGACAGTCTTCAGATGGCGTCGTTGAATCGAAGTTGTGCATTTTTTTTCCTATGGCTTCTTGAGGCCGAAAAGATCTTTTGATCATAAGGAACAAAAATAAAACTAAGTCTATAAACAAATAGATAAATAAATAAATAAATGTAAATAGGTAAATAAGAACATCTATGAATAAATAAATACAATGAGAAAAGAATATGCGTTACCGCGCTGACGGTGTTGCTATAGAATTCTTACAAAGAGTCTTCGTTTCACAAGGCGACCTCAAGGGTGACACATAACACGCTAAGAGCCTCACAGTGTATATCAAAGAATTCCATATTTGAAAAATTGAAATCATGGAGTCTCTTCCTCCTCCTCCTCCTCCTCCTCCTCCTCCTCCTCCTCCTCCTCCTCCTCCTCCTCCTCCTCCTCCTCCTCCTCCTCTTCTTCCTGGAGGAGAGGGCGAGAGTGTAACACTTCAGGCGGGTGCTCGCTAGTGACCTCAATGCAACCTACTGCAGGTGTGAGGAAAGGTTGATATAATTTATGTGAGAAAGTTTCTTTTCCCATTGCATTATGAGAAGTGCATTCGCCCTCCTCCTCCTCGTCCTCCTCCTCCTCTTCCTCCTCCTCCTACTTTCCTCGTCTGAACTCATTTTTGAGGTCCTGCAACTGAATGAAGTTGTCTGGAATAGACAATAACAATAACACTGACATTAACAATAACAATAACAATGACATTAACAATAACAACGATAACGATATGTGACTATGATAGCAATGGTGATTATGTGATAAGGTTAGGAGCATTGAATAAAGACTAATGATGTTGATATAATATTATGATGATAAGGATGATAACGAAAACAACGAAATGGTTAAGAATATTTCGGGCAGAAGGAATGAAAGATGTTTCAACCCCTGAAATCTGGTGGAGGTCGATTGTCCGCATCAGATAGACTGAAATTCTGCGAGAACAATCTTCGAAATTTGCAACACTGGGCCGACGGAATTGAGAGTTGAAGATCGTGAGAATTGCGGTTTTACTGCGAACCTCTCACGGTGGAAAGAGGCTGGTCATAGGGGTGATAGGAGATAGTGGTGACCTCGTTCTCTGAGAGAGAGATACATGACCAAGTCAGGTCACGTGGAACTTAAAACAAGGGAGGGAGTCTTCGTGTATTTTGATCTTAACTTGTTCCACTGTACTACGGACAGTTTCCCACCTCCGACGGGAGTCTGAGTGCATTTATTCATTTTGTTTATTATACCTATGCATTTATTAATTTAATTTACCTATGCATTTATTTATTTATTTATTTTATTATTTATATTACAATTGTTACTTATTTTTATTTTTTGTCATTATTATAATTTGTTCCGCATACGACCTAGTTATGGACCAAAAGGTTTTCTGTCGGCATGCTCCGCCTTTGTAATCCTTTGTAAAGGTATTTGGTTTGTTGATGGTGAACAAATTTTGATCTCAATCTGTCTCACTGTACTACGGACAGTTTCCCACCTTAGTGAAGACAGGTCGTTGATGGTGACCAAACCAGGTCATGTTGAACTTAAAACAAAGGGGAGGGGGGTGTCTTCGTGTATTTTGATCTCAGCCTGTCCCACTGTACTACGGACAGTTTCCCACCTCTGACGGGATCCTTTGGGTCGTTGATCGTGATCCAGTTCCTCCCCAAGAGAGATAAAAGACTAAATGAAGTCATATGGTATAAAAAAAAAATCTTCGTGTAAGTTGATCATCGCAGACTGTCCCACTGTACTATGGACAGATTCCCAACTCTAAAAGGATCTTTCGTGGACATGTCTGGGCCATTGATGGTGACGCCTTGAGAGGGACACAAGACTATACGAGGTCATGTGGCATTAAAAAAAAAAAAAAAAAAAAAAAAATCCTCGTTTGTTGACCCCAGCCTGCTCCACTGTCCTGCGGACAGTTTCCCACCACTGAAACGATGTTTGGTGGAGGCATTTAGGCCATTGATGTCCTTCCTTTAACCACATAGTCATTACTCCTCGTCTTAAGCCAGACATATCATCATGTGGAGAATTAGATCAAACACCAACATCTCCGACATCTTCAACTTCTCCACCATCAGACTGATATCCTTTTTTTTTCCCAAAAGCTATTCAGAAGCTTCTGTATCTAATACATAATTTTCTTCTTCACGACTTCATCCTAGAATCACTCTTCATCTGAAGAAACACTGTTGCTGTTCTGGACTCTATTTTACCAGCGCTTCCATCCTTATGGACAATTTCAGGGATCCAAGAAGAGCATTCGCAACCTTTTCCCTTCCCTTCTTTTCCTTACCTTTCCCTCTCCTCTTCCCTTACCTTTCCCTCTCCTTTTCCCTTTCCTTCCCTTCCCTTTCCTTCCCTTCCCTTCTTTTCCTTCCCTTCCCTTCCGTTTCGTTCTCCTTCTCTTCCCCTCATTTTCCTTTCCCTCATTTCCCTTTCTTTTCCTTTCTTTCTATTCCCTCCCTTTCCCTTCCCTTCCCTTCTTTTACCTTCCCTTCCGTTCCGTTTCCTTCCCTTCACTTCATTTCCCTTCATTTTCCTTTCTATTCCCTCCTTTCCCTTCCCTTTCCTTTCCTTCCCTTCCCTTCCCTTTCCTTCCTTTCCCCTCATTCCCCTTCCTTTCCCTTCCCCTTCCCCTCATTCCCCTTCCTTTCCCTTACTTCCCCTACCTTCCCTTTTCTTCCCCTCACTTCCCATCCCTTCCTTCCCTTCCCCTCCCTTCCTTTCCCCTGTCTTCATCCTTTTACCCTCCCTTCTTTTTTACCTCCTTTCCCATATCCTCCCTTTCCTTCCCTCCTTTGAAGATCCCCCTTCCCTCTTTCTCCACCTTCCTGAAGCCCTCCCTTTCCCCTCCTCAAGCCTTCCTTTCTCCTCCCCCTCTCCCTCCCCCTCCCCACCTTTCCCATATCCTCCCTTTCATTCCCTCTTTTGAAGATCCCCCTTCCCTCTTTCTCCACCTTCCTAAAGCCCTCCCTTTCTCCTCCTCAAGCCTTCCTTTCTCCTCCCTCTTCTCCTCCCCCTCCCCTCCCCCCCTCCCCCTCCCCCTCCCCCTCCCCCCCGTTTCCTTCCCAACACTGTGGGCTAATAAGCGTTCGTCTTCATTGGCTCTGGGCGACATCTGTTAGTGCGGCCATCAAATACATCGTAACATGAAATACCAACTCAATTTCTTTCTTTTATTCGCTCTGACTTGCTTTCTTTTCCCTGTCTTTTTTTCCTGCCTCTGTCTGTCTGTCTGTCTGTCTGTCTATCTGGCTGGCTGGCTGCTTCTACACCTTATCTCTGAGCCTAGGCTTCCTCATTCTTAGATCAACCTCCCTCACCCTGAATTTAGGCTTCTTCACCCTGAGTCTAGGCTCCCTCACCCTGAGTCTAGGCTCCCTCACCCTGAGTCTAGGCTCTCTCACCCTGAGTCTAGGTTCCCTCACCCTGAGTCTAGGCTCCCTCACCCTGAGTCTAGGTTCCCTCACCCTGAGTCTAGGCTCTCTCACCCTAAGTCTAGGCTCCCTCACCCTGAGTCTAGGTTCCCTCACCCTGAGTCTAGTCTCTCTCACCCTGAGTCTAGTCTCTCTCACCCTGAGTCTAGGCTCCCTCACCCTGAGCCTAGGCTCCCTCACCCTGAGCCTAGGCTTCCTCACCCTGAGCCTAGGCTTCCTCACCCTGAGCCTAGGCTTCCTCACCCTGAGCTTTGGCATCCTCACCCTGAGCCTAGACTCACACTAAGTCAAGGCTCTCACCCTGAACCTAGACTCTCTCACCCTGAGCCTAGACTTCCTCAACCTGAGCCTAGATTCACCCTGAATGTTTCTTCACCTAGGCTCCTTCACCGAGAGCCTAGGCATTCTCACCCTGAGCCTAGACTCTCTCACCCTGAGCCTAGGCTCCCTCACCCTCAGAAATGACCCCTCACCCCCCCATTCCCACCCCAACCCGGGACCAGATTCCTGGACGAAGCGAAAACCTCTTCGCCTGGAAAGCTGGAACTCTTTGTCTCCTGCTGACACTTCCTCGATATTCTTTTTTCATTCCACTTGCAGACCCTCCCCTCCTCCCCCCTCCCCCCTCCCCCCTCGTCCCTACTTAACTGGACCTCACTTCACAACCCAATTTTCATTAGACAGGGGAGGAAGACTTGCTCCTTTACTCTCCCTCGTTCTCTCGCCCTCTCTCGCCCTCTCTCTCTCTCTCGCCCTCTCTCTCTCTCTCTCTCTCTCTCTCTCTGTCTCTCTGTCTCTCTGTCTCTGTCTCTGTCTCTGTCTCTCTCTCTCTCTCTCTCTCTCTCTCTCTCTCTCTGTCTCTCTGTCTCTGTCTCTGTCTCTCTCTGTCGGTCTGTCTCTCTTGCTTTCTGCGTCTGTCTCTCTCTTTGGTTGTGTGTCTTCTGGCCCTGTCTCTCTGTCTCTCTCGGTCTCTTTCTCTCTGTCTCTGTCTCCGTCTCTGTCTCCCTATCTCCCTGCCTCAGTCTCTATCTCAGTCTCTATCTTAGTCTCTAAGTCTCTATATATGTCTCTATCTCAGCCTCAGTCTCTCTCTGTCTCTCTCTCTGTTTCTTTGTCTCTATGTCTCTCTCTCTCTCTCTCTCTCTCTCTCTCTCTCTCTCTCTCTCTCTCTCTCTCTCTCTCTCTCTCTCTCTCTCTCTCTCTCTCTCTCTCTCTTTCTCTCCAGCCTGCTAATTACACATTACCACGCGCGCGCTGCCAAGACTCCGCTTTGGTACATATTGTAGGTGTATATGTACACACACACACACACTTGTGTAACTACATGTGTACAAGTTCAATTGTGTATACACACGCAACCTTAGAAAGAATGGAATGTGTGTATGTAGGTAAGTGGGCGAGAAGATTTTTTTTCTTTGGGGGGGGGGGTTGATCCAGCCCACAGGCATACACGCACGCATATATGTGTATATGAATATGTAGGTGAAAGCGTCTGCATATACGCACGATGCGCAAGTGAAGGAAATTAGGATAAAATAATATAAGAAGACAATAATGACAGCATTAGAATGAACAAAAGGACGGAATATATATATATATATATATATATATATAAACATATATATATAAATATATATATATATATATATATATATATATATATATACATATATATATATATATATATATATATATATACATACGTTCCGATTTGTAGGGTCGTGGTGGCACGATGTTACGACCTTCGTCCTAAAAAAAGCAAACCGCTCAGGCGAGGGTTCGAATCCCAGTAGGAGAATTTATTTTCACACACATATATATATATATATATATATATATATATATATATATATATATATATATATACCTGTATACATATATGTATACATATATATATATATATATATATGTATACATATGTATATATGTATACATATGTATATATGTAACATATGTATACATATATACATATGTATACATATGTATATATGTATACATATGTATACATATGTATATATACATATATATGTATACATATGTATACATATGTATACATATATATATATGTATACATATGTATACATATATGTATACATGTTATATATATATATGTATACATATATATATATATATATATATATATATATATATATATATAATATATATATATATAAAGTTCAGCTTCCCACACATAAGACAAATACAAAAAAAAAAAAAACTCGTTTGATGTAATAGGAACCTAACAAAAAATAGAATAAAAAATACACACATGCACACGTACACGCACACACACACTATAGATACAGCTCGAAAAAATCTAGTGTACCTTACTAGTAGATGTGTTGTTCTTTCCTCAATCAGATAAACAATCTAGGCGAATGGTATCATGTTAATTACTTACGAGATATTTCCCTAATTAGGAAAATGCATAAACTTTTCTCCTCGTTGTAGTCACGGGGACTAAGGAAGTTGCACCAGGAGTCGCTGAGTAGTAGAATCGGAAGTAAACACCTTTGCCCAATGTGTTTTGGGAACTGCTGGGGCCAGGAAATACATACATACACTAATCCAGATGCACAGCCAATGTCTGTGTGTGTTTGTATACATACAAATGAGGCAAGAATATGATAAACCAAGATGGCTTTGTTAGTTTACCTGTAGCCGTGAGCTTGAGTTTAATCGTATTAAATAACATAATTACGATTGCGATGGTGAGTTAGTGACATGAAAATGGTGTCGTTTTGTATCTAGATAATTGTGTGATTTAGTTGTTCTAATCTCTGTGGATTCTAGGTTTAGGGTTTATATAGCTTTATAGCTTAGAAATATGAAAAAATAGGTAATCTTAAAGCTGTTCAAGGGTATTAGAAATACATAGATTATGTAATACATAATCTTAGACATATGAAAAGAACAGGTAATCTAAGTTCTTGTTAGAAATATATTGAACCAGAAGATATATGTAATATATAATAGGCTCTTAGACATATGAAAAGAACAGGTAATCTAAGTTCTTTTTAGAAATATATTGACACAGAAGATATATGATCTCTAATGACTTAGAAGCCAAGCACCAAGGGCAAAGGTGGCCTTAAATATGAAATTTATTATTAATAAGAAATATGTTTTAAGAACTGCATTTATTTAACAGGTTTTATATGATTACTATTATTTTGAATACACAGTGTCTGAAAATAAAAAAGAATAGGTTAAAATAGTTAAAAAAGTAAAATTAAAAGATATTTTCTTATAGCGGCTTTTCCATTACCTTGTACATACATACACACACACACACACACACACACACACACACACACACACACACACACGCACACACACACACACACACACACACACACACACACACACACACACACACACACACAACACGCACACACGCACACACGCACACGCACACACACACACACACACACACACACACACACACACACACACACACACACACACATATATATTCATGTGTGTGTGTGTGTGTGTATGTAAGATCTTACCCATTATAAGGAAGGTAGACAGCCAAGGCATGCAACCTCTCTTCACCCACCCTTCACCCATCATACACTCCTGCAGCACCCATCCCATACCCATATAGTTAATTTTCTATCTTAGCCTTGTATAGATGGAGGGCCCTCCCTGACTCCCGCCCACTACCTGGGGTCAGAAGCACGTTGCATGTAATAACAAAATGATGACAGCAAAAACCTGTTTTATCTTTGAAACAATAGTCAATTAGCAGCGTGTTATATTTGGAATCAACGCGTGAAAATACGCAAGAAATAAATTATATAATTTCAGATTTAGACAATTTCGGAGGTCTTGTTAACCATTGTAGTTCAAGATGTGAAATTTAAATTCTAATAATTTTCTAACAGTTTGCGTGGTTAAATCCCCCCCCCTTTTTTTTTTCTTTAAGAAATTTTGATATTCCTTTTGTTTTTGTAACGGTCGTATTGATGGCTGATGAAGGCGTTTGATACTTGAAGGTTTTTGTTTTGTACTATTTTATTTTCTCTTATTTTATTCTGTGATATTTGTTTATTAATTCAATTTTACTTTTTACTATATATTTATTATTATATTTTTATACTTGAAGTTCGTCATCTGTTACGATCCTATTTGCGATGATATGAAATATTCAAAAACCTTTGATTTTCAATCATGTGTATTCTCATTCGTAACGGTCGTAACGGGTTCAACGGTCACAACTATTTGAAATAACCGTTGTAACGGTCATCGAAGGGAAAAGTAACATCTGGTAATAAAGGGAACCATAGAGATGAATAAAATCGATTGGCGGCAAACGGATTTCTCCACATTCCTATATCTTCCTCCAATTCTTCCTCCACCTCCTCCCACCTCTTCTTCTCACCTCCTCCTACGTCTTCCTCCACCTCCACCTACCTCTTCCTCCACCACCTACCTCTTCCTCCACCACCTACCTCTTCCTCCACCACCTACCTCTTCCTCCACCACCTACCTCTTCCTCCACCACCTACCTCTTCCTCCACCTCCTACCTCTTCCTCCACCTCCTCCTACCTCTTCCTCCACCTCCTCCTACCTCTTCCTCCACCTCCTCCTACCTCTTCCTCCACCTCCTCCTACCTCTTCCTCCACCTCCTCCTACCTCTTCCTCCACCTCCACTTACCTCTTCCTCCACCTCCACTTACCTCTTTCTCCACTTACCTCTTCCTCCACCTCCACCCACCTCCTCCTCCACCTCCTCCTACCTCTTCCTCCAGCACCTACCTCTTCCTCCACCTCCACCCACCTCCTCCTCCACCTTCACCTACCTCTTCCTCCTCCTCCACCTTCACCTTCACCTCCTCCACCTTCACCTCCTCCCACTTCACCCCCTCCATAGCCTCCACATGCCGACGGGGACCTCGTCTTCCCCTTCTTCTTCGGTTCGCGCCTCAGGTTCATTCATCTCCATCAGAAGCCTCCGGGAGGGATCTTCTTCCCCGCGGAGGTCATCCCGCAAGAAGGATCCCCCCTCCCCCCCTGTCTCACTTTGTCATGATGCGAGGTTTCAGTCATCCTGACTCTCACGGCCCCCCTCTCACGGACTTCCTCTCATCCCATTTCTCCCTCTCGCGTTCTGCTGTCTCTCTCACGCTCTGTTCCTACTCTGCTGTCTCTCATGGCCCCCCTCTCACGGCCTTCCTCTCACGCCCTGCCGCCTCCCTCTCACATTCTACCTTCTCACGCTCTGCTCTCTCTCACGCCCTGTCTCTGTCCCTGCTTTCTCTTACTGCCTCCCTCTCATGCCTTACCTCTCTCGCCCTGCCTCCCTCTCAGGATCTACCTCACTCTCACGCTCTGCTCTCTCACGCCATGTTCCTGCTCTGCTCTCTCTCACGGTATCCCTCTCATGCCTTACCTCTCTCGCCCTGCCTCCCTCTCAGGATCTACCTCACTCTCACGCTCTGCTCTCTCACGTCATGTTCCTGCTCTGCTCTCTCTCACGGTATCCCTCTCACGGTTTTCCTCTCACGCCCTGCATCCCTCTCACGCTTTGTTCTCTCTCAAGCCCTGTCCCTCTCTCACCATGCCTCCCTTCCACGCCCTGTCTCTCTCTCACACCCTGCCTCTCTCTCTCACGGCCTGCCTCTCACGTCCTGTCTCTCACACCCTGCCTCTCACGGCCTGCCTCTCACGTCCTGTCTCTTACACTCTGCCTTTCATGGCCTGGCTCTCACGCACCTATCTCTCACGGCCTCCCTCTTACGTCCTGCCTCACGTACTGCCTCTCGCGCCCTGTCTCTCACGCCTCTGTCTCACACCCCCTGCCTCTCCCTCTCTGATTTTCGATGTCTGATTATTTTTCGTCTTCTTCGTGCGTTATTATTATTATTATTATTATCATTATCATTATTATTATTATTATTATTATTATTATTATTGTTATTGTTATTGTTATTGTTATTGTTATTGTTATTGTTATTGTTATTGTTGTCGTTGTTTTGTTGTTTTGTTTTGTCTTGTTATTTGTTGTTTTTTATTATTTGTTACTGTTATTGTTATTATATTGTTTTGTTTTTGTTTTGTTTTGTTTCTTCGTTTGAACTGTATAGTTGGAGGGATGGAGGAAGGGATGGTTAGATAGATGGATTGGTAGATGTAAGGTAGTCATTTTGTTTGTATGGGTCCTTCAATGTATGTGTGTGTGTGTCATTCACCATGGTCTTGAATCACGTGTTGGATTTGTGATCGACAGCAATTTCCCTCCCGGAAGAGAGCTCAGACCTCGCATATGACCGATCTATGGGTAATACTGTGACCTTACACGTACACACACACACATCCAACTCCCCGCCCAGAAGAGTTGGAGTAACGACCGGCAGCGCAGCGGTACTGAAATGATTTCAGTCCTGGGTGTGTGTGTGTGTGTGTGTGTGTGTGTGTGTGTGTGTGTGTGTGTGTGTGTGTGTGTGTGTGTGTGTGTGTGTGTGTGTGTGTGTGTGCATATGCGTGTGCGTGTGCGTATGCCTGTCTATGTCTACATGTCTATCTTTGTCCATCCATGTATATGTCTCTCCGTTCCTCAGTATCTCTCTGTCTCCCTCCCCTCTCTCTCTGTTTTTTTTCTATTTTTTTTTTTACTTGAATTGTGTTTTATCACTGTTCCACAGTAGCACTTTCTTAATCTTTATCTTTTATCCACATAAATCCCCATTGGGTACTAAGGAGCTTCCACATAACCGAATGAAATAGCGAGACGACAGCCATAATAAAAGTATTAAGTATTCCCATATTGTGATCAAAAGATTTTTTTTCATTGAGATTCAGGTCAACACAGGTAACGAATGACAAAGGTCAACAAAGGTCACGAATGACCAAAATGATTCATGGGCTCAGAAATCTACCTTACAAGATTCGGCTTGGGCAGCTTAACTTACACTCCCTGGAAAGACGCAGAGTGCGGGGTGATCTAATAGAGGTGTTCAAGTGGATCAAAGGCTTTAACAAGGGTGACGCAAACAAGGTCATCATATCAAGACAACAGGGCAGGATTCGCAGTAATGGATTTAAATTGGACAAATTTAGATTTAAGAAGGAAATAGGCAAGGATTGGCTTACTAATAGTGGTCAACGAATGGAATAGACTTAGTAACCATGTAGTCAACGCTGAAAATATCGGTTAATTCAAGAAAAGACTAGACAACTTTATGAATAGGGATGATAGGTGGTGATGGACATGGAACTACCTAGTGTAGGCCTTATGGTCTCTTGTACCTCCTTCATTCTTATGTTCTTAATATGTTGAGTTTCGTATCTTGTGTGTGTTTCAAGAAAAGGTTAGATAACTATATGGACAGGGATGGCAGGTGGTAATAGACATGGAACTACCTAGTGTAGGCCTTATGGTCTCTTGCAACCTCCTTCATTCTTACGTTCTTAATATGATGACTTTCGTATCTTGTATGCTATTTTGAGTACTTTTTGCTTACCGAAAGCAAGCATTCTCTATTTGTGCAGGTTTGAGAATAAAGTCAAACCCACTCTATGGCAACAACAGGTTCAATCAGCTGGGAATGTTGACATAAAGTGATCCCAACTTTTTGTTTAGATCCGCTGAAACAGAATATAGTGCAGATTTGTTTGAACAAGAGTATCTGGTGTTACAATTTATTTACTTATATACCTATCTATTCATTTATTTATTTATCTATATATCTGTCTACTCGTTTATTTATTTATTTATTCATTTATTCATAATTTTTATTTTTTATCTATTCATTTATGTATCTATATTTACTTGTTTAATTATTCATATATTTATATATTAATTTATTAATTTATTCATTTATATACATGTGTTTACTCGTTTATTTATCTATTTATTCATTCATTTTTATTTTTCTTGTTCATTTATCTATGTATATATTTATTTATTTATATACTTATCTATCTACTTATTCATTTGTTTATGTATTTACCTATTCACTTGTTCATTTATTTACCTAAATTTTTGTGCTTATTTATATATTTATTTATATATTTATTTGTTTATTCGTATATCTTCCATTTATTTATCCGTTAGTTTTGTTGTTGTTTTGTATTTGTTTATTAATTCATTTGTTTGTATTCTTTGGCGTTGAACACA
>NC_134820.1:21487804-21515304 GCF_046742065.1 Oratosquilla oratoria | reverse complement strand
AACCTCATTTTCCACAACCAAACACAAGATTATCTATAAAGACAGAAACATAGGGTCAAATCAGGTCAAAACCTCATCATCCACAACCAAACGCAAGATTATTAATTAGGATAGAAGTGCAGTGGGAAGTGTTCTCTAAGCTGAATAAAATCAACTGACGCCATCCAAAATAAACTGTCCTAAGAGGAATTCTAGATTTATCTTAATATGACCTCTTAGTAACAACGTAGTGAGCTCGGAAACTATCGGTTGTTTGAAGAGAATATCATATAGATTTATGGTTGGGGATGACAGGTGGTTATGGACATGGAACTGCCTAGTGTAGGCCTTATGGTCTCTTACAGTCTTCTTCATTCTTATGTTCTTCCCTAACACGTTTCACGCTGGGCATGATTCTCGTCAAATGTATTTGGATAGCTAAAAAAAGACTTCGTTTAAATTTTTCTAGAATTTCCTAAGTATACTTAGAATGTCTTAGATGCGTATTAGTTTAACTTAGCTCGTCATTCAGGTTATTACTCTAACTAATTTGATATTTAAAAGTTAAAAAAAAAAGAAAAAAAAAATTGTAACCGAAGTCGTTTCTACTTAAACGAACTCGCAACAGTTGACGATAATCTGCCCAGTGTGATGATAGACTGTGTCCGGTGTGATACTGGCATTAGAGCCGTGAAATACTTAGCTCAAACTCTCCCTCGTTTATTCATTGCTGTTCATAAACAAAAAGTGCTAAGTTTCTCGAGGCTTTTTAAGGATTAGTGTATTTCGCCTCGGTACTCTCTCGAATTTTGTCACATATTTCTTGAAGAAAAACGAGAAGAAGAAGCTTCCGCCGGGAGACGCCTAGCTGTGGCCAAGTCCGTCATCTTTGTCTCCTCTGGGGCGAACATTGCTTTTGTATGTGACGCTGTGGAGCATTGGTTTCGGATTCGACCTCGTAACCGAATATGCCCGGGCGAGCGTACATGTCAGAGGCACCGATGTAGCGCATTGTTTTCGACCTCGCTTGCCATCACGTTGTCTCGAGTTCGAATCCAGAAACTACCCGTGACCTCTACATGCCCTGGCAATCCTAGTACATAAGGCATAGGTGACTGGTCTTGAATACAAAATCACCGATAAGAGCCTCCTGGCGTCAGCAATAGGACAATCGAGACATCCAAGGATTAGTGGAGATTGTGTCACTGTGTGAATATAACATCCATTCCAACATCCATTCCAACATCCATTCCAACATCCATTCCAACATCCATTCCAACATCCATTCCAACATTCGTTCCAACACCCATTCCGACATCCATTCCGACATCCACTCCGACATCCATTCCGACATCCATTCCGACATCCATTCCAACATCCATTCTGACATCCATTCCAACATCCATTCCAACATCCGTTCCAACATCCATTCCGACATCCATTCCGACATCCATTCCAACATCCATTCCAACATCCATTCCAACATCCATTCCAACATCCATTCCAACATCCATTCCAACATCCGTTCCAACATCCGTTCCAACATCCGTTCCAACATCCATTCCAACATCCATTCCAACATCCATTCCAACATCCATTCCAACATCCATTCCAACATCCGTTCCAACATCCGTTCCAACATCCATTCCGACATCCATTCCAACATTCATTTCAACATCCATTCCGACATCCATTTCAACATCCGTTCCAACATCCATTCCAACATCCATTCCAACATCAATTCCAACATCCATTTCAACATCCATTCCAACATCAATTCCAGCATCCATTCCAACATCCGTTCCAACATCCATTCCAACATCTCATGAATCAATAAGATCCTTTGAATTAGTACAACGTTTCCCCAAGGGGACAGAATTAGAATCGGTTGATTGATATTTTATTTATTTGTTGATTTATTTGTCTCGATTTTTCCTATCGCGCAATGAACGCGCGAATAGCATTGTTATTGTTCACAGCTCGAGTTTGATCTTGCATGTAGATTCTCCAATATTCACTGGGCTTCTTAATATCCTGCATGGAATGATCATGATAATGAATGATGAAATGATCCTAATTAGCCACAGGCTATTTGTTTATGAATTAATTGTTTAGGTACCTCCCTCCTCCTCCCACTAAAAAAAAAAAGTAGAAAGAGGAAGATGGATAAGAAGAACAGGAAGGTGAGGGAAGAGGGGTAGGAAGGAAAAGGGGGAGGAGGAAGAAGAGGAGAGAGGAAGAAGAGGAGAGAGGAAGAAGAGGAGAGAGGAAGAAGAGGAGAGAGGAAGAAGAGGAGAGAGGAAGAAGAGGAGAGAGGAAGAAGAGGAGAGAGGAAGAAGAGGAGAGAGGAAGAAGAGGAGAGAGGAAGAAAAGGAGAGAGGAAGAAAGGGAAGATGAAGAAGGGGAGGAGGAAGAAAAGGAAAGGAGGAGAAGGGGAAGGAGGAGAAGGGGAAGGAGGGAGAAGGGGTAGGAGGGAGGAGGGGTAGGAGGAAGAAAGGGGTAGGAGGAAGAAAGGGGGAAGGAAGAAAGAGGAGGAGGAAGAAAGAGGAGGAGGAAGAATAAGGAAGGAGGAAAAAGAGAATGAAAAAAGGGGACGGATGAAGGAAGGGGAAAGAGGAGAAAAGGGAAGGAAGAAGAAAGGGGAAAGAGGAAGAAAGGAGGAGGAGTATGAAAAGGTGAAGGAGGAAGAAGGGAAAAGAAGAAGGAAGGGGAAAGAGGAAGAACGGAGGAAGAAAAAGGAGAGAGGGAAGAAAGGGGAAGAAGAAAATGTGGCCAAGAGAAAAAAGGAGGAGGAGGAAAAGGAAAGAGGAGGATAAAGGGAGGAGTAAGGGAGAGAGGAGGAATAAAAAGAAAGGAGGTGGGGAAAAAGAAAGAGGAGGAAAAAACAAAGAGGAGGAAGAGGAAAAGAAAGGATAAGGCGAAGAGAGAAAAAAAAAGCAAGATAAAGAGGTGGGGTAGGAGGATAATAAATAGAAAACTATAACAAAAACCAACGTGACGAAGAGAAAGAAGACAGAGAAGTGAGGACAAGAGAAGAAGAGGAAGAAAAAAAGAAAGGAGAAAAAGACTCCAGTGTTTCAACAAGTGAAAAAATAGATAAAAAACACGTACGAAAATAAACAGAAAAATACATAAATACTGTATAGAAAGACAAATAGACAGATTGAATCAAATGAAATGTAATGAAACGAAAAGAATCAATGAGATCTTCTATACATAAGAACATAGAAATGGAGGAGACTGTAAGAGACCATAAGGCCTACACTAGGCGGTTCCATGTCCATTACCACCTATCATCCCCATCCATAAAGTTATCTAACCTTCTAATAAAACGACAGACAGTTTCAGCGCTTGTTATTTACATTATTATAGTTTTTGTTTATTATTTTATTATGATTTTTTTCGCATCCGACCTAGATATGGACCAAAAGGTCACCTGTCGGCATGCTCCGCCTTTGTAATCCTTTGTACAAGGTTATTCGTTAACCACTCAACATTAACCTTTACATTGAGTGTGTTAATCCGAAGCTTGAGTCTTACACAATTAATTCTAAAGTGAGCCTCCATGGCAACAAACGATTCCTGTTACTCGAGAAGGATCGATTATGAAAAACAATTTCGATAGTAGCCCACGGGTTGATGGGAATATTTTTATTCCCAACTAGTTTCGCCTGAGTGGCTTCTTCAGAGGAATAGTGCTCAAAGTCAAGCTGTCAAATTTATGCATAACAAGAAAGGGACGCGGAAACGTGTCTTGCCGGAACGCCAAACAACGCCGCCTGCCGATGGGACGAGTTGTCCACCGTTCGGTCACCGCTGTCAGTGGACGAATTATCCTCCTGCTGGTCGTCGCGTGGATGAGTTGTCCACCTGGGTCAGGGGCTCTAAGTAATTTTGTTCAGGATAATGATGCGTGTTGCTGCCTTACCCCTTACCAAATCCCCAGTCCTCTTATTGATGTTTTTCTAGTTGGTGATGAATACGGACTCCATTGTATTTCTTTCTCGCATCGTCTGTCTTACAAAAAACAATTGTGTGTGTGTGTGTATTCACCTTGGATCTGCTGCAGTCTCTGTCGAGACAGCCAGACAACCACCCTACGGCAGTGAGCCTCAGAGCTCATTATTTGCATGTATTCACTTGGTCTTTCACTTGTCTTTGGATCACGTGTTGGACTCGTGAACGACAGCTATTTCCCTCCTGGAAGAGAGCTCAGAGCTCGTAGGTCCGATCTATGGGTAATGCTATGACCTTGCACACACACACACACACCCAACTTCCCGCCCACGAGAGTTGGAGTAACACCCCTCAGCGCTGCGATACTGATATTATTTCAGCCCCGGGCGAGGGTCGAACCCGGACCTCCGTAGTGGCAGGCCAGAGCTCTAACCACAGCGCCATGAGAGGTGTGTGTGTGTGTGTGTGTGTGTCTGTGTGTGTGTGTGTGTGTGTGTGTGTGTGTGTGTGTGTGTGTGTGTCTGTATGTGTGTGTGTGTGTGTGTGTGTGTGTGTGTGTGTGTGTGTGTGTGTGTGTGTGTGTGTGTGTGTGTGTGTGTGTGTGTGTGTGTGTGTGTGTGTGTGTGTGTGTATGTGTGTGTATAATATTGTGCTGTTTTGGTCATTCCTTCATTGTCGGTATTGTCCGCAGTAAACACGAGCCATAAAAACAAGGACAAGCGTGACGCGTTTCTCATCAACAAACAGCCCAACAATTGGGCATTCGAAAAGGCGTCGAAGAAGAAAAAAAGAATATTGGTCTCTAAGGACGTAGTCAAATAATTGTTCCTCCTGTTTATATGTAATCGAAGCGAGAAAGGTTTTATTTACGAAGAGCGTGAGCTCTCGAACTGTAGCTGACAAACATGACACTTGGGAGAGCCTTCGGCAGTGGTCGAGAGACTCTTCTTGTAAACCCACCAAAACACAGCGGTGGGCCCTGAGGTCCTCGACCTCATGATGGTCTTCGCCCTGAAGAACGGACGAAAGATCCTGAAAATAAACTCCTTCAGGGGAGCGTGTTTATGAGCCAACAGTGAAATGATTTTCTTCTATAAGGTCTTGTAGTTGTTTGTCGATGTATTTGTGATTTTCATTTTACTGTTTGGCTTTTATTGTTGTTATAATTTTACACATTTTCTTGCCTTATACGCCTTTTTCATTTATCTTGGATTCATGTAGGGCTATTTTAACCGGTAACGAAAAACCCCTTACAAGAAGCCAGATGAAATCTAACTTGAGCTTTTGGGACGAACATATATCCTCTGTTGGTATCAGATGATTGAATTCATCAAAAAAAAAAAAAAAAAAAAAAAAAAAAAAAAAAAAAAAATATATATATATATATATATATATATACACATATATATATATATACATATATATATATAATATATATATATACACTGTGTGTGTGTATATGTGTCTACAGTGTGATCCAAATATAGGTTCACATTATATGACAACGCTTATTTTCAAGATCACATATAAAATACTGAACAATTATTTTTGCTAATTAGTTTCAGTCTTTCAATACGCTGATTTTTCTTCCTTATAAATTAAAATAGAATCTTTCCTTAGATCATAATGTTGTAATATACGACGTTCCTCTTCACGCAAGGTGTTTTCAAGTGTAAAACAAATACAGGTGAAGGCATTTTGTACAGATCTATTTAGAACGGGTGGGAGGTCACATGATAATATTAATAAATGAATAAACGAATGTATAAAGCATAAATGAATGAATAAAATGAATAAATGAACAAATGAATAAATTAATATATAGATAAATGATTATATAAAGAAAATATATTAAAACATAGGTTCATAAGTTAATAAATATACAAAATATAAGGTATGTTACATATGTGGCAGTCCAGGAGGTGGTTGCTAGCGTGACCGTGTACCCACACAGGAAGTCCAGAGTAACAGAGGTCGTGTCTTCCTATACATTGATGTTTCGAGTCCTCAGTCTGATACAAAGGACCTCCACACTCTCCAAACGATGACTGTCATGCTCAGAATCAATGGGGGGATGGCGGCTCGAATCCTGCCACCGGTGAATTTGAACCAAGGGCATGGCTCATTAAATTCCACGCTACAGAGTCCTCTGTGAGGGGCACCGTTCTAGCCTTCCTATAGGGGGGAGTTTGTGACGTTAAACCATATCATGTTCTGTGCTGTGTCTTGCTGCGTTGATACTGACCAAGGTAGCTGTCGGGAGACTGGGATGACCTCTCAGTTACAAGGATTTACAAGAGATAAGGAAGGTGATGGGTAGTGGATGATAGAAGTGGAATGAATGGTCTTGGGTCTGTGCCTTGGATGTCGACTCTCTTTATAGTAAGATACCATTTGGTATAGGAAGCTCGCTGGCTGACCGGGATAGGGCGTCGTTACATGCGGCGAAGGTCGAGGGGATGGCGGTTCGAATCCTGCCACCGGCGAAGTTGAACCAAGGGCATGGTTAAGTAAATCTAACGCTACAAAGTCCTCTGTGAGGGGCACCGTCCTAGCCTTCCGATAAGGTGAGGGGGGAGTTTGTGACGTTAAGCCATATCATCGTCACCTGTTGGTATACAAATAGAGATATTACAATCTTCTTTGGGTTCCAGGTTAGTTTTCTGGAGGGATATTTCAATGTCATTATTATCTGTGAAATGGAGAGAAACGAAGTCTTATTGCAAGCATGCGTACTCCTAGATGACACGATCTCTCTTCAAGTGGATTATGGTCACTTATTGGGTCAACGGGTTATCGCATTGGGCTAATTTGCCTCCGACATCTTACCTTCAACTTCCATTTCAACAACTAGGATATGACTTAGCTTACAGAAATCTGGATCACTCTAAGAGCTTTCTAACAGTATGCCTAACATTCGTATAGGTTTAGAGTCTTAGTTCATTATTCAACTTTGCTATTTATGACGGAAAGGTAATTTGTTATTTGGAGGTTTGAAAAAATAAAATATTGTAAGGCGAAGATCTTTTTCACTCAAACTCTCAATTGTCGGCGTTGATAAACTTTATTTCGAGCATTGTATCAGAGAGAGAGACAGAGAGACAGAGAGAGACAGACAGACACAGATAGAGGGACACAGACGGACACAGACACAGGCAGACACAGACAGACAGACACAGGCAGACACAGACAGACAGACACAGGCAGACACAGACAGACACAGGCAGACAGACACAGACAGATAGACACAGACAGATAGACACAGACACAACAACACACACACACACACACACACACACACACACACACACACACACACACACACACACACACACACACACACACACACACAGACAGACAGACACAGACAGACAGACGGACACAGACGGACACAGACGGACAGACACAGACAGACAGACACAAACGCAGATGCAGACTCAGAGAGAGAGAGAGAGAGAGAGAGAGAGAGAGAGAGAGAGAGAGAGAGAGAGAGAGAGAGAGAGAGAGAGAGAGAGAGAGAGAGAAAGAAAGAAAGAGAAAGAGAAAGAGAGAGAGAGAGAGAGAGAGAGAGAGAGAGAGAGAGAGAGAGAGAGAGAGAGAGAGAGAGAGAGAGAGAGAGAGTTTTGAAGATGGTCGTTGGGGAGATGGTTCTCTCCGACGACCTACACAAAGGAGCACCACTGGTTGATTGCATCATTCGTAGATTTGTTCTTACCCCATTCGCTTTCTCCTCCTTCTCTTCGTCTTCTCATTCCTCCTTTTCCTCTTCCTCTTTTTCTTCCTCCTTTTCCTCTTCCTCTTCCTTCTCCTCCTTTTCCTCTTCTTCCTTTTCCTCTTCCTTTTCCTCTTCCCTTTAATCTTCCTTCTCCTTTTCCTCCCTTTAATCTTCCTTCTCCTTTTAATCTTTCTTCTTTTCCTCTTTCTCTTGTTTTCCTCTTTTCCTCTTTCTCTTCTTTTTCCCCTTCCTCTTCCTTTTCCTCTTCCTCTTTTTCCCTTTCCTCCTTTTCCTCTTCCTTCTCCCCTTCCTCCTCCTTTTCCTCTTCCTTTTCCTCTTCCTTCTCCTTTTCCTCTTCCTTCCTTTTCCTCTTCTTCCTCCTCCTTTTCCTCTTCTTCCTCCTCCTTTTCCTCTTCCTTCTTTTCCTCTTCTTCCTCCTTTTCCTCTTCCTCTTTTCCTCTCTCTTCTTTTTCCCCTTCCTCTTCCTTTTCCTCTTCCTCTTTTTCCCTTTCCTCCTTTTCCTCTTCCTTCTCCCCTTCCTCCTCCTTTTCCCCTTCCTCCTCCTTTTCCTCTTCCTCCTCCCTTTAATTTCCCCCCCTTTAATGTTGCTAATTTTTCCTCTTCCTTTTCCTCTTCCTCCGCCTTCTCTTCCTCCTTCTCCTCCTCCTCCTCCGCCTCCTCCTCTGTCCTCTTCTTTTTCTCTTTCTGCTGCTGCTGTTCCATTTCCTCATTCCTCTCTTCCTTTTATTTCTTCTTCTTCCCTTTCTTCTTCACCTTTTCTTTCTCCTTCTCTTTATCTTTATATTTCTCTTCCTACTACCGTTGCTGACCCTCCACCGTCTCCTCCTCCTCCTCTTCCTCTTCCTCCTCCTCCTTCTTGTCCTCTTTAACCTCCTCCTCTTCTCCTCCTCCTTGTCCTTCCCCTCCTCATTCCTCCTCCTCTCCTCCTCCTCATTCTCCTCCTCCTCATTCTCCTCCTCTTCATTCTCCTCCTCTTCACTCTCATCTTCCTCAATCTCCTCCTCCTCCTCCTCCTCATTCTCCTTCTCTTCTTTCTTCCCCTCCTCCTCCTCCACCTCCTCCTCCACCTCCTCCTCCTCCTCCTCCTCCTCCTCCTCCTCCACCTCCTCCACCTCCTCCTCCACCTCCTCCTCCACCTCCTCCTCCACCTCCTCCTCCACCTCCTCCTCCACCTCCTCCTCCACCTCCTCCACCTCCTCCTCCTCCTCCTCCTGATTCTCTCTTTTTCCTTTGATACTACTTTCATCCCTCGCGTAGTTCTTCCTTCCTCTTCTTCAGCAGTCAGTCACGCTTGGAGTCCACATCTGAGCCATTTGCGACCTCCACCTCCTCCACCCACTCCACATCTTGCTCCACCCCGCCTATTCACCCAGTCTTACTCAGTCCTCTCCCCCCCTCTCTCTCTCTCTCTCTCTCTCTCTCTCTCTCTCTCTCTCTCTCTCTCTCTCTCTCCTCTCACTCTCTCTCCTCTCACTCTCCTCTCATTCTCCTCTCTCCTCTCATTCTCCTCTCTCTCTCTCTCCTACTCTCTCTCTCTCTCCTCTCTCCTCTCCTCCTCCCTCTCCTCTCCCTCATCTCTCCTCTCCCTCTCTCCCTCCCTCCCTCCCTCCTCCACCCTCCTCTCCTCCCTCTCTCTCTCCTCCCTCTCTCTCTCTCCTCCCTCTCCCTCTCCATTCTCTCTCTCCTCCCTCTCTCTCTCTCCCTCCCTACTCTCTCTCACTCTCCCTCTCTCTCCCTCTCTCTCCTCTCTCCCCTCTCCCTCTCCCCCTCTCTCTCCTCTCTCCCTCTCCCCCTCTCCTCTCTCTCTGTCTTTCCCCTCTCTCCTCTCTCTCCCCCTCTCTCCTCTCTTTCTCTCTCTCTCTCGCTCGTCTCTCTCACTCCCTCCTCTCTCTCTCTCTCTCCTCTCTTTCTCTCTCCTCTCTCTCCCTCTCCCTCTCTCCTCTTCTCTCTCTCTCTCTCTCCTCTCCTCTCCTCCTCACCTCCTCTTCTCTCCTTCCTCCTCCTTCTCCATCTCTCTCTCTCTCCTCTCTCTCTCTCGCTCTCCTCCACCCACCTCTCTCTCCTCTCCTCTCTCTCTCTCTTCTCTCCTCCACTCCTCTCTCTCTCTCCTCTCTCCTCCTCTCTCTCTCTCTCTCCTCCCTCTCCCTCTCCCTCTCTCCCTCTCCCTCTCCCTCTCTCCTCTCTCTCTATCTCTCTCTCCTCCTCTCACTCCTCTCTCTCCTCACACTCCCCTCTCCCCGACCCCACACACACACACACACACCCACACACACACACACACACACCACACACACCCACACAGACAGACAGACTCACCTCCTCTCCCTCTCCCTCCCTCACCCTTAGTCTCTTTGCCGACTTCTTACTGTCTCCCCTCTCCATTTCCCCTCGCTGAACTCACCTCCTCACTCCCTCACTCTCTCACTCTATCATTCTCTCACTCCCTCACTCCTTCACTCTTTCTCTCTCACTCCCTCACTCCTTCACTCTTTCTCTCTCACTCCCTCACTCCCTCACTCCCTCACTCCCTCACCTCAGTACTCTTTTGTTCCTTTACTCCTTCACTTTCGTACTCCTTTACTTCTTTACGCCCCCACTCCCTCAATCCATCACTCCCTCGCTCATTTTTTCACTCCCTCACTCCATCTTGTTTTCATTCCCACACTCTCTCTTTTCCTCACACCATCACTCCCTTATTCCTTCACTCCCTCAATCCCTCAATACCTCAATTCCTCACTCCCTCAATCCCTCCCTACCTCAATCCCTCACTCCCTCAATCCTTCACTTCCTCAATCCCTCAATCTCTCAATCCCTCAATCCTTTAATCCCTCACTCCTTTAATCCCTCACTCCTTCAATCCCTCACTCCCTCACTCCGTCAGTCCCTCACCCATTCACACCTTTCCTTCTCGCCCTCCCTCCTCCCCTTCGCCACCCCATTCTTTCGTGTCCCCTGGTGGAGTAGAGGAGGAAGAGGAGGAGAGGAGGAGAGAAGGAGGAGGAAGAGGAGGAGGAGGAAGGAGAGGAAGAGGAGGAAGAGAAGGAGGAAGAAGAGGAGGAAGAGGAAGAGGAAGAAGAGGAGGAAGAGGAAGAGGAAGAGGAGGAAGAGGAAGAGGAGGAAGAAGAGGAAGAGGAAGAGGAGGAGGAAGAGGAAGAGGAGGAGGAAGAGGAGGAAGAAGAGGAAGAAGGAAGAGGAGGAAGAGGAAGAGGAAGAGGAGGAAGAAGAGGAAGAAGAGGAAGAAGAGGAGGATGAAGAGGAGGAGGAGAAGAGGAAGAAAGCTGCCTTCCACGGTTGAATAAAATCGCCTGCCGGCAAACAGAATAAATGTTATCATACCTTAGGCTATTTCATCTCATTGCAAGACGATTTCAGTCACCCACGAGAGAACGCCTGAAGCGAACAGACGAGCCAAGACGGGTGACTGATCTGTCTGTAGCCGAAGAATCAAGGAGACAAAGAAAAGTAGCTTGGTGGTAGACACAATCAAAGGAATAATGCACTCTCCCCCCTCCCCCTCTCCCCCTCCCCCCCTCCCCCTCTCCCCCTCTCCCCCTCTCCCCTCTCCCCTCCCCGCTCCCCACCCGCTTCCTCCCCATCTCCCCCTGACCCTTCTTCTCTGCGCCTCTTTGCAGACGCGACGACCGGGGGGGAGGGAGGGAGAGGGGAGAGGGGGGGGAGCTGTCTGCTGGGGAGTCTGGGGGGGAGTGTGTGTGTGCCGGGGGGGGGGTAGTGTCTGGTGCTCCTCTCCATTGATTCGTAAGGTTGATGACCTTCAAGCTCCATAGAAGGCATTCTGCGTCATCCCGTGTTTTTAAAGAGTACATTTGCAGTAGAAGGTCTGAGTGCAGACGTGAACACGTACACGTTAAACGTGTGTATGTATGTATGTGTACACGTGTGTGTGTGTGTGTGTGTGTGTATGGACGTGTTTGTATGTGATCTGTGTTCATGTACACGGGTAAGGGAGAGTGCGTGTGTGTGTGTTATGTTGTCGTGTATAAATGTGTGCGTTTTGTTGAAGGCAGAATACATACTCACACGCTAACGTGTATATTAGCACACACGCACGTTCGTGCGTGTACGTGTGCGCGAGCACACACACACACACACACACACACACACACACACACACACACACACACACACACACACACACACACACACACGTGTGACGGCGTAATTGTAGCGTTCTCAACCGCTACTTCAGCGGTCCAAGTTCGATTCCCGCCCAGGTGTGTGTGTGTGTGTGTGTGTGTGTGTGTGTGTGTGTGTGTGTGTGTGTGTGTGTGTGTGTGTGTGTGTGTGTGTGTGTGTGTGAGAGAGAGAGAGAGAGAGTGTAAGGTCACAGCAGTATCCATAGATCGGTCATATATGAGCTCTGAGCTCTCATTCAGGAGGGAAGTAGCTGTCAATCACGAGTCCAGTACGTGATCCAAGACCATGGTGAATCACTCACACATACACACACACACACACACACACACACACACACACACACACACACACACACACACACACACACACACACACACACACACACACCACACACACACACACACATGTAAGTATATATACATCATATATATATATAATATATTACATAATATACAATAAGATACAGTATAATATTTAATATGATATAACATCTATCTACTAGCCTATATACCAGTAGGTCTCTTCCCCCTTACAAGGGGGTAGCCAGCCAAGGCACGCGCTCACCCTACCCCACCCCACTCACATCCATCAATCATTTCTCTTTATTCTTAGCTCCTCGTGGATGATGGGTCATCTCTGTATCCCGCCCACTGCCCGGGTCAGAAGCAATGCAGTAAGGCACAGCACATCCACAGTAGGTTCAGCCACGGACCCCCCTCCTCGTCTTCTCGTGCAAGAATAGAGAAAACGAGTAGAAACTCCCTCGGGCCTCGTCGATTTATTTTCCATATGATATAATGTAATACGACGATATATGTGTTGTAACATAACATAATGATATATCAGGTTATGGTATAATGTAATATATTATTTTTTGATATAACACTTTAAAGTATAACATAATGATATAACATAGGATTTAATGATATGATACAATATGATATGATATATACATCGTATATCATATATATCATGTCTATACACCAAATGTTTTCCCCCTTATAAGGGAGGTAGCCAAGTCACACATACCCACTTCCACCAATTCCACTTCCCTTCCACCACCCCTTTCCCCCCTCTCATCTTAGCTCCTCATGGATGACGGTTCATCCCTGTATCCCATTGTCCTGGGTCAGAAGCAATGAAGTAAGGCACAGTACATCCACAGCAAGGCCGCTTCACTTAATCGGTGACCCCCACCACTCTCCGTCCGCTCATGCAGAAAATAGAGAAGACGGGGAGAAATCCCTTCGTTCTGAGTCAAAATATCATTCACATAAAAGCTTTTCCTACCCCAAATTCCCCGCTACTCTCTTCCTTATATAACAATATCATACATACACAGCCACTTGCCATTCATCCCTATCTTCTGCCTTCTCCCTTTCTTGCTCAACAGACATTCTTCACTTGCTCAACACCCCCTTCACCCCACCCACCTCATCTCATCCTCGGTCGCCCCCTCATGTTCACTCCCTCTACCTCTGCTTTCCACACCTCTTTTACTAATCTTTCTTCACTCGTTCTTTCCATGTGTCCAAACCATTCCAATACTCTTTCATCAGCCCTATCTGTTATCTCCTCTTCCACTCCCGCTCTCCTCCTCACCTCCTCGTTTCTCCCTCTATCCAACCTAGTAACCCCTACCATACCTCTCAAACATTTCTTCTCAAACACGTTCAAATTTTTCCTCTCTGCCTCTCTTAAATTCCAAGTCTCTGCCCCCATACAAAGCCGTCGGCACAATCACCCTTTTATACAATCTTCTCTCTCCATCCATTCTCAGATACTTATTTCTCACGATACTTCTCAATCCCCCAAGGCATTAACTTGCTTCTTTCAATCTACAATTCCCCTCCACCTCCACTCCTCCCATTCCTGCCACATGCGATTCCAAACACCCAAAGCAATCCACTTCCTCATATAATATCATATCATATATCATATATGATATATATGTTATATGCAATAAATATATATGTAATATATATGATATATAATCTGTATAATATATAACATATATGATATATAGTATATAGTATTCAATATATAACTTATGCAATATATAATATATAATTATATATGATATATAATATACATATAGTATATGATATATATAATATATATAGTATATAATATACAATATATGTATCATATATGATATGTCATATGATATATATAATAAACAATAATGTATATGATACATAATATATAATATATGATATATAATATGTACTATGTAGTATATAACATAAGATATGTATTATGCAACATATGTGTATATGTATATATACATATACATATATGTAATATATATGTATATAATATACATGTATATATGTATGTATATATATATGTATATGTATATATGTATATATATATGTATATATATGTATATATATATGTAAATATATATGTATATATACATTTATATATGTACATATATATATATATATATATATATATAAAATATATATGTGTATATATACATATACATATATGTTGCATAATACATATCTTATGTTATATACTACATATTACATATTATATATCATATATTATATATTATGTATCATATACATTATTGTTTATTATATATATCATATGACATATCATATATGATACATATCATTATATATTATGATATATATTGTATATTATATATAATAATATGATACATAACATAAGACGACATAACATAATAAATACAACTAAATATAAGATAATATAACATAATTATAGTATAATATATTATACATTCGCGTGTAGACCACCCCTGCATTTTATATACAGACAGCAAGGGAGAGTTTGGGAACTTGGTAATTGCATCATTAACTAATTCATTGCTGCGACTAAAACTTCGCAAAGGAAAACCACGACATCGCCACCGAGGTCACGACCCGGTGGCAGAGAACTGGATTACCGTTTTCTGTGCACTTTGCGGGGCGGTGGTATGCGGGTAGTTTTTGTCGTTTTGGAGGACGTAACCAGTCTGTTGAGAAAATGGAATAGAATAAATTAAAGGAAATAAGAACTGAACTCTTTTTTTTTATTGTATTTATTCATTTTATTTTTTCTTATCCTGAGGTGGTCGTGAGTTCGAGTCCTGACAGCCTTGGTCAGGAGGGGAGGCGACCCAAACATCGGCTTAAAAAAAAAAAAAAAAAACCGGCTTGATGCAACTGACAGGGTTTTGCCCTACAAGGAGTTTCTCACTTCCCACTCCGTGGAAGTGGAATTGTGAGTTCCAGTTATCTATGGGAGGGTCCAAGGGTCTGCAGTCTGTTACCAAAAGCCTTCTCATTTCCATCTAGAAACCATCGAAGTAACAATTACTTTCGGTACCTATCGGAAAGCAGAGAGTAATTTTTTTTTTTTTTTTTTTTTTTTTTTTTTTGCAGAACCTACGAACTTCGACCGCAGAGCCGAAGAACTCGAAACTCAAAAACCAAAAACTGCGAATTCTTAAAGATTCCAGAGGATCTCTGGAGTTCGATGGAGGTGAGGTTGTGTCCAGAAGGCTCTCGCCCTCACTCTACACGTCTTCAAACATTCACAAGGGTTAATATTACACGTGCAGGTATTGCTCTATCGCCCTTATGAAGAGCGTGGAAGATTGTCGAACCAGGAATATAGGGCAACGTGCGAAGAGGACATGTAATTGCAAACACATACATACATGCATACATACATACATACATACATACAGGTACATACATACAGGTACATACATACATACAGGTACATACATACATACAGGTACATACATACAGGTACATACATACAGGTACATACATATGTACGTATACCAAAGGCTTTTTCCCCCTTATAAGGGAGGTAATAAAAAATAAAGAATAAAAGGCATAAAAACAATTTTATTGTCTGTTTATTCCAATTCACCGAAGACAAATCAGACAAAAAAAAAAATAAAAAAAAAAAAATAGTTAAATAATAATAACAATAATAATAATAATGAATAAATGAATAAATAAATAAATAAATAAATAAATAAATAAATGAATAAATGAATGAATGAATGAATAAATGAAATAAAGTAAATAAACCTACAGTAAAAGTATCCAGCTTGGGCTCAAAAGACAGTTATTAAAAGAATATTTCTGGTGAAATATGAAATGTGTTTTAACTTTAACATCAGCAATAGTGAACAAATTCTTTGTCAGCTTAAGACTAATTTAAACATTTACAAACACATGGGAAAGGGCCAAATAAACACAGGGACAAACACATCAAAGTAATTTCATATAAACACGAAAATAAACACGTTCAAATGTTGCTAGGCATAGACAGGAGAACGACCTCAAAGCAATACACACACGCATATATATACCTCGTGGCGCAGTGGTAGAATTCCCGGCTGCCACTACAGTGGTCCGGGTTCGAATCCCTCCCAGGGCTGAAATATTTTCAGTATTGATGCACTGCGAGTTGTTACTTCAACTCTCGTGGGGGGTTGGGGTTGGGTGTGTGTGTGTGTGTGTGTGTGTGTGTGTGTGTGTGTGTGTGTGTGTGTGTGTGTGTGTGTGTGTGTGTGTGTGTGTGTGTGTGTGTGTGCGTGAGCGTGTAAGGACACAGCATTACCCATAGATCGATCATATATGAACTCTGAGCTCTCTTCCGGGAGGGAAATGGCTGTCGATCACGAATCTAACACGTGGTCCAAGACCATGTTGAATCATATGCAAACGCGTGCGCGCACACAAACGTACATGCAGTCCATGGATATGTACACATATATATACTGCACATGTACATGCACGTGTACATGTAAATGCACATTTAGACAAATTCACATGAATGTGTACATACACATGCAAAAGAACATGTACATGCACGTGTATATGCACATGTACATACGCACGCACACACGAGAAAATGGAGATCAATCCATCACTGAAAGAATGTATGTATGTATGCATGTATGTATGTATGAAAATTTGATTAACATTTATACAGTATGACACCACACTTCATATTAGAAAATCTACGTCATGACTGACGTCATATCTGATGAATAACAATGACGTCACTTAGAGGACCTAGGGCAAGTTGACCATAGGGGCTTGGCATAAGGATAATGAATAGAACATTCGGATAATATACGAGGGCGAGGTTCCAATACATTATGAACCTGTATAGGTGAATTACCGAAATTCAGACTGTATTATGTATTTACCTACGTCGTGGCCTAATGTACACGTTGTTCATTATCCAAGCGCATTTTGGTGTAATATGTAGACAACGGAGAAGTTGAAACCGTGAAGTCTAAATTGTCGTGTGATTTTCGTTACATACGCGCGTGCGTCTATATGCGTATACGCGTACTCACACAGTAATGCGCGCTCGCGCGCGCGTACGTACACACACGCACATGCATACACACGTACACGCACATACACACGTACACGCACATACACACACACACACACACACACACACACACACACACACACACACACACACACACACACACACACACACACACACACGCGCGCGCACACAAACACACACACACACACACACACACACACACACACACACACACACACACACACACACACACACACACACAGGCAGGCACAGACAGACACAGACAGCCACAGACAGGCACAGACAGCCACAAACACAAACAGGCACAGACAGGCACAAACACAAACAGGCACACAGACACAGACACACAGACACACAGACACACAGACACACAGACACACAGACACACACACACACACACACACACACACACACACACACACACACACACACACACACACACACATGGAATTCTCGTATACCTTTACACAGTTAACTAATTTATATTGCAAACTGAATAAGCACAATTTGAATTAGAAAAGGAATCGGAATCGGAAAAAGACGTTATATTTGCAAAGTGAAAACCATAAAGATGATAATGACTTTTGTCCGTGACTGTACAATGGTTAGAGACAGTTGATAGCCCAGAGTTGTGGTGGTCCAGTGTATAGAGCGCTTGACTCACAGCAGAACAATGGTAGGATGAAGTTCTGCAAGTGTGATAGTAATTGGTATAATTATTTAATCAAGGTTATTATTTTGATTTTATTTTCATTAAATCTGTTAACAATATAAGGTTATTACTTCAGTAAAATTGTTTATGATAATTTTTACAATTATTTTTCTATTTATTTTATTTGGAATTTATTGTATATAGACTATGTAATACTTTGATAATGATACTAGTATAGGTACTAGTGTGCAAGTGCATATTGTTTATATATAGAATTCTTGTTTTTCTTTTCTGTAACTAATAGTTATTGATATATTTGGGTTTTATTACCTCGCATAAAGAGAGTTGATTCCTGATAATTGGACTTCTACTATCAAAACTCAGTGACAGAGAAACAGTCCTACACTAATATGTCACAAACAGTTCAAGTGTGTATATATACTCGTATATACATGTGTGTATATATATATATATATATATATATATATATATAATGTATATATATATGTATATGTATATGTATATGTATATATATATATAAATATATATAATACATATGTATATATATATATTTTGTATACATATGTATATGCATATATATGTATACACACACACACAGAGTGAGTGAGTGAGTGAGAGAGGGAGTGAGAGTGAGTGAGTGAAGGAAGCAAAGAAAGGGTCCTATTGTTCGCACACGAGCCCATGAGAGCACGAGGGACGGGGGGGGACGGGGGGGGACGAGGCCGGGGGGGGGGGACGGGGAGTTTCCTACCTGAATGGCGTTCCCCAGCCGAGCGGAGTAATAAGACAGGTGAGTGCGCAATATAAGGTACTCTGTACGAGGCCCTCCTGTCCCAGGTGCGACAAGAAAAGAGGTGCCTGCAAGGTACCGTATCGGTGCCTAGGAGGAAGAGGAGGAAGAGGAAGGACGAGGAGGAAGAGGAGGAAGAGGAGGAAGAGGAAGGACAAGGAGGAAGAGGAGGAAGAAGAGGAGGAGGAAGGACAAGGAGGAAGAGGAGGAAGAAGAGGAGGAGGAAGGACAAGGAGGAAGAGGAGGAAGAAGAAGAGGAGGAGGAAGGACAAGGAGGAAGAGGAGGAAGAAGAGGAGGAGGAAGGACAAGGAGGAAGAGGAGGAAGAAGAGGAGGAGGAAGGACAAGGAGGAAGAGGAGGAAGAAGAGGAGGAGGAAGGACAAGGAGGAAGAGGAGGAAGAAGAGGAGGAGGAAGGACAAGGAGGAGGAGGAAGGACAAGGAGGAGGAAGGACAAGGAGGAAGAGAAGGAAGAAGAGGAGGAGGAAGGACAAGGAGGAAGAGGAGGAAGAGGAGGAAGAGGAAGGACAAGGAGGAAGAGGAGGAAGAAGAGGAGGAGGAAGGACAAGGAGGAAGAGGAGGAAGAAGAGGAGGAGGAAGGACAAGGAGGAAGAGGAGGAAGAAGAGGAGTAGGAAGGACAAGGAGGAAGAGGAGGAAGAAGAGGAGTAGGAAGGACAAGGAGGAAGAGGAGGAAGAAGAGGAGGAAGGACAAGGAGGAAGAGGAGGAAGAAGAGGAGGAGGAAGGACAAGGAGGAAGAGGAGGAAGAAGAGGAGGAGGAAGGACAAGGAGGAAGAAAAGGAAGAAGGGGAAGAGGAAGGGATGAGGACATGAACGAAAGGAGGAAGAGGAAAAAGAGGAGTAGGAAGGACAAGGAGGAAGAGGAGGAAGAAGAGGAGGAGGAAGGACAAGGAGGAAGAAAATGAAGAAGGGGAAGAGGAAGGGGGAGGACATGAACGAAAGGAGGAAGAGGAGAAAGAGGAAGGACAAGAAGGAAAGGAGGAAGAAGAGGAAGAGGAAGGGGAGGAAGAAAAGCAGGAAGAGGAAGGGACAGAGCAAGTGGAATAAATAGAGGAAGAGGAAGAAGGGACAGAGAAAGAGGAAGAAAAGGAAGGGACAGAAAGTGGAGGAAGAGGATGGGACAGAGAAAGAGGAATGGGGAAGGATAGAGAAAGAATGAGAAAGGACAGAAGGAAGAAAAAAGATGAAGAAGAATAGGGAGGGATGTAAGAGGAGGAGGAGAAAGAAGAGGGGAAAGAAGAGAGGAGGAGGAGGAGATGAAGGACGAGGAGGAGGAAGTGAGAAGATGAATATGATGATGGAAATGATGATAATGATAACGAGAAATAGAAGTAATGGGGGTGAGGGTGGGTGGGGGTTCAGAGGGGATTTTTTATTTTTTTTTTTATTCATTTTTTTTTTCTTTTTTAAAGGAACCGCCGGAGGTGAAGGGGAGTGAGGGGGAGGGGGTAGGTTCGTATATTTGGGGGGTTGTGGGGGAGAATGGGATTGGGGGGAATGACCAAAAGTGGGGAGAAAATGAGAGGTGGAGGGAGAAAGATGAAGAAGTAAATGAAGGAATGAAGAATAAAAGGAAGAAAGAGGGAGAAGAAGAAGAGGGAATATGAATAGAGGAGAAAAAGAGGAAAAGAAAAGGAGGAAAAAGATGAGAAGGAAGGAGATAAGAGGAAAAAGAGAGGAGGAGGAGGAGGAGGAGGAAAGAGAGAAATGGGAGAGAAACGGAAGAGAAGGAAAGAGGAGGGAAGAAGAGATGGGAAGGAAACTGAGAGAGGGGAGAGGGAGAGAGAGGGAAGAGGGAGAGAGAGGGAAGAGGGAGAGAGAGGGAAGATGAGAAGAGAGGGAGTTGGATAAAAGAGAAAAGAAGAGAAAGGGAGGAGTGAAGAGAGAATGTGGAAGAGGAGAAAGGGAGGAGGAGGAGGAGAGAGTGAAAAAAGAGAGAAGAGAGAGGGAGGAGGAGAGAATGAAGAAAGGAAGATGAGGAGAGAAGAGGAGAAGGTGAGGTAGAAGATAATTAAAGTAAGAAGAGGTGGAGTGAGGAGAGGTGGAAGAGTGGAAGAAGAAGTGGAGTGTGGAGGGGGAGGGGAGTGGTTAGTGAAGGTGGGAAGAACTTAAGAAAGGAGGAGAAGGTGGAGGAAGAGAAAGAGATGAAGGAGGAGGAGGAAGAGAGAAAGAAAAAGGATGATGATGAGCGAGTCAGTTATAAGGAATAAAGAGGGGCGAAGCAGAGTTAAGAGTAGTAGTAGTAGTAGTAGTAGTAGGAGTAGGAGCAGGAGCAGAGGCAGCAGGAGCAGGGGGCAGCGGGAGCAGGAGCAGGAGCAGGAGCAGAGGCAGCAGGAGCAGGGGCAGCGGGAGCAGGAGCAGCAGCAGCAGGAGCAGCAGGAGCAGCAGGAGCAGGAGCAGCAGCAGCAGCAGCAGCAGTAGTAGTAGCAGCAGCAATAGCAGTTCCACCACACAGTTCCACGAGGATGGAGGTCGTATTAAAAAAAAAAAAAAAAAAAAAAAAAAAAAAAAAAAGTAGGAGTAGTAGTAGTAGTAGTAGTAGTAGGAGTAGGAGTAGGAGTAGGAGTAAGATGTAAAGGGGGGAAGGAGATGATGATGATGATTGCGATGATGATTGCGATGATGATTGCGATGATGATGGTGAAGGTGATGATGATTGCGGTGGTGATTGCAATGATGATGATGACGATGACGACGACGATGACGATGACTGACGATGATGATGACGACGACGATGGCGATGACGATGACAATGATGGCAATGATGATGATGATGATGATGTTGACGACGGTGTTGACGACGATGTTGACGATGATGATGAAACAGCGTTCGAATGACTTTGCAACAGACCGACATGGAGAGAGCAGGGAAAGAAGAAGATGAAGATAAAAAGGGGAGGTGGACGAGGGAAGAGTAGGGGAAAAAGAGGAGGAGAAACAGGAGAAAAAAAAATGAAAAAGAAAGGAAAGGTCAAAGAAGATGAAGAAAAAGTGGTAGAGGAGGAAGAGAAGGGAGAAGAGAAAGACGAGGAGGAAAATGAAGAGGAGAAAAATGAGGAGAAAAGGGAAGAGGAGAAGGGAGAAGTGAAAGACGAGGAGGAGGAAAATGAAGAGGAGGAGAAAGATGAGGAGGAGAATGATGAGGAGAAAGATGAGGAGGAAGAGGGGGAGGAGAAAGATGAGGAGAAAGATGAGGAGAAATATGAGGAGAAAGATGAGGAGGAGGAGGAGAAAGATGAGAAGGAGAAAGATGAAGAGGAGAAAGATGAGGAGAAAGATGAGGAGGAGAAAAGTGAAGAGGAGAAGGGAGAAGAGAAAGACGAAGATGAGGAGAAAAGTGAAGAGGAGAAGGGAGAAGAGAAGGACAAGGAGGAGGAAAACAAAGAGGAGGAGAAAGATGAGGAGAAATGGGAAGAGGAGAAAGAAGAGAAAGATAAGGAGGGAAAATGAAGAGGAGGAGGAAAATGAAGGGGAGGAGAAAGATGAGAAGGAGAAAAGGGAAGAGGGGAAGAGGTGGAAACGTGTATTTTACTAAATGTAAAACGTAAAAACGACAGTAAACTTCCACTCTTTGTAAAATCCACCTATTTCCTGATGATGTCTTAATCGAAGAAAACATTTGGACTACGTCTATCCCTCTCTCTGTGGTTTCCAACAAATTTGAAACTCACTTATTACGATGAACATTTCGCATAAATTCCCGCAAATAATTCCCATTCCACCAGACGCTTATATTTACGGACGGCCCGGACAAGTGGCCATCACTGGCCAACCCCGCCAGAGAACCCGTAATCTTTGTTATTCTGTGATGAACCCCAAGCCGAACGCGCCACAACTCTGGAGGAGAAAGAGGTAATGGAAGCTTACGTAGAGGTCCAAGAATGCGGAGGTAGCCATGTGATAGGGGGAAAGTCGCGTCTGGAGTCTAGCCGAGACCCGACGCTCCTGGGGCTGCTGAAGGGGGCTGTTGAGGGGCTGCTGAAGGGGGCTGTTGAGGGGCTGCTATAAGGGTCTGTTTGCAGAGAAACTGTGTATGAGGCTTGTTGAGGGCGCTGTTGAGGGCGCTGTTGAGGGGGTCTGTTAGCAGAGAAACTGTTCATGAGGCTTATTCAAGGGGGCTGTTGAGGGACTGCTAAAGGGGGCTGTTGAGGGGCTGCTGAAGGGGTCTGTTAAGGGGCTGCTGAAGGGGGCTGTTGAGGGACTGCTAAAGGGGGCTGTTGAGGGGCTGCTAAAGGGGTCTGTTAGCAGAGAAACTGTTTATGAGGCTTATTCAAGGGGGCTGTTGAGGGACTGCTAAAGGGGGCTGTTGAGGGGCTGCTGAAGGGGGCTGTTGAGGGGCTGCTGAAGGGGGCTGTTGAAGGGCTACTAAAGGGGGCTGTTGAGGGGCTACTAAAGGGGGCTGACAACGGGGAAATTGTTCATGAGGTTTGCTGAAAGGGGCTGTTGAGGAGCTACTAAAGGGGGCTGCTGAACGGGGCTGGTGATGGGGAAATAGTTCATGAGGCTCGTGGAAGGGGGCTGTTGAGGGGCTGCTAGCAGAGAAACTGTTCATGAGGCTTGTTGAAGGGGGCTGTTGAGGGGTTGCTAAAGGGGGGCTGCTAGCAGAGAAACTGTTTAAGAGGCTTCTTGAGGGGTACTATAGAGGGGTTACTAAAGGGGGCTGTTGAGGGGCTGCTAAAGGGGGTCTGTTAGCAGAGAAACTGTTTATGAGGCTTATTCAAGAGGGCTGTTAAGGGACTGCTAAAGGGGGCTGTTGAGGGAATGCTAAAGGGGGCTGTTGAGGGGCTGCTAAGGGGTTTGTTAGCAGAGAAATTGTTTATGAGGCTTATTCAAGGGGGCTGTTGAGGGTCTGCTAAAGGGGGCTGTTGAAGGGCTGCTAAAGGGGGCTTTTAGCAGAGAAACTGTTTATGAGGCTTGTTGAAGGGGGCTGTTGAGGGGCTGCTAAAGGGGTCTGTTAGCAGAGAAACTGTTCATGAGGCTTATTCAAGGGGGCTGTTGAGGGGCTGCTAAAGGGGTCTGTTAGCAGAGAAACTGTTCATGAGGCTTATTCAAGGGGGCTGTTGAGGTACTGCTAAAGAGGTCTGCTAGCAGATAAAGTGTTTATAAGGCTTCTTGAGGGATGCTATAGAGGGGCTACTAAAGGAGGCTGTTGAAGGTCTGCTAAAAGGGTCTGCTAGCAGATAAACTGTTCGTGAGGCTTATTCAAGGGGGCTGTTGAGGGACTGCTAAAGGGGGCTGTTGAGGGCTGCTAAAGGGGGCTGTTGAGGGGCTACTAAAGGGGGCTGTTAGCAAACTGTTTATGAGGCTTATTCAAGGGGGCTGTTGAGGGACTGCTAAAGGGGGCTGTTGAGGGGCTGCTGAAGGGGGCTGTTGAGGGACTGCTAAAGGGGGCTGTTGAGGGGCTGCTGAAAGGGGCTGCTGAAGGGGGCTGTTGAGGGGCTGCTAAAGGGGTCTGCTAGCAGAGAAACTGTTTATGAGGCTTGTTGAGGGCGCTGTTGAGGGGCTACTAAAGGGGGCTATTGAGGGGCTGCTAAAGGGGTCTGTTAGCAGAGAAACTGTTTACAAGGCTTGTAGAAAGGGGCTACTAAATGGGGCTTCTAAAAGGGGAAACTGTTGGTAGGGCTCTTTAAAGGGAGTTCTCGAAAGGGGCTGGTAAGGGCCTCTTCAATCAAGATTGATAACAGAAGGGAGCTGGCGAAGGACTCTCCATTAGGATTAATGATAGAGATTGATGAAGGGGATGTTGATATGACCTGTTGATGGTTTGAGGTGAGGACTACTACTAAGGGGAGCTGCAAATGGGGAAACGATTGATGAAGTTCGTGGATAGGGGTTGTTAATGGGTGCTGAAGCGCTGTTGATGGGGGTTGATGATGGAGATTGATGAGGGGAATTCTCTGAAGGGGACGTCGATTGATGTTTGTTAGTGATGATTTCTATAGTGGGATGCTGGGATGACCTTAATGGAGTGAATTTGTAGGAGTTTTTTGTGGGAGTCTTTCATGGGAGTCTTTCATGGGAGTCTTTCATGGGAGTCTTTCATGGGAGTCTTTCATGGGAGTCTTTCATGGGAGTCTTTCATGGGAGTCTTTCATGGGAGTCTTTCATGGGAGTCTTTCATGGGAGTCTTTCATGGGAGTCTTTCATGGGAGTCTTTCATGGGAGTCTTTCATGGGAGTCTTTCATGGGAGTCTTTCATGGGAGTCTTGCATGGGAGTCTTGCATGGGAGTCTTGCATGGGAGTCTTGCATGGGAGTCTTGCATGGGAGTCTTGCATGGGAGTCTTGCATGGGAGTCTTGCATGGGAGTCTTGCATGGGAGTCTTGCATGGGAGTCTTGCATGGGAGTCTTGCATGGGAGTCTTGCATGGGAGTCTTGCATGGGAGTCTTGCATGGGAGTCTTGCATGGGAGTCTTGCATGGGAGTCTTGCATGGGAGTCTTGCATGGGAGTCTTGCATGGGAGTCTTGCATGGGAGTCTTGCATGGGAGTCTTGCATGGGAGTCTTGCATGGGAGTCTTGCATGGGAGTCTTGCATGGGAGTCTTGCATGGGAGTCTTGCATGGGAGTCTTGCATGGGAGTCTTGCATGGGAGTCTTGCATGGGAGTCTTGCATGGGAGTCTTGCATGGGAGTCTTGCATGGGAGTCTTTTGTGGGAGTCTTTTGTGGGAGTATTTTGTGGGAGTCTTTCGTGTGATTTTTTTGTAGGAAACGTTTGTAGAAAAAATTCTAGAGTAAGAATCGGAAACTAGACTAGAAATCTATTTTGTTTACTTAAGCACATGTTACCAACGTGTTTCTATACAAAGCCAGAATAGGATACACAAATATAAAAAAGTCAATCAATCAATCAATAAATTGATGAAGTTCGTGGATAGAGGTTGTTAATCAGGTTCATACGTAAACCGAGTAGACTTGTGAGACGGTAACCAAAACTTAATCCTTTAAACACATGATTAATAATTAAACCAATTATCATTAAAATTCATCATCCCACTCCCATGCAGTGGGAAGTGAGAAACCCCTGGTAAGGCAAAGCCCTGTAAGTTGCAGCAATCCGCTTGGTTTTTCGGGCCGGTGTTAGGTCGCCTCCCCGCCTAGATAGGTTTGTCATGAACCAACGCAGCAACCAACAGCTGATCCCAGGAATCGAACTCACGACCACCTGTTCGTGAGTTCGATACGGTATTCACTGGGCTACCGCGGAGGTCTATCTCTAATCATGATCCTTCCAAGGAGAGGGTAGGGTTGCACAGAAACTAATAAAATCGTCTGACGGCAGGAATAATCGAAGGAATAATGCCGTGGGGTCAGAAGGGTCATTATGTGGGGGTCACAAACAGGTAATATATATATATATATATATATATATATATATATATATATATATATATATATATATATATATATTGTCGGAAATTTTTCAAACACTGGACACAGAATTCTGTTACTCTGAGTAGTCTTTGAAATTTTTCCGACAACATGGCTCCTGAACTCCAGCTCTTTACGAACATATATATATATATTACAAAGGATTACAAAGGCAAAGCATGCCGACAGGAGACCTTTTGATCCATATCTAGGTCGGATGCAAAAAAAAAAACAAAAAAAAAAGAAAGAAAAAAAAATCATATTAATAATAAATTAAAACTATAACAATGTAAATAACAATTAAAATACATAAATAAATGCATTGGTATAGTTGAATAACAAACAAACAGGTAAATAGTAAATGATAATAAATTGACATATAACTAATAATAAATGAAAATCAGACAGACAAATTATAACAAAACAAAAACAAATAATATAACATAAATTATAATAATTACAGCATCTTACTTAGGTATTTATCTAAATGATTCTTAAAGCTTCGAACTGAACTACATTGCACTACCTGTGCAGGAAGTTTATTCCATTCATTAACTACACGGTTGGCAAAGTTGTTTCTACCTACTTCCAAATTGAATCTATTTCCGGACAGTTTGAGACCATTGTTTCTTGTCTGATTCTCATTCAATGTGAAAATTTGGTCACTTTTGATGTTGTCAATTCCCTTTAAAATCTTAAAGACCTGTATCAAGTCACTTCTGAGTCTACGCTTTTTTAGGGAAAACAGATTCATGTGCTTAAGTCGATTTTCGTATGATTTATTTTTGATATTTGGAATCAGTTTTGTGGCTCGCCGTTGTACTTTTTCCAGTCTGTCAATGTCTTTAATGAGATTCGGTGACCATACGGAAACAGCATATTCCAAATGTGGACGAACTAACGATTTATATAGCTTGTTAATGAGTGATGGACTTTTGAAATCAAAAGATCGCGCAATCAATCCCAGAATCTTATTTGCTTTCTCAGAGGCTGAAATACACTGCTTGGATGATTTGAGGTCGTTACTGATAATTACGCCGAGATCTTTTTCACTATCCACTTTTGTTAACGAATTTCCAAATAACTTGTAATCGTACTTGCTGTTATTTTTACCTATGTGCATTACCTTGCATTTACTTGTGTTAAATTTCATTAGCCACTTTTCAGACCATTGCTGTAATTTATCTAAATCTTCTTGAATATCTAATTGGTTTGAGTGATCATTTGCCACTCCGCACAGTTTTGTATCATCAGCAAATTTGGAAACAGTAGATTTTAGTCCATGGTCTATATCATTTATATATACTATGAATAGAAGTGGCCCAAGAACGGAACCCTGAGGAACTCCACTTGCAACACTTTTCCATCCAGAAGTTTTTCCATTTAAAACAACTCTCTGTTTTCGACCTTTCAACCAATTACTAGTCCAACCTAATAGGCTACCACTTATTCCATGCAAAGCTAATTTAGTAAGAAGT
>NC_134820.1:21480304-21485304 GCF_046742065.1 Oratosquilla oratoria | reverse complement strand
ATTCTCCTGCTTGGTCATCGCTTCATCCAGTAGAACTGGTTTATATCTGCTCTCTTTCTCCAGAACCCTTTCCTCAGAGAAGTCTTGAAGAAAAAAAAAAAAAAAAAAAAAAAAAAAAAAAAACTGAAAAATTGAGGAGATGGCTGCCTGGCCGCTATGTGAACAGTCTGCCCGTGCAATTGGATGTACAAAAGAAAGAGAGAGAATGAGAGAGATGGAAAAGGAAGGGGGAAAGAGGGATAAGAGGAGGAGGGAGGGAAGGGCGAAAGGGAAAGGAGAGAGAGAGAGAGAGAGAGAGAGAGAGAGAGAGAGAGAGAGAGAGAGAGAGAGAAGGAGAAGGGAGAAGGAAGGGAAGTGGAGGGAGAGTGGAAGGGAGGGAGATGGAGTATGGAGGAGGGATGAAATGGGAGGGAAAAGAGAGGAAGGGGATAATTATAGTGATGTGGGAGTGGGAGTTAGGGAGTTGGCTGGGAGTTGACCTAGGTCGACCTAGGTCGTTCTCGTCATCTGGATAACCTATGGTCGTCTGATAACTCATTTAGCCTTTGATAGCTGGTCAAAGAACATCAACGCTGACTGACGTATTTATGACGTATTTGTGACGTAATTCTTCTTGATCCTCCCGCGTGAAGTGTGATTCTGGGACTGAATAAAATCGCCTGACGAAAGCCAAATATGAAGGGGGAATGGCATTATACATTGTGACGTCACTATCCCAGAATGACGTCATTATGACGTCATTAAAACTTCATAAGATGTTATTGTTATTGAAACTTTAGGCTACGGAGATGAGCAACGACCTGCTGTGGCACGGTTGGTATCGATCTCGCCTCATAATTGCTTAAGTCTGGGTTCGATCCTGAACGTATACGGGGATATCACATTGGGATATTTTTCCTCCGACTCGTGGAGCAGATATACAACCTCCAGCTTTGGGGAAGGAAACTAATATACTGAAGGAGAATAATTTCCCTCCAGCAAATCAAATGATGTTTGGTACCACCGATGAATTGGATGTTGAAGGAAAAATAGCCCAGTGTGATAGTGGGTTAAGGAGGTGTTCTGGGCGACTGTAGGGCACCCAGAGAACGATAGTGGCCACGGCCTTGGGGCCTTGGAGCCTAGGCCCGGTGCTGAGAAGAGAAACTTTACACGGATTTATGAGAGAAACTCACAATGAACCTGGCGTTGTGGAGCCGCTGAAGACATTGACTTGGTGGATCTGGAGGTGGAGGTGGAGGTGGTAGTGGCGGTGGTGGTGGTTGTGGTGGTGGTGGTTGTGGTGGTGGTGGTTGTGGTGGTGGTTGTGGTGGTGGTTAGGGTTATGGTGGTGGTAGCGGTTGCGGTGGTGGCGGTTATGGTGGTTGTGGTGTTGGTGGTAGGGGTTGTGGTGGTTATGTGGTGGTGGTGGTTGTGGTAGTTACGGTGGTAGTGGTTGTGATGGTGCTAGTGGTTGTGGTGTGTATATATATATATATATATATATATATATATATATATATATATATATATATATATATATATATATATATATATATATATATAATATACGTGGTGTCGTACAGGCAACTTGGCAGACAAACATTTCATACATTAATGTATATAGTTTATTATATTCTATGTATCCTTATCTTTTATTTAATTTCTATTTGTTTACATGTGTATTTATCTATTTATCTATCCATATATTTTTATTCATATATTTATTTATCTATTTATTTATTTATTTATCTATTTGTTTGTTTATTCATTTAAATATTTGTTTACTTTTCTTCTTATTTCGGTACCAATTGTTGAACATTGTGACAGCAGTCACTGCCCAAGGGGGACATCAACGGAGGATAATATGCTGTCTGTCAACATTGTGAAAACGTGTCACAGTCTTCCATACCCCTAAGTCATTTCACCAAATTGGAACATTCCAGGATCTGGAAAGAGCTGGAAGACCCAAGTCTATAATTGCCAAAGAAACCGAAAGAATAATTGAAGCTTCTTTTAGGCAAAGCCCAAAAAAGTCTACCAAAAGGATTCTGATTCAATCCGAAGTTGACATGACAAAGATCTCTGGAATTTTTCATGAGCTTGAACTTCGGCTAAATCAGTCTTGTTTTACTAAAACATCAGGAAAAAAGAAAAAAAAAGAAAAAAAAATATATATATATATATATATAATAATGATAATTAATAATAAACACAATAATAATTATAATAACTAACAATTAATAATAAAAAAATAAATAGATAAATAAATTAATAAAAAATAGATTAAAAATAAGATAAATTAAAATAAAATGAAACAAATAAATAAATAGAAAATAAATAAATAAGTAAATAAAAACAAATAAATAAACAAATAAATAGATAAGCGACTGCTTAAAAAGAATCCACCATCCCACTGCCATGAACTGGGAAGTGAGAAACCCCGTCAATTGGAGCGAGCTTTTTTTTTTTTTTTTTTTTTTTTACTGATATTTGGGTCGCCTCCCCGCCTGTCCAGGACTATCGGGACCCAACGCATGAGGCAAGCGGCGGGTCCTTGGAATCTGACTCACGACCACCTGTTTTATGAGTTCGACACAGTATCCACTAGGCTACCGCGCGGCACTAACGTACTGCTATATCTTGAAAAGGGAAAAAAATGAAACAACAACAACAACAATATGCACACACACACACACACACACACACACACACACACACACACACACACACACACACACACACACACACACACACACACACACACACACACACACACACACACGTATATATATATATATATATATATATGTATATATATATATATATATATATATATATATATATATATATATATATATATATATATATGTTGGTGATGGATTACCAGGGGTCTTCCAGGTCTTTCCGAGACCCTGGGCTGGTCCAGTTTACAACGGGATCACAGTATCACTTTATATCGTCCGGTGAAAGTCACTTGGGTCGCGCGGGACCCCAGTGGATACCATGACGAACTTATAAACAGGTGGTCCTGAGTTCGATTCCCGGAACTCACTGCACACTTCTTCCGTTGGTTTCCGACATCAGTGGCCAGGCGGAGAGGCGACCCAAACATCGGTAAAAAAAAAAAGAAAAAAAAAAAAAAAGCGGTTTGTGGCAATTAATAGGGCTTTGCCCTTCCAGGGGTTTTTCACTTCCCACTTCGTAGGAGCGGGATGGTGAGTTCGGTGAAAGTTCTCTGCAAATTGGCGTCATGTCTCAATTTCGTTAACACTTTTGTCAAGAGTTTTCCTTATTGAACTCACGTTTTTCATAAGAACATACGAACATAAGAATGGAGGTGACTGCAGAGACCATATGGCCTACACTCGGCAGTTCCAATCCATTAACAGCTATCATCCCCATCCATTTGTCAACCACTCTGTTAGGTAAACTTGTTTTTGCCTATTTCCTAAACCTAACTTTGTCCAATTTAAACTCATTACTGCGAGTCTTGCCCTGCGGGTACATATCTCATTAAAGGTCGTCAGTTATCGTTCTGATAAAAGATAAGAATGTCAACAAGTAGGTCATGCCAGTCCAGCTTCGCTAAGTAGGTAATCCGTAGCCCAACCGTTGATGGCAACGGTCCTTGTAAACTCCGGAGACCTCTTAAGCACATATATTTACATATGCTTATATATACACACACACACATATATATATATATATAATATAATTGTGTGTGTGTGTGTGTGTGTGTGTGTGTGTGTGTGTGTGTGTGTGTGTGTGTGTATTGGGTGGGAGCGGATTTTATGCCTTTTAGCATATCCCTTGTAAGGGGGAAGAAGCTGTTGTTATATGTATGTACCTATGTACACACACACACACACACACACACACACACACACACACACACACACACACACACACACACACACACACACACACACACACACACACACACATATATATATATATATATATATGGTGTAGAGCAAGTTCAGGATGGACAGGAGTACTGCAATTCTCTAACGCTTCACTTGACCGGCTTCCCCAGAGAGTCCGTTTCTGTATGACCTACCAAATAGCGGTTCGAAATCGCGGATGGAGAAACAGGAGTACTACAGACGACGTCAACTGACCAGCTGCATCCTGAGGCAGACATTCTTGAAGATTTTTTCCTGGAAGAAAGAATCCCGCCAGAAAGTGCGCCAGAAAGTGCGCCAAAAAATGCGCCAATCTCTACGAGGAAGCCAATCAGGAGAAATGCAAGAGAAATGGAATGTTTTTGTGTTTTCGGCTTTATCTACACTAATCACCCATTCTGTCTGTGCTACAATATATACATATATATATATATACATATATATATGCATACATACACACACAACTCATGGTGTAGTTGGTCGAGTTCCCGGCTGCCACCACGGAGGTCCGGGTTCGAATCCCGCCCAGGGCTGAAATAATTTCAGTATCACTGCACTCTGCACTACGGGTTGTTACTCCAACTCTCGTGGACCGAGAATTGGGGGTATGTGTGCGTGTAAGGTCATTGCATTACCCATAGATCGGTCATATACGAGCTCTGAGATCTGAGTTCTCTTCCGGGAGGGTTAATAGCTGTCGATCACGAGTCCAACACGTGATTCAAAAGACCATGGTGAATCACACACACACACACACACACACACACACACACACACACACACACACACACACACACACACACACACACACACACACACACACACACACACACACACACATATATATATATATATATATATATATATATAGTGTATGTATATAAATATATACATCATAAATTACATGGCTCACGAGTTGATGACAAGCTATTCAATTTTAGATAACTATCTAATAATAGTCCTTCCGATATCTTAATTTCATTTCCAGCAGAGGAAAAAAAAATCTTTGAAAGAAGTTTTATTTACATACGCAACCCTTGGTATGCGTCTATCTCGCCACTCGAAGAAGTAAATGGATGAATTATCGAAGTCTCCAGTTGTGGACTGAGAAAG
>NC_134820.1:21472804-21475304 GCF_046742065.1 Oratosquilla oratoria | reverse complement strand
ATACATGACGAAAACTTCGACTTAGTTGTGGGTTTATAATTAGTTAAGCCATATTTTTGTTCGTAAGAATCCCAAGCTTAGCTGTGGGTCCATTGTTAAGTAAGAACAGGATTGCCCATGTCACGCTACAGTACTTCTCACGTCACAGCGCCTCTCACGCCACAGCACCTCTCACGCCACAGCACCTCTCACGCCACAGCACCTCTCACACCACAGCACCTCTCACGCCACAGCACCTCTCACGCCACAGCACCTCTCACGCCACAGCACCTCTCACACCACAGCACCTCTCACGCCACAACACCTCTCACGCCACAGCACCTCTCACGCCACAGCATCTCTCACGCCACAGCACCTCTCACGCCACAGCACCTCTCACGCCACAGCACCTCTCACGCCACAGCACCTCTCACGCCACAACACCTCTCACGCCACAACACCTCTCACGCCACAGCATCTCACGCCACAGCATCTCACGCCACAGCGCCTCTCACGCCACAGCATCTCTCACGCCACAGCACCTCTCACGCCACAACACCTCTCACGCCACAGCATCTCTCACGCCACAGCACCTCTCACGCCACAGCATGTGATCTATGCCATTTCTCACAAATGAGTGAGTTTTTTTCCACAAAATTCCCACAAGGAAAATCTGGATTTCCACATTTTTCCCCACAAAAAGAAGGCATTATTATATACACAAATAAGTTCATGACAACATAATTCTTCATATGTGTACACCAGTGATTCCCAAACTGTGGGTAAAGTACCCACTGGAGGGGAGGTAACAAATTTTTGGGGGTAATGGAAAGGTGACAAAAAAGTTGAAAATAAAATAGAATAGAATCAAATCAAGAAAACATTGCGGTACCCGGCATTAGGATTAAGGTTAAATTAGTACGTATAGCTGTAAAACTGGAAAAAAAAAAAGTTTGGGAACCAGTGGTCAACACCATGTGAGCAAATTTATCCCACAAATTTGTGGAAAAATTCCCACAAAATGGTATTCCTGGGTAAGAGAAGTGTAGCCACATTTTTTCCTCTTACTACGAGGACTCTCTAGGCTTCCACCTCCCCTTCCACCTCCGCTTCCACCTCCACTTCCACCTCCGCTTCCACCTCCACTTCCACCTCCACTTCCACCTCCACTTCCACCTCCACTTCCACCTCCACTTCCACCTCCACTTCCACCTCCACTTCCACCTCCACTTCCACCGCCTCCGTCTATTCTACCATCACCACCTCCACCTCCGCTTCCATCCCCGCTTCCACCTCCGCTTTCACCTCCACTTCCACCTCCACTTCCACCTCCACTTCCACCGCCTCCGTCTATTCTACCATCACCACCTCCACCTCCGCTTCCACCTCCGCTTCCGTTTCCACTTCCACCTCCACTTCCACTGCCACTTCCACTTCCACTTCCACCGCCTCCGTCTATTCTACCATCACCACCTCTACCTCCATCTCCGCTTCCACCTCCGCTTCCGTTTCCACTTCCACCTCCACTTGTGTCTACCTCGTCGTCTTCGCCTCCGTCTCCCATTTCGCCTCAGTTTCTAATTCCGCCTCCGCTTTCGCCTCCGCTTTCGCCTCCACTTCTGCCTCAGCTTTCGCCTCCGCTTTCCCCTCCACTTCCGCGTCTGCCTCCGCTTTCCCTTCCCATTCCGCCTCCGCTTCTGCCTCCGCTTTCCCCTCCACTTCCGCTTTCGCCTCCGCTTCCGCCTCAGCTTTCGACCCCGCTTTCTCCTCCGCTTCCGCCTCCGCTTCCGCCTCTGCTTTCGCCTCCCATTTCGCCTCCGCTTCAGCCTCCGCTTTCCCCTCCACTTCCGCCTTCGCTTCCGCCTCTGCCTCCGCTTCCGCCTCCGCTTTCGCCCCCGCTTTCCCCTCCGCTTTCGCCTCCGCTTCCGCCTCTGCTTTCGCCTCCCATTTCGCCTCCGCTTTCGCCTCCGCTTTCGCCTCCCATTTCGCCTCCGCTTTCGCCTCCGCTTTCCCCTCCAATTCCGCCTTCGCTTCCGCTTTCTCCTCCGCTTTCCCCACCACTTCCGCTTCCGCCTCCGCTTTCGCCTCCGCTTTCCCCTCCACTTCCGCCTCTCCCCTCCGCTTCCGCCTCCGCCTCCACCCACGACAGCGACCTCTTCTTCTGCCCGAGCTGCCCACTGGATTTGCAGCATTCTTCATCAAGCCGGGCCAGACTTGGCTCCTTTTAAGTTGTGCGTGCGTGCGTGCGTGCGTGCGTGTGTAACGGGTTGCAGTACTGTAATGGTTTTCAAGTCCTGGGAAGGGCTCGATCTCAGGATTGCAGTGTTACACTCCAAGACGCTGGCGACCTCTCCGGTGTGTGTGTGTGTGTGTGTGTGTGTGTGTGTGTGTGTGTGTGTGTGTGTGTGTGTGTGTGTGTGTGTGCGTGCGTGTGTGTGTGTGTGTGGTACGAACGCAACCATGTCAAAATATTGCATTGTGTATATATATATATATATATTATATATATGTATATATATAT
>NC_134820.1:21465304-21467804 GCF_046742065.1 Oratosquilla oratoria | reverse complement strand
TATTACCCATAGATCGGTAATATATGTGCCCTGAGCTCTCTTCCGGGAAGGAAATAGCTGTCGATGACGAGTCCAACACGTGATCCAAGACCATGGTGAATCACACAGACACACACACACACACACACACACACACACACACACACACACACACACACACACACACACACACACACACACACACACACACACACACACATATATATATATATATATGTATGTGCATATATGTATATGCATATATGTATATGCATATATGTATATGCATATACATATGCATATACATATGCATATACATATACATATGCATGTGGATATACATATATGTAGGTTATCAACGGCACCATCACTAATGGGGTCATGAAGCCCAAAAAGAAGAAGGAGGAAGCAAGGCGGGGCCCACTTTCCTCGCTCCGCTATTCCTTCATCTTTCCTCGCATCTTTCGAGACGCCCAAGACGCTTTCTCCCTCATCCTCTCCCTCTCCCTCTCCCTTTCCTTCTCCCTCTCCTTCTCCCTCTCCTTCTCCCTCTCCCTCCTTCACTTCTTACACCTTGTAGTCTTCATCCTCATCACCTTCCTCCTGGCCCTCCTTTTCCTCCTCATCCTTTATCTTACTCCTCCTTCTCCTCTTCTACCTTAGTCTTTCCCTCCTCCTCTACCTTCTTCTCCTCCTCCTCCTCATCATCTCCTCCTCCTCCTCCTCCTTATCTTCTCCTCCTCCTCCTGCTCCTCCTTACCCTTCCTCCTCCTCCTTACCTCCTCCTCACCCTCCTCACCCTCCTTCTCCTTACCCTCCTCCTCCTCACCCTCCTCATCCTCCTTACCCTCCTCCTCCTCACCCTCCTCCTCCTTACCCTCCTCCTCCTTACACTCCTCCTCCTTCTCCTCCTCCTCCACCTCCTTATCTTCCTCCTTATCTTCCCCCTCCTTGTCCTCCTTCTTATCCTCCTTTTCCTTGCCCTCCGCCTCCTTAACCTTCTCCTTACCCTCCTCCTCACCTTCTCCTTACCCTCCTCTTTAACTTCCTCCTTTTCCTCCTCCTTACCTCCCTAATCCTCCTCTCTTTGCCCTCTCTTCTTCCTTTTTCTTATCTTATCTCCTTCTCTTCCTCCTCCTTTTGCTCTCTCCCCCTCCTATTCTTCCTCCTCCTTTCTCTCCTCTCCTTTCTCCTCGTACTCCTCCTTTTGCTCTCCTCCTCTTCGCCTCCTTTTCCTCTTCCTCTTACTCTTCCTCCTCCTCCTCCTCCTACTCCTTTTCCCTCCGAAGAGAGGGAGGGGGAGGGAGGAAGGTTGGATGGGAGGGATGTAGGGGGAGGGGTGGAGGGAGGGAGAGGGAGGGGAGGGAGGGAGGGAGAGGGAGGGAGGGAGGGAGGGAGGGAGGGAGGATAGATATTTCGTCAACAATAACCGACGCTTCTCTCCTTGGGTCCGACATCATTGCACCGAAGCGGTCGTAGTGTAAAGAGGAGAGATTTAAGAAGAGTAGCCCAAAGGAGGGAGAGAGAGGAAGTTCTCTCTTTCTCTCTCTCTCTCTCTCTCTCTCTCCTCTCTCTCTCTCTCTCTCTCTCTCTCTCTCTCTCTCTCTCTCTCTCTCTCTCTCTCTCTCTCTCTCTCTCTCTCTCTCTCTCTCTCTCTCTCTCTCTCTCTCTCTCTCTCTCTCTCTCTCTCTCTCTCTCTCTCTCTCTCTCTCTCTCTCTCTCTCTCTCTCTCTCTCTCTCTCTCTCTCTCTTTCCTCTCTTTCTCCTCTCTTTTTCCTCTCTTTCCTCTCTTCCTCTCTTTCCTCTCTCCCTCTCTCTCTTTCTCTCTCTCCTCTCTCTTTCTCTCTCTCTGTATGTCTCTCTTTCTGTCTCTCTTTTTTATTTATTTTTTTACCAAAGTCCGTAAAACATCGACTGAGACAAGCAGTCGATACCCAATAGGGTAGAGAGAGGGTGGAGGAAAGAGAGGGGAGAGGGGGGGAGAGGGGGGGAGATGGGGGGAAGATGGAGGGGGGGGAGATGAGAAATGGGGTCATGGGATAAGATGGTTTTCCCCGGACAGCCTCCGGGAGGTCCTGCCGGCCAGTCCGACAACAAGAAACGGGTACAGTGCTCTACCACATTTGCACGTCAACAGGGTATCTGATAAATATACAAAAGTTCTCCTTTATTTATTTTATTTATTTGTTCATCTATTTACATATTTTTGTAGTTCATTTATTTATGTATTTATTTATAAATTTGTTCAAATTGTATTTATTCATCAACAAGAAACGGGTACAGTGCTCTACCACATTTGCACGGCAGTAGGGTATCTGATAAATATACAAAAGTTCTCCTTTATTTATTTATTTTTTCATCTATTTACATATTTTTGTGATTCATTTATTTATGTATTTATTTATCTATAAATTTGTTCATATTCTATTTATTCATCGACAAGAAACGGGTATAGTGCTCTACCACATTTGCACGTCAACAGGGTATCTGATAAATATACAAAAGTTCTCCTTTATTTATT
>NC_134820.1:21460304-21462804 GCF_046742065.1 Oratosquilla oratoria | reverse complement strand
TAATAATAATAATGATGACGATGATGATGATGATGATGATGATTAATACATAATATACCAAAGGATTCCCCCCCCCCCTTATAAGGGAGGTAGCCAAAAAACAAAGGCATAGAAACCACTCCTACCCATAATGATAATTAATAGATGATAATAATAATAATAATGATAATAACTAACAACAACAACACAACGCATAAGCATAATATTCAATCATATACTTCATTGATGATCGGTTTAATGTCACAAACTCCCTCCCCCTTATCAGGGGGCCAGAACGGTGTCCCTTTCAGAGGACTTTGTAGCATCGAGTTTAACGAACCATGCCCTTGGTTCAACTCGCCGGTGGCAGGTTTCGAACCGCCATCACCAAACCTTCGCCGTTAGTAGCGACGCTCTAATCCGGTCGGCCAGCGGGAAGGAAGACAGAAAGCAAACTGACTGAATTAAAAAGTTTGAAACTATTAAGCACTTAGGAAGTGGTTTTAGGAAAATAAGTCGATAATCTGAAAATACACAGTAAGGTAGATTAACAATGAGAATTGTTTATGGAAAGAAATTAACGCCAACGAAGCTGTTAGGATGACAAAATGATTGAAACCAAACAATATAGAGTAACAAAGAAATAGCATACTACATATAGGGAATAAACTATTCAAAATAAAGACAATAAATATCGAAATATAAAATAAATAAAAATATAGAGTAACAAAGTAGTAGTAATATACTACATATAGGGAATGAAATATTGAAAATAAAAACTGATTATCGAAATATGAAATAAATAAATGAAAATATAGAGTAACAATGAAGTAGTAATATACTACAGGGAATAAACTATTCAAAATAAAACAATAAATATCGAAATATAAAATAAATGAATAAATAAGAATATAGTAAACAAGTACAAAATGAAGATGTTTTTATAAGAGTAAAGATGAAGCAAAAACTGCCTTTTGGGTTTGTATCAAGTAAACTTGTTTAAAAAAATACAAACAATTATGGACTGGAAATCTCAACTAAACTAAAAATAGAAGAGGCCTAGAAGAACCGGCTTAGTAGACAGAGGAAGTGATAAAAAAAGTAGAAAAAAAAGAGAAAAAAAAACAAAAAAAATGAAGCTTCTTATGAGCACCAAAATCATTAATGTCATCTTAAGAATAGGACGTGAAAATGAACCAGTTTTCTACCACAGTTATAATATATATATATACATATATATACATATATATATATATATATATATATATATATATATATACACACACACATCCGATAATTTTTTATGACAGTCGCATGCAGGATTCGAACCCACTGCTAATTATATATATATATATATATATATATATATATATATATATATAAATATATATATATATGACAAGTGGGAGTAGGAAGCTTGGAAGTCTTAGTCTGAGTTTATTCTTGACTGGTTTCGGAGGTATTTGAAAAATCTTACCTGCGAAACTAGTCAGAAATAGAGTCAGACTTACATCAACTTGTCAGAATGTTTCAACATTTATGCGTGTGTGTGTGTGTGTGTGTGTGTGTGTGTGTGTGTACTGTATAATTATGTGCATCAGGTTGCGCATGTGTATGTGTATTTATCCTTACCTCAAGAATAATATACAACAAATATGAAACTGGTGAGGACTTAGTTTCTCTTCAAGAAGGACAATGACGAAGGCTTCTGCCATATACAAACGTCTTATTGTGATTTTTGGTACCACATTTCTTTGATTTCTTCATTACCATTTTTCTAAGTACCATTGCTGTATTAGATCTTTCGTTTCTTGTTTTTTTTATACCCGCAATTTTTTTATTTTTTTATTTTTTTTTTATTTTTTTTTTTTTGTAAAGGAAGTTGAACGCCATCTATTTAAAGAAACGGGTGTTTTTGTGCCTGATTCTTGGAATGTTCTTAGGACCGGTTTATCGTATTGATAACCTTGTGATTTGGAGAATGCGACAGTACAATCAACTACAAGAATTCACTCGATAAGACTTGCTGATCAATGCGTCTCTCACAGTATGGTTAGACAGATCTGTCTGTTCGTAAACCGAATCAAAATCCACATTAAATTGATTTTTCACGACTCTTATGCCGGCGTTACAATATGCGACAGTCAGAGCTGTACATTACGACCACTATTTCCCCTTGGTTCGAATACTCTTATAACCTTTAGTGTCTAATGACTCATAAGGAAGACTTTGCTATGGTCAACAAGAAACCGGAACGGCCATGCCGGATAGTGTGACAGCGGTATCCGGCTTGGTCGTCAGGCCACCACCTGGAACACACATTTGGTCACTTCTTTCAACTTTTGGCAATTTCTTGCCTTGTGGAGGTAAAGTTACAAGAAGCCGCAACGGCCGTGTCGGATAGTGTGACAGCGGTATCCGGCTAGGTCAATTCCTTCAACTTTTGGCAATTCCTTGCCTTTTGGAGGTAAAATTGCTTCCTGTCGACTCCTTGATGTTATTAGCCCCATTTCTCCTCGCC
>NC_134820.1:21437804-21457804 GCF_046742065.1 Oratosquilla oratoria | reverse complement strand
TCCCAGTCTCGCTATGGATCAGTGAATCTCATGCGGGTTCCTTCTTACATTATGTTCATAATTCTTCCTCTCGTCTCCTCCTCCTCCTCTTTTTTTTCTTTCTCCTCCTCCTTCTCCCTCTTTTTTTCTCCTCCTCCCCTCCTGCCACTCCTCATCCCTCCACGTACTTCCTCCACCCTCCTCCTCCTCCTCCCTCCTCCCTCCTCCTCCTCCTCCTCCTCCTCCTCCTCCTCCTCCTCCTCCTCCTCCTCCTCCTCCTCCTCCTCCTCCTCCTCCTCCTCCTCCTTCCTACTTTCTACTCCTTTATATTTCCTACCATTTCTCCTTCCTCTTACTTCCTCCTCCTCCTCCTCTTTCCTTTCTCCTCCCCCTTTTCGTCCTCCTTTTCATCTTCCTTCACCGCCTCCCTCCTCCTCCCTCCTCCCTCCTCCTCCCTCCTCCTCCTCCTTCCTTCTTCCTCTTTCTCACTTCTACTTGGTTCTATTTGGTTCTACTTGGTTCTTCTTCCTCTTTCCCCTTTCCTCCTCTTCCCTTTTCCTCTTCCACCCTCCCTTCTCACCTTCCTCTTCACCTCCTCTTCCCCTCCTCTTCTCCTCTTCCCTCTTCTTTTTCTCTCTTCCTTTTCCCTCTTCCTTTTCTCCCTCATTTTCTCTCCTCCTTAACCCTTCCTCCTTACCCCTCCTCTTTCCTCCTCTTTACCACTCCTCTTCTCTCCTCCTTTTCCTCTCTCTTCATTATCCATCTTTTCTTCCTTCTTCCTCCCTCCTTCCTCTCTCCTTTCTCCCTTCTTCCTTCCTTCTTCCTCCTTCCTCCTCCCTCCTTCCTCCTCCCTTCTTCCTCCTCCCTTCTTCCTCCTCCTCCTTCCTCCTCCCTCCTCCTTCTCCCTCCTTCTCCTCCCTCCTTTCTCCTCCCTCCTTTCTCCCTCCTTCTCCACCCTCCTACCTCCTTCCCCCTTCCTCTGTCCCTATTTCCTTTTCCCTCCTTCCTCCTTCCTACTCCTCCTCTTCACCCTCCTTCCTCTCCCTCCTTCCTTCCCTTCTTCCTTCTTCCTCCCTCCTTCTTCCTCCCTCCTTCTATCTCCTTCCTCTCCTTCCTCCTCCTCCTTCCTCTCCTTCCTCCTCCTCCTTCCTCTCCTTCCTCCTCCTTCCTCCTCCTCCTCCTCCTCCTCCTCCTTCCTTCTCCCTCCTTCCTCCTCCTCCTTCCTCCTCCTCCTTCCTCCTCCTCCTTCCTTCCTTCCTTTTCTCTCTCTTCCTCCTTCCTTTTCTCTCTCTCCTTCCAATTCCTTCTTCCTCGTCCCTCTTTCCAACTCCTTCCTCCTCCCTCTATCTCCTCCCTCCTATCTCCTTCCTCCCCTCCTCCTTCCTCCTCCTCCTTCCTCCTCTCCTTCCTCCTCCTCCTTCCTTCCTCCTCCTTCTCCTCCGTCTCCTTCCTTCCTCCTCCTCCTTCTTCCTTCCTTCCTCCTCCTCCTTTCTTCCTTCCTTCCTCCTCCTCCTTTCCTCCTTCCTTTCTCTCTCTTCCCTCCTCCCTCGTCCTTCCTCCCTCCTCCCTCCCTCCTCCCTCCTCCTTCTTCTTCCTCCTCCTCCTTTCTCCTTCCTTCTTCGTACTTCCTTTCTCCTTCCTCCTTTCTTTTTTGTCCTTCCTATTTCTCATTTTCTCTCCTCCTTTCCTCCTCCTCTTCGTCCCTCTTCTTCCTCTCTTTTCTTCTTCGTTCCTCTTGTACCTACTATTCTTCCTTCTCCTTCCTTCTCCTCCTCCTTCCTTCTCCTCCTCCTTCCTCCTCCTTCCTTCTTCCTCCTTACCCTCCTTTCTTTTACTCCTTCGTCCTCCTCTTCCTTCCTTTACCTTCTCCATACTCCTCATTCTCTCCCTCTCCTCCCCCTTCTCTTCCCTCCTCTTTCCTCCTTTTCCCTCCTCTTTCCTCCCCTTCCCTCCTCTTCCCTCCCCTTCCCTCCTCTTCCCTTCCTCCTAGCTTCTCCTCCTCCCTCCTCTTCCTTCCTCCTCTTCCTCCCTCTTCCTCCTCCTTTCTTCTGGCATCCCGTTCCTTCTCCTCTACTTATTCCTTCCCCTCCTCCTCCACCTCCTCCTCCACCCTCCTCCTCCACCTCCTCCTTCTCCTCCTCACCTCCTCCTCCTCCTCACCTCCTCCTCCACCTTCTCCTCCTCACCTCCTCCACCTCCTCCTCCATCTCCTCCTTAACCTCCTCCACTTCCTCCACCACCTCCTTCACCTCCTCCTCCACCTCCTCCTCCACCTCCTCCACCTCCTCCACCTCCCCCTCCACCTCCTCCACCTCCCCCTCCTCCTCCACCTCCTCCACCTTCCCTTCCTCCTCCTCCACCTTCCCCTCTTCCTCCTCCTCCTCCACCTCCTCCTACTCTTCCTCCAACTCCTCCTCCTCTGGCACCCTTCTCCTGGTGATGTCTGCCTGTTGCAGGTGGTCCTTGAAGGTGGTCAAGTCAACGGCCTCTGGAGCGGGACTTCGCGTGCCGCGCTGAGCGGGACCTGGTTTGGGGTCCTTGCACCAGCTGAAGAAAACCACCTGACCGGATTTCCCGAGCGGGAATGTGCTACACAGCATTTGAAATTATGCTAAATTTGGAGAAAAAAATGCTAGATTGGCAAAAATAGTGCTAAATCTTTTGTTCCTCTTAATATGTTGGGTCTTTGTTATATGTATATATATATGTGTGTGTGTGTGTGTGTGTGTGGTAGTGGATGGAAGTGGAATGGATGGGAGTAGAATGGGCGGGAGTGGAATGGATGGGAGTGGAATGGATGGGAGTGGAATGGATGGGAGTGGAATGGATGGGAGTGGAATGGATGGGAGTGGAATGGCCGGGAGTGGAATGGCCGGGAGTGGAATGGCCGGGAGTGGAATGGCCGGGAGTGGAATGGCCGGGAGTGGAATGGCCGGGAGTGGAATGGCCGGGAGTGGAATGGCCGGGAGTGGAATGGCCGGGAGTGGAATGGCCGGGAGTGGAATGGATGGGAGTGGAACGGGCGGGAGTGGATTGGGCGGTAGTGGAATGGGCAGGGAGTGGAATGGGCGGGAGTGGAATGGGCGGGAGTGGAATGTGTGGGAATGTGTGCGTGCCTTTTGACTTGGCTACCTCTCGTGTAAGGAGGAAAAAATCCTTTGCATATAGACAGATAAATAGATAGGTATTATTCCTAGGGAAAACATGCTACTTTTAGCATAATTATGCTAAATCTGGTAACTCTACCGCAGACACTTCGTCTGGATGACCCAGCGAGGAGAGTATCACTCCTTTAAGGACGGCGGCCACCCTTGAGCAGAGTAGAATTGAGTGGCGTTCGTATGAACAGGGTTATAGGTCTTCTATGATACGATAAGATTTTACAAATGAAAATTATCATGATAATTGTAATCGATGTTGATTTATTTACTTACTGGGGATGTCTGGGGTTGGGAGGTTGGGGAAGGTGGCAGGTTACTGGGGTTTTAGGGGGAGGTGGGAGTTGGGGGTTGCTGGGGTTTTAGGGGGAGGTGGGGGTTGGGGGTTGCTGGGGTTTTAGGGGGAGGTGGGGGTTGCTGGGGTTGGGAAGGTGGGGGGTTGGGGGTTGCTGGGGTTTTAGGGGGAGGTGGGGGGTTGGGGGTTGCTGGTGATTCAGGGGGAGGTGGGGGTTGAGGGGTTGCTGGGGTTTTAGGGGGAGGTGGCGGGTTGCTGGGGTTTTAGGGGGAGGTGGGGGTTGAGGGTTGCGGGGGCTTTAGGGGGAAGTGGGGGGTTGAGGGGTTGGGGTTGGGGAGGTGGGGGTTGGGGAGGTTGCTTAAGGTGATTCAGTAAGCCTAGTGATAGCTTGGGCAGGTGGGGGTCATTGGGAACGTGGACGAAACATGGCAGTTTCATCATTATTAATATTGTTGTTATTGTTTTAACTATTGTCATTATTATTATTGTTATTATTATTGCTGTTGTCATTGTTGTGATAGTTATTGTTATTTTCAGTGTTGTTTATAGTATTATTACTGTTGTTGTTAAAATAAATTCATATTGAAGTTTGTCAGTTTTCCATTTTGTATTATCAAACCGTCTATTGGATATTTTTCTCATATTTTTACCATATGATACAATAACAAACACTGAATATTAAATAAGTTCTAAATTTACTAATTCAACGAGAATTGACAACGAAAAATAAACACTAATTAAATGATAAACGAGTACAGAAATGAGTAGTAAAATTCGATTAGAAAGAAATAGTACATCAATCGTAAACAAACAAACAATGAGAGAGAATCCCAAATACTTCCTATTGGTCTTAGTCTTATTCATTATTTACACAATTTCTCAAGATCCTTGCAGCCTCGACTATGCAACACTGCATCCTTCTTCTTGCATCCTTGCAAATGCAACGAGATGCGAGATACAGCGGGGCTGGTCAAACCCTCTTTTTTTTTTTTTTTCCTGAGGTCCTCTATATGGACGGTACCCCGCGTCCGCCTCTACTTTCTCCTCTTTCTCCTCCTCTTCCTCCTCCCTCCTCCTCCTCCTCCTCCTCTTCTCTTGCTGTCGGAGGAGCCTGCATTCCCTCTACTTCTTATGCTCATGGTCCCCTACTTTCTAAGTGCATTGCACTGTCCAGAGCGTAGGTAAGCACCCCACTCCCTCTCCCTCCCACCACTCCCCCTTGCCCCCACTCCCCCTCGCCCCCACTCCCCCTCGCCCCCACTCCCCCTCGCCCCCACTCCCCCTCGCCCCCTCCCTCCCCTTTCCCCTTCCCCCTCCCCTTCCCCTCCCCCTCGCCCCCTCCCTCCTCCTTCCCCCTCCCTCCCTCACTCCCCTCCTTCCCCCCTCACTCCCCTCTCTCACTCTCCCACTTCCCCTCTCTCCCCCCACTCCCCCCATGCCTCCACTCCACTCCAAACACCACTCCCTCTATCTTCCCTCCCCTTCACCCTCCACTTAAATCCTCCCATTCTCCCCCCACACCTGTACTCCTTCCCCCCTCCATCTCCCGCCTTTCCCCACTTCCCCTTCAGTCTTCTCCTACAATTTCCCCCATCTCCTTCCCCATTTCTCCCCACCTTCCCCCTTCCCCTCTCCTTTCTCCCTTCCCTCTTCCACTTCCTTCACTTCTTCCCTCTCTTCTCCTCCCCTCCTCTCCCCCATTCCCCCATTCCCCTTTCCCCTTCCTCTTACTCTTTCCTTTCCCTCCTTCCTCTCCTCCCATTCCTCTTCCCCTTCCTCCTCCCATTCCTCTTCCCATTCCTCTTCCCCTTCCTCTTCCCCTTCCTCTTCCCCTTCCTCTTCCCCTTCCTCCTCCCCTTCCTCTTCCCCTTCCTCTTCCCCTTCCTCTTCCCCCTTCCTCCTCCTTTTCCTCTTCCCCTCCCTCTTCCCCTTCCTCCTCCCTTTCCTCTTCCCTTTCTTCTCCCCCTTCCTCTTCCTTTTCTCTTCCCCTTCCTCTTCCCCTTCCTCTTCCCCTTCCTCTTCCCCTTCCTCTTCCCCTTCCCCTTCCTCTTCCCCTTCCTCTTCCCTTTCCTCTCCCCTTTCCTCTTCCCTTTCCTCTTCCCTTTCCTATTCCCCTTCTTCCCTTTCCTCTTCCTATTCCCCTTCCTCTTCCTATTCCCCTTCCTCTTCCCTTCTCCTCTTCCCCTTTCCTCCTCTCGTTCTTTGTCCAAGTCGTTTCCTTACCCGTCTACTCCCTGTCTTCCCTCCTCTCACTCTTCTTCTCCACTTCACATCCCGTCTTCTTCCTCCTCCTCTTTTTTATCCTCTTCCCTCTCCTTTTCCTCATTCTCGTCCTCTTTGTCTTCCATTTACTCTTCCTTTTCACCTCCCTCCTCCTACCTTCCTCTTCCCCTTCCTCCCCTCCTTTCCTTCCTTCTCTTCCCATTCTCTTCTTCTTCCCACTCTTCTTCCCACTCTTCTTCCCCATCAGCTTCCTCTTCTCTCCCTCCTCCTCTTCTTCTTTTTCTTTCTTCTTCTCTTCCTACTCCTCTTCCTCTTTTCTCACATCTTTTCCCGTATTTACTCCTCTTCTGTTGCCCTTTTCTCTTCCTCTTCCTCCTCCTCCTCCTCCTCTTTCTTCTTCCTTTCGTCCTTCTTGTTTGCCCACATCTCTTCCTCTCCATATCATTCCATACATCTTTTACCTTCCTAAGCCCATCCCTTGACCTCATCTTCCACCTCATCTTCCATCTCATATTCCACCTCATCTTCCATCTCATATTCCACCTCATGTTCCATCTCATCTTCCATCTCATATTCCACCTTATCATCCATCTCGTCTTCCATCTCTTCTTCCACCTTGTCTTCTACATCATCTTCCACCTCGTCTTCCACCTCGTCTACTATCTCACCTTCCACCTCGCCTTCCACGTCGTCTAACATCTCATTTTCCACCTTGTCTTCTACATCATCATCCATCTCGTCTACCCCTTCCTCTTCCTGCTTCTCCTCTGTCCTCTTTTCCTCCTCCTCTCCTTCCACCTCATCTTCCACCTCATCTTTCACTTCAACTTCCGCCACCTTCCCCTTCCTCTTCTTTCTCCTTTAGTTTCTTTTCCTCTTCCCTTAATTTCCTCCTCTCCTTCCCTTTCCACCTCATCTTCCACCTCATCTTCCACCTCATCTTCCCCTTCCTCTTCTTTCCCCTTTAGTTTCTTTTCCTCTTCCCTTAATTTCCTCCTCTCCTTCTCTTTCTACCTCATCTTCCACCTCATCTTCCACCTCATCTTCCACTTCCTCTTCGTCCTCCTTCTCTACGTTCTTTTCCTCCTCTCATAATTTCCTCCTCTCCATCCCCATCCACCTCATCTTCCACCTCATCTTCCACCTCATCTTCCACCTCGTCTTCCACCTCATCTTCGTTCTCCTTCTTTACGTTCTTTTCCTCCTCTCATAATTTCCTCCTCTCCATCCCCATCCACCTCATCTTCCACTTCATCTTCCACCTCGTCTTCCACCTCGTCTTCCACCTTATCTTCCACCTCATCTTCCCCTTCCTCTTCGTTCTCCTTCTTTACGTTTTTTTCCTCCTCTCATAATTTCCTCCTCTCCATTCCCATCCACCTCATCTTCCACTTCATCTTCCACTTCATCTTCCACCTCATCTTCCACCTCATCTTCCACCTCATCTTCCACCTCACCTTCGTTCTTCTTCTTTACGTTCTTTTCCTCCTCTCATAATTTCCTCCTCCCCATCCTCATCCACCTCATCTTCCACCTCGTCTTCCACCTCGTCTTCCACCTTATCTTCCACCTCATCTTCCCCTTCCTCTTCTTCTTCCTTCTTTACCTTTTTTTCCTATTCTCATAATTTCCTCCTCTCCATCCCCATCCACCTCATCTTCCACGTCATCCTCTACACCTTCCACCTCGTCTTCCACCTCATCCTCCACCTTATCTTTCACCTCATCTTCCACCTCATCTTCCGCTTCCTCTTTCTGTACATTTTTCCTCCTCTCCTAATCTCCTCCCCCTCCCCTTCCTCCTCATCTTCCACTTCATCTTCCACATCATCTTCCACCTCATCTTCCACCTTATCTTCTCCCTTCCTCTTCCTCTCTCCTTTTCCACCTTCTTTTCCTCCTCCCTTAATGTCCTCCTTCCGCTCCCCTTCCCCCTCCTTGTCCCTCCCTCCCTCTCCCTCCCTCCCTCCCACTCTACTGCATTGCCTCTACGTTCTCTACTTGCGGGTGCATTGCACTCTACCCGACACACAGGTTCCCTCTAGCCCTCCCCTCCCCTCCCCTCCTCTCCCCCTCCCCTCCCCCTCCTCTCCCCCTCCTCTCCTCCTCCCCCTCCTCTCTCCTCCTCCCCTCCCCTCCCCTTCCCCTTCGCTTCTCCCTCCCTCCCCTCTCCTTCCCCACCCTCCCCCTCCCTTCCCCTTCGCCCTCCCCCTCCCCTCCCCTTCCCTTCCCCTCCCCCTTCGCTCTCCCCCCTCCCCCTCCCCTCCCCTTCCCTCCCCTCCCCCTTCTCCTCCCCTCCCCTTCCCCTCCCCTCTCCTCCTCCCCTCCCCTCCCCTCCCTTCCCCACCCTTCCCCTTGGCTTCTTCCTCTCTCCCTCCCTCCCTTCCTCCCTTCCTCCACCTCAGAATGTCTTCATGATGTGTCGTTCATTCTGTCTTCTTGTATATGTGTTTGTATATACTGTATGTCTCTGGTTACTTGTATGTCTGTATTTGTCTCTCTGTACTTGTCTTTCTATGTCTGTATGGCTGTGTGTCTGTGGGTCTCTCATTCTGTGTGCACGTCCGCTTCGTGCGTGTATGCATGTGTGTGTGTGTGTGTGTGTGTGTGTGTGTGTGTGTGTGTGTGTGTGTGTGTGTGTGTGTGTGTGTGTGTGTGTGTGTCTGTCAGTGAGCCAATCAATTAATCATTCTGTTTGTCTGTCTGTCTGCCTACCTGTGTGCCAGCATACCTTCCCACCTGTCTGTATTTCCGTCTGTCTACATACCTATCCGTCTGCCTATCTGTCTGTTTGTCTGTCTTTGTCACTGTATATACGCCTACATACCCCTTTACTTGTTTTATCCTGTCTGTCTGTCTGTTCAATTGTCTGTACGCGTTTACCTGTCTGTATCTATGCCTTCCTACTTATCTGTCTGTAGCGTAATCGTAAGCGTACTGGTCTCGCATTCGCTTCATCGTGGGTTCGAATCCCGCACTCCTCCCTGATACCCAGCAATGTCTGTTACCTACCCGAAGTGCCCAAGTGTACAGGTCGAAGGTAATGCCTTTGGGGAGAGCTGAGCGCCTCCTGGTGTGAGCTACTTACCTTTCTCAACTATTATCTCCTTGCTCTCTCTTCAACATACCTGACTCTGCGTCTAGACCACGACCACGATGGTCATAATTTCATTCGACAAAACTCTTCAGTTTCGCATTGTAAACCATACTAAATGTAACGTTAACGTAACGTAACGTTAACGTAACGTTAACGTAACGTTAACGTAACGTAACGTAACGTTAAGGTAACGTAACGTTAACGTAACGTTAACGTAACGTAACGTTAACGAAACTTTAACGTAACGTAAACGTAACGTAACGTAACGTAACGTTAACGTAACGTTAACGTAACGTTAACGTAACGTTAACGTAACGTAACGTTAACGTAACGTAACGTAACGTAACATAACGTAACGTTAACGTACCGTAACGTAACGTAACGAAAAGGGGCGTAAAGGAACCAAATTACGCCTGACCTTATCTGAGTAACTGACCTTACCTGACATTGTATTAACCTAACTTATCCTACCTTAACCTACTTGACCTTATCTTACCCTCCCTGACCTTACTTTACTTAGCTTTAACTGACCTTAAGGTATCTTTATTTGACTTGACTGACCTTACCTGACCTTACCTGACCTTACCTGACCTTACCTGACCTTACCTGACCTTACATGACCTTACATGACCTTCCCTGGCCTTACCTGGCTTTACATGGCCTTACCTCACCTTACATGACCTTAAATAAATATGTGAATGAAATGATAAATAATAGATAAATAAAAATAGATACATAACAGATCAAACAAAACAATACAAAGTAAATAGACAAATGGAAATTAACTAAATGAATGAATAAATGAATATATATAAAAAAATAGATGAAAATAGATGAATAAGAGTAACAAATTATAATAATAATTAACAATAACAATAATGATAATGATAATTATAGAACGAGTAAATACACAAATAAAACAAACAAAACAAATTATTATAGTGGAAGATGTTACAACATATTGATTAGATGTATATAAAAAAAATCTCAAAACTTTGAGCTGTAGTATATTCGAATGTCTTTGCAAAAATTGTTCCATTTATTGGTCACGTGACTGGCAAAACTTGTTCAACACATTTCGAGGATAAATATACGTTCTAACAGTTTAAGTCAATTATTTCTATTCTGGTTAGTATTTAGTGTGAACATATCGTCAATTCCGATGGTATTAATTCCCTTTGAAAGCTTTAAGACCTGTAAAGACCTGTATAAAGTTCTGATTTTTTTTTTTTTAGGTACTTTTTTTAAAGTAAAATTTTATTTATTTATTTAGGCACTTTTGACTTTTTTTTTTGGCAGTGTTTGTATGATCTATATCTGGTATTTAGTATTATTTTTAGATTAAGCTTCTGTAGCTGTCCATCACCTGGTTTACATCATTATCAGAACTACTCCATTTTGTCATCAAAACTCAGTGGATTTGGTACATAAACTTGAATTATTTTTAAGCCATTTTCAAGAATATCTTTTAATATTTTTAATTCTTTATTACCTTCAATCCTGTATTTGAAATAGCTTTGTCGTTTAAGCTACTCTCTCTGATACAATAATTATTTCAACTACATCAGAATCTTAGCGATTAATGAAGAATCCTAGAATTCAGTTCAATTGAAAATGTCCTCTTTACCTCTATAGTAGAACAAGCGACAACTTTTCTGTAATTGAGTGATCCTTTATTTCTTTAAATTTTATTGTGTTTCATAATATTTCAGTTGATTTATCAATTTCTATCATGGAACTCTTCAGCTTGTACAATCATAAGCAAAAAATTTCACTTTCCAGAATATTTCATAATATAAAATTCAAAATCTCTGATTTTTTTCTATTTATTAAGAAAACTACCTAACTGTAAACTAAATATTACATAATGAAATACATTACATACTTGACAAAAAAAAATCATACTGACGTTTTGAGAATTTTAGTTTGTTAAAACACGGCAGATTCTAATTTTCTTTCGGTTGCTTACTGTCAGAAACTCATATCTTGTCCAGTATTAACTCACATTTGTTGCATACTGGTCTAAACATAATAATTTGGTTGGACCTTTCCGTGACGATGATCCGACAACAATGCCGGATAGTCAATTGAGAAATTAGGCCGTGTTGTAGCCCAGTGGATAGTGTGTCGAACTCCTAAACAGGTGGTCTTGAGTTTTATTCCCGATACCCGCTACGGGTGTTTGTCGCGCCCATACCCGACAGTCCTGGCCAGGCGGGGAGGCGACTTAACATCGGCCTAAATATCAAGCGGCATGTCGTAACTGACAGGTGTTTCTCACTTCCCACTTTCTGAGAGTGGGGTGGTGAGTTTAGATGTCTAGTTGAAATCTGTGTCATTATGATATTACTAAGAAATTCAGGTTTTGTTGATGAATTAATTATCAGTGTCATCTTAAGCTCAATTCACACACATCAGTGCTGTATCAGTACCGTGTCAGTTCAGTGTCAGTGATATCCGTGTCGCTTCCGTTAACCCCAGTCAAACCAATTATGCTTACGACCTGTTTCCGACCACCTTGGACGGTGGCACTTTGGTGTCTCTCACTCGTGGTTAGCGCCAGCTGGCTATTTCTTATTCATCTTCATGACGAGGAAGAGAACCATTCCAATTGTATTATTGTCATGAATTCTTTTTATAAACAGAGGAACAGCACAAATCGGCCTAGTCGCCGGTGGTCGGAAACAGGTCGTAAGCTTGGTGTGACTGGGCCCTTACCTGACCTGACTTGCCCTTACCTGACCTTACCTGACCTTACCTGACCTTACCTGACCTTACCTGACCTTACCTGACCTTACCTGACCTTACCTGACATGGAGCCCAGGAAAGGGCTGTTTTTACCTCCAACATCCTATCTTCAATCCCAACTTGAATAACTAGAATATGACTTCTCTTACAGAAATGTAGAATATTTCAGTAGTATGTCTAACATTCGTATAGGTTTACATTAATCTTTTAGTTCATTATTCGGCTTTGCTATACACTCTTCCCTCGATTTAAGAATGCCCCATATACGAATTTTTGCTATAACGAAAAAAAAAAAAATTGTCCCAAAAATCGAAATACGAACTAAAAATTCGCCATAACGAATAAAATCCTGTTAAAAATTACTGTATCTTTAAATCATAAATATCAAAAATATATATATATTTTCACATCATAAATATTAAAAAACAACAACAACTGCCATATGTATATGACGGAAAGGTGATTTGATATTTTGGAGATTTGGAAAAAAAATGAAATCTTGTAACCGAAGTCGTTTTTAATCAAACAAACTCTCGACTGTTGGATCTTGGAGGGATCTCCATCTCTAAATCGACATATATCTTGTAGTAACTAATTCAGACCCTATTCACACGAGCGGTTTGAACCGCGGCGGTTCAATTACAATTTAAGTCAATGGAGGCGGTCACGCACAACCGCACAGTTTGTGGTACCGCCGCGGTTTCCTTGCGGTTCTAACCGCTAGTGTGAACAGGGCTCAGGATGAATTTCCGGCAGACACTTTACTTTCTGTTGACCGAGCTTAGTATATATGTAGTGGCTCTCCCTAAGACGAAGAGAAGTTTTCTGGAATTCGTTCAAATCTTTCGAAATTCTCTGGATTTTTTTTCAACTCTCCAAATGCTTTGATGACAATTCTCTCCTAATTTTTTTTTTAATTAACTTAAGTCTTTCAGAATTTATCAGGGTCTGTCAGAATCCAGCGGAGTTTGTAGGAAATCATGGTAGTCTGTCGTAATTGTCTCTTAATCATTTTGAATTTGCGGCAGTTTGTCAGAATGCGCTAGAGTCTGTCCGAATTCACCGGAGTCTGCCGGAGTCTGCCGGAGTCTGCCGGAGTCTGCCGGAGTCTGCCGGAGTCTGCCGGAGTCTGCCGGAGACTGCCGGAGTCTGTCGGAGACTGTTGGAGTCTGCCGGAGACTGTTGGAGTCTGCCGGAGTCTGCCGGAGTCTGTTGGAGTCTGCCGGAGTCTGCCGGAATCTGTCGGAGTCTGCCGGAGACTGCCGGAGACTGTTGGAGTCTGCCGGAGTCTGCCGGAGTCTGCCGGAGACTGCCGGAGACTGTCGGAATCTATCGGAGTATATCGAAGTCTGCCGGAGTCTGCCGGAATCTGCCGGCCGGAGCCTATCGGCCGGAGTCTGCCGGAATCTGCCGGGCGGAGTCTGCCGGAGTCAGCCGGCCAGAGTCTGTCAGAGTCTCCCGGAGTCTATCGTAGTCTGTCGAAGTCTGCCGGATATTGTCAGACGCTTCCGCTAGGTCTGCTCCCGTCGAAGGCGCCGCTCCACGTTAGAAGGAAACTCCTCACAAGGCTCTCTCTCTCTCTCTCTCTCTCTCTCTCTCTCTCTCTCTCTCTCTCTCTCTCTCTCTCTCTCTCTCTCTCTTCCTCTTCCTCTTCCTCTTCCTCTTCCTCTTTCTCTTTCTCTTTCTCTTTCTCTTTCTCTTCCTCCTCCTCTTCCTCTTCCTCTTCCTCTTACTCTTCCTCTTCGGTGGGACCCTCGCCGTGGCTGGTAGGAGGAAGATCCCAGATGCCGTAACATTTCGGAATAAGAACCAAAGGCTGTCAAGGGACTTCAAATGACTCAAGTTTATTAAATATATTTGATCTAATAATTCACTGTCCACTAGTGATATTATATATAAGAAAATATGTGCTGTCATATGTATATGTATGTATATACACACACACACACATATATATATATATGTATATATATATAATATATATATATATACATATATATATAATTGTGTGTGCGTGTGATATTTATGTATATATACATATGTATGATATGTGAACAAATACACACGCGCACTAACACACACACACACACACACACACACACACACACACACACACACACACACACACACACACACACACACACACACACACACACACACACACACACGCACACAAACGTATACATGCACGTACATGGACACCCCTCGTAGACATACATTCTATGTACGTACGCAAACAGACATATTCAGGCATAAATAAACGGCTTTATTACGCCAGAAGCTTTCAGATCCGACATTTTACGACGCAAAACATTCTGACTGAAATACACAGCGTCGCCTTTACGGGTGACCTTTTAGTCCATAACGAGGCTCTTGGGCCGTCTAACGTTACCTAAGCTGAATTAAATCAGCTGACGACGCTGTTGATTGAAGCGGTGAATTTTGATTCTCCTTATTATTAATATTCTTGTAATTTTTCTTTTCTTTTATTTATCATTATTATATATATTTTTTTTGCATCCGACGTAAATATGGAGCAAAAGGTCTCCTGTCGGCATGCTCCGTCTTTGTAAATCCTTTGTAAAATCCTTAAGAATATAAGAATGAAGGAGACTGCGAGAGACCATAAGGTCTACACTAGGCAGTTCCATGTCCATGACCACCTGTCATCCCCATCTATAAAGTTGTCTAAAATTTTCTCAAATTAACCGATACTCCCAAGATAATTTTCTTGAGAATTATTAATACAATAGCTCCGTATGAAGCCAGAATAAAATATATAATGTACTACCGCCTGTGGATCGTTAGACACCAAAACCTAACGCAAATCTTGCTAAAATTACTTAGATACATATGTCATTGTTGAATATTTCGTACACGTCAATAAACAGCAATTATCTGGTAAGGAATTGGGAAGGAAAGGGAGAAGGAAAGGGAAGGATGGGAAGGGAGAAGGGAAGACGAAGAGGGAGAGAGGAAAGGAGAGGGAGAGAAAGAGAGAGAAGATGAAGGAGGAATGGGAGAGGAGAAGGGAGGTAGGGAGAGGAAGAAGGAAAGGGAGAGGAAGAAGGAGAGGGAGGGAGAGAGAGACGGAGAGGGAGGGAGAGAGGGGAAGAGAGAGGGAGAAAGAAGGAGAGAGAAGGAAAGAGAGGGACAGAGAGGGAAAGAGAGAGAGGGAGAGGGAGGGGGAGGGAGAGGAGGGAGGAAGAGGAGAGAGGGAGAGGGAGGGAGAGGGAGCGAGAGAGCTCATAAAAATGTATATTCATCAACTGTAGATACACAGACAGATGTGTATAATATATTTACACAAACATGGGGACAATATGTACAAAAGCACAAATGTGATAGTGTACATTTCTTGGTAACCTATGTACAAAAGTACAATCACAGATGTATGTCGGTCTATTAAGTACAACAGTTACCTACATAAATATGTACATATGTATGTACAGCACGGACGAATGCGTGTACATAAATAGGTACACACATTGTAAATGAAGTGTATACCAATCATCGTAAATACGCACACAGGCAAGTGCATGTGTACGTACATGTACACATGTACTTAAGCACGCATGTGCGTACATACACATGTAAGTACGCACACATGCACGAACATACAACCACGTCCATATGCACGAATGCACACAGGTACATAAACATACACAAACGCACACAGAGCTATGTACACATAGCTACGTACACATGTGCAAACGTACAACCACATACACAAACGCACTTACATCTGCGTACACATGCGCGAACGCACACGAACGTAACGAACGCACACGAACCTAACGAACGCACACGAACACACACGAAAACACAAGAACACATACGAACACACACGAACACATACGAACACACACGAACGCACACGAACGCACATGAACACACACTAACGCACTCGAACGCACACGAACACATACGAACACATACGAACGCACACGAACGCACACGAACGCACACGAACCCACACGAACGCACACGAATACACACGAATACACACGAACGCACACGAACGCACACGAACGCACACGAACACACCCGAACGCACACGAACGCACACGAACGCACACGAACGCGTACACACGCACGAACGTACTGAGTTTCTAACGATCTTAGTAATCTCATACGAGCTGAGGTTTGGAAAGGCATTTCCTGACTTGTCTCTGTATGGAGTGTTGGACGTGGGAAGATGTCGACATCGGGTTTGAGGTATATTATGAGGCATATTATGAGGCATATTAGTACGTTGAGCCTCAAGATACCTGTGCCTCTCTCTGTAGGAGGAAGAACTACTTAGAACTTGTGTACGATGCTGTGTATGGAGTATTGTGCATGCATTGTACGTGGGCGGGATTTGTACTTGGAACTTGTGTACGATGCTGTGTATGGAGTATCGTACATGCATTGTACGTGGGAGGGATTTGTATGAGGACTGAGTTGTATTTGTGATATTTTTTTCCGGGTTTATGCGATAGCCTCTGCGAGAGGTTCATGGTATATTTGGATTATCATTAATTTTTTTTATATGTTTTTTTTTTTACTTGTTTATTGTTTGTTGCAAAGATCCTTATATGACTGAAGTACTGTATATGTAAAAGACAGTGTGTGTGTGTGTGTGTGTGTGTGTGTGTGTGTGTGTGTGTGTGTGTGTGTGTGTGTGTGTGTGTGTGTGTGTGTGTGTGTGCGCGCGTGCGTGTGTATGTGAATGTGTACATGTGTGTGTGTGTGTGTGTGTGTGTGTGTGTGTGTGTGTGTGTGTGTGTGAATGTGTACATGTGTGTGTGTGTGTGCGCGTGCGTGTGTATGTGAATGTGTACATTGCGTGTGTGTGTGTGTGTGTGTGTGTGTGTGTGTGTGTGTGTGTGTGTGTGTGTGTGTGTGTGTGTGTGTGTGTGTGTGTGTGTGTGTGTGTGCGTGTGTGTGTGCGTGTGTGTGTGCGCCCACGCGCGTGTACTACCGTGTCTTGGGTGAGTACATTTGTACATGCTTAGATGTGTCCATTTAGTACACTGTAATATAGTAAGGATGGGTGGGGAAGTATATAATCTTATAATCTTGTACAAAATTCTTGATTTATTCCACATCACCAATAATACTATCGGCTTTCTGCAGCATTCTTAACTTGCGACATTTTTCTCATTTTTCATTTCTCATTTTTCATTTCTCATTTTTCTCATTCTCATTTTCTCATTTTTCTCATTTTTCTCATTTTTCTCATTTTTCATTTCTCATTTTTCTCATTCTCATTTTCTCATTTTTCATTTCTCATTTTTCATTTCTCATTTTTCTCATTTTTAACTTGCGACATTTTTCTCACTGTTAAAGATATCTCTCTGTATAAAAGAATATATAAATATTTAGTTATATTTGCTTATATATATTACATACACTCGACATATAGAAAAGAGAGGAGGATGGGTAGGGGAGGGAGGAGGGGAGCGAAGGGAGGGAGAGGAGAGGAGGGAAGGGAGGGAGAGGAAGGAGGTAGGAGGGAGGTAGTAGGGAGTGGGAGAGAAAAGAGAGTGTAATCCTATTCATTGTTGAAGACAATAAGATTGAAGGACGTATCACACACGACAAATTTTCCGTCAATTTTTGCCTCCTTTTCCCTAGAAACCGGCTTCGATTGAAATTCCTTTTCAGAATATCGAAATATTAAACAGCTTTTTGGTTATATCTTGTGAGACTGTTTAATGGACTGAAGAAAGTACGAATAAAATATCTTAGAGTTGTTTCTTAGAATAGAAATAATATCTAAGTCGTCGTAGCCGACGTCGCATTCGGATGCATTCGGATGCATTCGAATGCATGTCAAGTGCTGAAACTTGGCCCACTGTGACGTCACTTGCAGGTATTAGAAAGCAGCCTTGACACCAACTTTCTAACCTGGAATTTAACTACTCATGCAACCATAAACCCAGTCTCTGATTCTTCTAGTTCAGTCTACCCACAGGGGTCCTCCCCCCCCCAAAAAAAAAAAAAAAAAAAGAATCAGTCAACCCACATGGGTCCCTCCGACGACAAAAAAAAAAAAAAAAAAAAGAGAGAGAGAGAGAGAGTGAGTGAGTGAGAGGGGACAGCAACAAGTGTCCTGTGATACATCAGACCGCTGACCAGAATAAAATATCTAAATTATACGTTCATGAATTGAGCAAAAGAGTAATTCAGGTCGAGGTGGAAATTTTGCAGAAGCTATGTACTCTCTAAAAAAAAGTACAACTTGCTGCATTGTTATCTCGATACCAGATCTCCATACAAACAAAAAAATAAATCTAACAACTCATCCAAAACATAAAAAACGACAGTCTTATCCAATATACTCTACTTATGGACAATAAATTGAAAAGTAAATTATAAGTACCTTTATGAATACATGTTAAACTACATGAAGTCAATATTCATCTTTTTAACAAAATATTCACATCACAGTATACAAGGGTTGCCATGTTAGATTATTTTTTTTATTAATTAAAAATATGATATATTTCAATTTATCTCGTATAACTAGACGCATTGTTAGAGAGCGAAAATAACACAAGAAAGCTAAAGGAAGAGCTAGAAACATATCTAGATATGATACTAAAGGAGATAGAACTAGAGTAAAGACTAGAGAAAGAACTAGAAAGATATTTAGAGCTTATGCCAGAGGCATAGCTAGAACTAAAACTAAAACTAGAACAGGATGTAGAACGATATTTAGAACTAATACTAGAGACACAGCAAGAACTAGAGCGAAAACTAGAGTAAGATCTAGAAAGTTATTTAGAACTTATGCTAGAGTACACAACTAGAATTAGAGCGAAAACTATAGCAAGAGCTAGAACGATATTTAGAGCTTATGTTAGACACAACAAGAACTAGAGCGAAAACTAGATAACATCTAGAAAGCTATTTAGAACTTATGCTAGAGTTCACAGCTAGAACTAGATTCAAAACTAGAGGAAGTGCTAGAACGATATTTAGAACTGATACTAGAGACACAGCAAGAACTAGAGCGAAAACTAGATAAGATCTAGAAAGCTATTTAGAACTTATGCTAGAGTACACAACTAGAACTAGATCCAAAACTAGAGCAGGAGCTAGAACAATATTTAGAACCGATACTAGAGACACAGCCTACAACTAGAACGAAAACTAGAGTAAGACCTAGAGAGTAAAAAAAAAGCGGAAATGAAAGCGACAACGAAACCTAGAGAGCAAGGTTTAATACATTGTGAAGGAAAACGCAAGGTATAGGATCCACGCGACCTACTTACCAGCCGACGTGAATCTATGACAACTGATGTTCTTAGAAGGTAGTGTGAAGATCGCGTCTAGTGACCACAACCTAATTAGGTTAAGAGAGTGAGGTTTCAGAATATATGATTAGACATAATTAGCAGGAAAATTCAATTTACGACAAGAGCTACAGTTTATAGACTGGTAGATGAGATAAAATGGGAAATACTTGTGGAACAGTGTATATGTGTGTGTGCGTGTGTGTGCATATATGTGCGCACATATGTGTGCACAAATGTGTTTATGTATGTGTATATATATGTGTATATATATATATATATATATATATATATATATATATGCGTGTGTAAATATGTATACATATATGCGTGTGTAAATATGTATACGTATATATGTGTGTATATATGTATACGTATATATGTGTGTATATATGTGTATATATATTTACATGTGCATATATGTGTGTATATATATGTACATATGTATATACAAATTAATTTATTTATCTATGCATCTCTCTATACATTTCTTCACTTTGAAAGTCATATTATCAACATGTGAATAAAATCTTTGGTCTACAACCATAACTAAAACCATAAAGTTCGTCGTCTTGGATGGAACAGAACCGTCTAGTGAATAGCGCTGCCTTAACACAAAGGGCAAAGGTGTTTCCATGCGGTTCGACGCCTTGCTGTGTAATTCCTCTAATCGTGGCAGGAGTGGAAGAGTGATGTTGAGCTTGGAGCATTATAAATGGAGCTGACGTGAATTAACCGCGGCCCCAGCGGTATCGGCTCGGTCCTTCTTTTCCGGAGTGACCTTAGGTTGTTGATGAGGAACTTTGTTTAGAGCTGCGTTTCCTTTTTTTTATTTTTATTTTTTTTTTTTTTAGGACCCCACTAATGTATTTATATGCGTTAATATCATCATGGTTTTTGTATTGAGTTCATATAATTTCGCAAAAAAAAAAAAAAAAAAAAAAAAAATGCCTTTGCGACCCCAGGAAAAAACGCTTGGCGACCCCACTTGGGGTCGCCTCCCCAGGGTTGGGAAATAGTGATTTAGAGTTTGAGAGAACAACTTATTCAGCTCATACTCGATTCTTCACTCTGTGTAGAATTATTTACTCATAGATAATAACCAGAAGAAAGTGTGTAGAATAGTTGATACGGTGGGAATACAAATCCATCAGACCAATGTACTGTCTTATTGGGTTACATTACTTCACCATGGTCTTGGATCACGTGTCAGAC
>NC_134820.1:21425304-21430304 GCF_046742065.1 Oratosquilla oratoria | reverse complement strand
TATGTAGGCGCAAGTATATGCGCGTCGTTTGTGTGCGTGTGTGTACGAATTCGTAACGTGTCTGTGTCTGTGGCCAAGATTGTCTATATTTGTGTCCGCGTTTGTTCATTTTCGTGTTCACACGAATGTGTGTGATTCACCATGGTCTTGGACCACGTGTTTGGCTCTTGATCGACAGCTATTTCCCTCCCGGAAGAGAGCTCAGAGCTCATATATGACCGATATATATATATATATATATATATATATATATATATATATATATATATATATATATATGTGAGAGTAATTCGCTAAAAGCAGCGACATCAAACCGATAATTTTGTGACAGTTGCATGCAGGACTCGAACCCGCTGTACTCGGACATCCGTAGATTACCTTCCCAGTGCCCTAGACCACTACACCACAGAGGCTAAAATTTAAAATTATTAGCCTCTGTGGTGTAGTGGTCTAGGGCACTGGGAAGGTAATTTACGGATGGCCGAGTACAGCGGGTGCGAATCCTGCATGCAACTGTCACAAAATTATCGATATATATATATATATATATATATATGATATATATATATATATATAATATGCGTGCGTGTGTTATGTTCATCGGTAACAGACCTAAGTATTGAAAATCTAGTTTTGTCTCTCTATATAAGCAGTCAACCATACAAGTGACTAGGTTCCTGTTCGCTTTCCTATCTCCTCACCTGATCATTTGCATCCCTTTAGTCGCCTTAGAACCTCGTATTTGTTTAACATATCCTTCCCCCCCTCCCCACCATTTTCTACCTCTTATTTGCTCTTATTTCCATTCCATTTTTATAACTTTTTCTGTCAACATCGAAGTCACATTTCCTGCGTTGCTCATGTTTGTTGACATTAAACGTACACCATATGCAAACAGCAACACATCATGACTGCATTCCCGCTTCATCAGTACCTAAGTCTCCTTCATTACATCCTTTTTATCATGAATTCTCATGCAACATTCAGTACAGTCGGGGACAAAAGGTCTGTTTGTTCAAGCCGTCTCGATGCGACTGTGTTTGCTCACACTACCTTCCAAATTGACATAAGCACTTTCTTGATAAAAATTCTTTTGTCTCGGTAATCAGCTTGCCCTGAACGCCAAGTATAGCAACAGAACTCCATAAGTTATCAGTTTCTATGTCGTTATAGACATACTCCGTGGGATGCTACAAACCGGGTATCGTAGCCCGCACCCATCATAGTATACATATACATATACATATACATATACATATATACATATATACATATACATATATACAAATACATATACATATATACATATATACATATACATATATGCAAAGTAGACCACTTGGAAAAAGAAACTAACGACGCAGAGCGCTTTCGTATATTGCATCTTCAGATGTAATATACGAAAGCGCTCTGCTTAGTTTGTTTCTTTTTCCAAGTGGTCTACTTTGCATAAGTGAACACACGTACCCGTGTTCTTATTAGCATATACATATGTATATATTCATATACATTTACATAAACATATGCATATATACATATGCATATTTTCATATATGATATATACATATATACACATACATATATACATATACACATATACATATACACATATATGTAATCACAGGCCCCTCCAAAAAGTTAACGTCTCAACACCGCAGTCTATGGCCCTGTTCACACTAATGGTTTGAACCACGGCAGCGGTTCATTTACAATACAAGTCAATGGAACCGTTCACACACAACCACGCAGTTTTTCCATGACTATGTGGCACCGCTGTGGTTTCCGCGCGGTTCAAACCGCTAGTGTGAACAGGGTCAAACAAATATGGAAATCGGGTTGGTGAGGCCAGAACCATACTAGAAGTGATGACGTAGCTATGACGTCACACTAGAGAATCTAGAAAATGGTGTTAAATTGTTAGGTTAGAAAATTTAACACAATAGAAACTTTCTTTGGTTTCTGTAGTTCTATAAAAGATGATGTAAGCAATGTTTAAATGACATCATATTTGATGTCAGAGGTGACGGTGAAGACAGATGTTACATCAAAAGCGACTTTTAATTGCGTTAGAATTTGTCAAAACTATATCACAAGTGACATCACAAGTGACATCACAAGTGACATGACAGGTGACATCACAAGTGACGTGACAGGTGACATCACAGGTGACATCACAATGTCATTACAAAAGACGTGACAGATGACGTCAGTGGTACTATATTCAGTGACGTCATGTGACGTCACCCTATGTAAGAAGTAAGATAAACTTCATACCTTTCATTTCAGAAATTAAAGTTGACGTCTTTGGTCAGGGAAAGAGTGAAATCGTAATAGTTGAGGTAAAAACTGCAATTTCAGAAAGACGTCACTAGTAGGTAGCCTTGTAACACACACACACACACACACACACACACACACACACACACACACACACACACACACACACACACACACACACACACACACACACACACACACACATATATATATATACAAAAAAGCTACACATGTTACATTTCAAGCTTTGTTGCTCAGTAAGTTAAACAGCCCCACTTGTCCTTAAAAAAATAAATTAATTACTAAAATAGAAAGATGAATAAACAAAATAAATAAAGTGAATAAATAAATAAATATAGAAGGTAATAAATAAATAAGATATGATGCTAGATGCCAATGTACCCGTTGGACATTGACTGCTGTTGAACAAATGTCCCCGTGTGGCGATATTGAATTGTTGAAAATAGGAGCCACTTAAGAACTCCCAAAGATTCGTTGTTCATCAACGTCTGTTGGGAGCCCTATGGTCGTGTCAGGGGAAAAGAATGATAATTATTATTATTATTTTTTATATTTTTACATGTTTTTTTTTTCAATTAGCTGTTATCTATAAAATATATTAATTTGTTTGGTTTATTCATTTATCTATCATTTATCTATATATTGATTTATATATTTATTTTTGTTTATCTATTTATTTGTTAAATGATCTATTTCTTATTTAGTTTTTAGTGTTATTTATCTATTCATTTATACATTCATTTTGAATATTTTCTGTATTCTTAATTTTATATTTATTCCTACTTATTTTTCTAATTATTCTGTTTTATTTTATTCTTTTATTTTTTTGTTCTTCTGTAGCCTTTTAAACCAAAATTTTTGAATTTTATTTTGTAATTCATTTTGTTATTAATTTTGTAATACTTCGTCTTAAGACAGCTTTTTTCAACGTTTTCCGAGCCTAGAACCCCTTGTAGTCAGGTCTAGGAAGTCTAGCACTCTCTAACTAATATCTTATTACTAGAAGGCTAAAGGAGATTGGGTGTGTGTGTGCACCGCTTCTCAGCATCCTAGGTTGGGAAACTTTGTCTTAAGAATCTGATTTATTTATTTTTTCAATTCATCTTATCCTACTTTTTTTTGTTTTGTTTTATTTCACTTAGTTGTAAAAATCAATCGCCAGACGATTTCGTTTAGGATCTGAAGGTAGGACCCCAGTGTGAAGGATTTTTTCATTGATCGTGACCCATATCTGTACCATGGGTAGATCCAACACCCATCTTAAAAAAAAAAAAAAAAAAAAAAAAAAAAAAAAAAAAAAAAAAAAACGTTGCTGGGATATGGAAGAAAAGAAAATAATAACAATAATAATAATAATAATAATAATTAATAATAATAAATGATGATTAATGTATATGTATATATATGTATGTGTGTATATATATATGTATGTGTATATATATATGTATATGTATGTATATATATATGTATATGTTAATAAGAACACGGGTACGTGTGTTCACTTATGCAAAGTAGACCACTTGGAAAAAGAAACTAACGAAGCAGAGCGCTTTCGTATATTACATCTTCAGTGCAACAAGTACATAGTGATAGGAGTACATAGACAATATATACATGATACAAAGGCACAAGGACAGTCTGAATAAGCGTAGCGACCAATTACCCCCTGGAGAGCGGAAGGTCATTGTCAATTATCTTACGATGGTCGGGCGACATCAGGTCACAGTCGCCAAGGAGAGCGGAAGGTCATTGTCAATTATATTACTCCAGCTCCCAGGTAGGTTTTCAGCCTGTCAGTCGGGCCAGCACACTTCTCCAGGTTGTCCTTTCAAGGCTTCCTTCTTCCCTCAAATCCTCTATTTTTCCTAATCCATTTGCTCCTAGGATTTCTTCAACTCCATCTTTCCATCTTTTCTTCGGTCTACCTCTCTCTCTCTCTCTCTCTCTCTCTCTCTCTCTCTCTCTCTCTCTCTCTCTCTCTCTCTCTCTCTCTCTCTCTCTCTCTCTCTCTCTCTCTATATATATATATATATATATATATATATATATATATATGAGAGAGAGAGATAGAGAGACAGAGAGAGAGAGTTAAAGAGATAGAGAGAGAGAGAGAGAGAGAGGAGAAGAAGAACCCCCCACCCCCCACCCGCCCATCCACCCCTGTTATGATGGCTGCAATGATGTCTTCCTGGGAGTCTCGAAGACTGGTCTGAGCAACAGGTTATGATATGTAAATGTTTCCCACTGAACTAGTCGGTCGTGCTCGGCTGTGGATATGTGGAGGAGTGCCAGGAGAGGCGTCAGCTGATGATTATGGAAGAGCGTCTGGGGAGGAAATTCCCCAGAAAGAGTCGAGTGAATCGCCTCTGGGGAAGGGACAAAGGGGAAGGGAGAAGGGCGGCGCCATAGTATGCGGATGTAATGATTACAAATGTGTGTGTGTGTATATATATATATATATGTATATATATATATATATATATATATATATATATATATATATACTGTTAAACACGACAGCATTTTGACAATGATTGATTTTCTTGCTGAGATTTTCAATTAATCATTAAGAAAATTAATCAATGTCAAAATGCTGTCGTGTTTAACACAGTGTGTATTGGTGAGAATCTGCGCCAGACATGTACAAATATTCATATATATATATATATATATATATATATATATATATATATATATATGAT
>NC_134820.1:21402804-21420304 GCF_046742065.1 Oratosquilla oratoria | reverse complement strand
TGTCCTAAATCCACACTGTTCCTCACCAATTACTCCTTCTGTTCCTCTCCTAATCCTCTCAATTAAGATCCTCCCATAAGCCTTCCCTACTACACTTAACAGGCTAATCCCTCTGAAACTACTACACTCACACTTGTCCCCTTTTCCCTTGTAAAGAGGAACTATACAGGCACTTCTCCAGTCCTCCGGTACTCTACCCTCTCTCCAGCAAACATTAAATAACCTCACCAACCAGTCCACCGTCACTGAACCTCCCTTTTTCAGACATTCTGCATGGCATCCATCCAGACCAGGTGCCTTACCTACTTTCATCATCTTTACAACTGCCTTCACCTCATCCTTCCCTATTTCTCCTCCATTCTCCTCACTCATCACTCTCATTTTCTTCGCATTTCCCACTGCAACTATCTTTCCTTCCCTATCCTCCTTCACATTTAGCAACTCCCTAAAATATTCTGCCCATCTTCCCCGTACTGCCATCTCTTCCATTATCATCTCTCCATCTGTACCTTTTACCTTTTCTTCCCTACTTGATTCGCCTCCTCTTCCTCTCTTAATTTCTTTCCAAAACATCTTTTTATTACTTTCAAAATTTTCTGTCATACTCCTACCCCATTTCACATCTGCTCTCCTCTTTGCCTCCTTTACCTTTTGCTTTACTTCTCTTTTCTTTTCTTTGTACGTCTCATACGACTCTCCCGTCCTCTTTTGTAACCAATCTGTGAATGCTCGCTTCTTCTCTTCTACAACCTTCTTCGTTTCCTCATCCCACCATTCACTACCCTTTCTTCTATTTCCCCCTGTCCTTCTTGTTCCACACACCATCCTTGCACACTTTAAGACTCCCTCCTTGAACCATCCCCATTCCTCCTCCACACCCATCTCTACTCTATCCTTTACTCCCTCCCACTCCTCCTTCAGCTTCTTTTCGTACTCCTTTTCCTTTTCCTTTTCATTCAAGGAGTTCACTCTAAGAACCTCCCTACCTTTTGTCCCTTTCCTCTTTCTCCATCTATCCTCCACTCTCAGCTTACCTTCCACCAAAAAATGATCTGATATTCCCCCACCCTCTCCCCTTAGCACATGTACATCCTTAACTCTTCCTATCATAATCCTATTTACCACTACATAATCCATTAGCGCTCTATCTACCACCCTTCCCTCCACCACCCTCTCCCATGTGTACTTATGCTTGACTTTCTTCCGAAACACTGTATTTGCTATCATCAACTCTCTTTCTAGACACATTTCCACCATCAACTCTCCACTACGATTCTTTCCTGGAACTCCACACTTCCCAACCACTCCATCGATTGGACCATTTCCCACCCTAGCATTAAGGTCTCCCAGTACTATTACATTGACATTTCTTCCTAAACCCTCTATGCACTCATTTAAATCTATCCAAAAGGCCTCCCTTTCTTCCACGCTCTTCTCACTGCCAGGTCCATATGCACTTACAAAGACCCACATCTCCTTTCCCAGTTTCACCTTCATCCACATTATCCTTGAGGAAACCTCCTTCCACTCCACTACCTCTTTACCTATCTCCTCACTCACTAGAATAGCCACCCCTTCCCTCCCTCGCCCTCTCTTCACTCCTGATAACCTCCCACTTACATTCCCAAACTTACACTCACCCTTCCCTTTCAACTTAGTTTCACTCAAAGCCAACACATCCATCTTTCTTCTCACAAACATACTACCTATCTCTTCCCTTTTACTCTCATCTGTACCACATCCACGCACATTAAAAGACCCAAACCTTAGGGTGCTGGCCCGAGGCCCTCCAGCACCCCTTATGCCTTCACTTTCCTTTTTAGGAATTTGCCCCGTGGGGCTACAGGGAGAAGGATGCCTAGTCCCTCTCCCCGTCCCTTTCTTCTCGCCTCTTACGATCCAAGTGGGAAACTTGGTGGCAGTATTCTTTTCCCCGACCACAGGGAATTCCCCCATCACAGAAAGAGAATACTCAGAGAAATGGTACAGGACAGCAACAAGGGGTTGGGGGACAGCATAACGGAGGGACAGTCGTAGTATAAAAGTGTCATCATTTCTCTATGAACAGAATTTCTTCTATCATAGACAAAATGATGTGTGGCTCTGGTCCGTAGGGGCGCCCCATATAGACCCTAAAGTATCGACTGCATGTTACTTTGCCACAATAACAAGCAGCCAATACCCCAGACGGGGTATACATGTTACAAATTTCTAAAACAACAAAGACAAAATTTACTGAAAAAGTATAAAGAAAACTGTCATGAGTAATATCGTAATGGACAGTAATATAATTGAGTCACTTTTGAAAATTATTTGAATCTAAGTATGGGGTTGTACACACGAGATAATTTTCTTATTAATAGAATTGTTGATAGTAAATTGGGAAGCCCTGAGGCTGAGGGTACCCCTAGTGCACCTTCCTACAGTTCATTTCTCCCATTGATTCTCTCAGTGTATTTGTTGCCAATTCTTTGTTACACTGTGTACCCTGGAGATGGATTGATACACCAAAACGTTTGTTTTTCCATCATTTCATTTCCTGCTGGTTTCTGCAGACATCTTTGATAACGTGTATAGCGTGATTTTGTATAAACATATGTATATATACATAACACACACATACACACACACGCACACACACACACACACACACACACACACACACACACACACACACACACACACACACACACACACACACACACACACACACACACATATATATATATATATAATATATATATATATATATATATATATATATATGTGTGTGTGTGTGTGTGTGTGTGTGTGTGTGTGTGTGTGTGTGTGTGTATGTATGTACAGCACTGAATGGGTCCCAGTGAACAGATTTACATTTATCAACCACAATTCACTTCAATTCTAAGCCACCAATATCGAGAAACTCGAGGAGGCATACATGCAGAGATTGATACGTGGTACAGCTAAGGACATGAGACTTCCGCTGGCACGTAACAAGTGACTCTCTTGAGGGCGCAATCGGTTAAATAACTGTCACTTGTTACGTGCTAGTGGGGGTTCGAGTCCTTAGCTGTACCACGTATCAATTTCTGCATGTATGTCTTCTCGAGTTTCTCAATGTTGATGGCTTAGAATTAGAGTGAATTGTGGTTGATAAATGTAAATATATATATATGGTTTATAAACGTAACGTCATCATACATGTGTCATAACCACAGTGGTAGTCAAACGACCCTCCCCCCCTACTGTACAGCCGCCACCAATCATATAGACTTACTCTCACTTTCGTTAGCTCTTACTCTCCCTTTTACTCTCATTTTTACTCTCACTTTTCCTTTCACTTTTCTTCTCACTTTCACTATCTCTTACTCTGAATTGTATTAGGCTTCCTCTCTTTCTCGTATTTACTCTCATTTTTACTCTTTTACTCTTAATTTTCACTCATTTTCTATGGTGAGTGACTATTGATGTAATTTTGTGGGCGCGCGTGTTTGCGTGAATGTAAGTTGTATCTGCGTGTCTGTTTGTGACCATATATACACTCAGGTTTGCGTATGTATATGCCTTTCGATTTACATATACGCTAGCGTTGGCATATGAATTTCCGTTTGCGCATTTGCGTATACACGTGCGTTTGTGTTTGCATTTGTTGTTTGTGTTTGTATTTGTTATTTGGTTTCCTGTTGCAGTTTGCGAATCAATGTCATACTTTGCGTTTGCGGATTGTATTCCCCGATCACGTTAGCTATTTGGTTTGTAATCATCATAGCTTTTGTGTTTGATAAATATGTTGAAGGATGACGATTTGTTGTGTTATTTATATCAAGTATTTTTTTTTCGTAACCACGTTTTTCCCCTCTAGTGACATTAGAAATAATATTTATTTTTCGTAGGTTTGTCTAATCCAATGGATCTCGACCTTTTGCATTCCATCCTACATTTCATGAATTTTCAAAATTTGGCTTCTTTTAATTCTTCTCCAAAATTCCACCCCCCCCCAAAAAAAAAGAAAGAAAGAAAGAAAAGGTACATGGTAATGATGATGATTATGATTGATGATGATTGATGATTGATGATGATTGATGATTGATGATGATTGATGATTGATGATGATTGATGATGATTGATGATGATTGATGATTGATGGTTGATGATGATGATTATAATGATGATGAAGATGATGATTGATGATGATGATTGATGAAGATGATGATTAATGATGATGATGAATCGTTTGCCTTATTTCAAAATTGATCATCAACATTACCCTATAATTGATAGAATATCTCTTATATTTAGATTCCTTACATTACATAGAAAGATTTAATTTATAACAATAGGCCATGAACCCTTAACTTCTTGTCTTGTCTCTCTTGGGGGGCCATAGACCACAGTATGAGAAACACTAGTCTAATCTTTTGAGGCTTTGTAACTGAGAGTACCGCAGTCCAACGAGATGACAAATAAATGGGAAACAGAGTTGGGGAAAGAGGTGGAGGAGAATGAGCGAGAAAGTTCAAAATAGTAAAATACAAACACATTGGTGTCTTTGTCTCTCAAGTCCATAGTAGTTAATCCATATGTAATTTCTGTTCGTGTATGTATATATATATATATATATATATATATATATATATATATATACAATATATATATATACATAATATATATGCAAGGTTAACCACGAAAAAAAATAAAGCAGAGCGCTTTCGTGTATTCACATCCTCAGTGCAAATAATACTTAAAATGTGAATAAAAATAAGAGAGATGTGAATATGCTTTAATATTTTTTCTTCGTGGTCAACCTTGCATTTTCAAGAAAACACGCTTCCAGTGTTTTTTCCTGCATATATATATATATATATATATATATATATATATATATATATATGTATATATATATATATATATATATATATATATATATATTGCTCACACACAACCGCGCAGTTTTTCCTTGACTATGCGGAACCACCGCGGTCTCCGCTCGGTTCAAACCGCTAGTGTGAACAGGGCCTTAGTAAAACAACGAGTACGGAGTGAAGAGGAATCGCCCTTGAAGTCCAGGAAAGAGCAAACGGTGGTATTCTTAAAGGGGAAAAAAAGAAAGAAAAAAAATTAGATCTTATATAAATCTTTAGAGGGGAAAGATTTATGTAAGGAAAGATTTTTTAAGAATACCTCCGTAAGATTTTTGCGGTTGTATTTTTAGAAAAAAATCTTTCCCTTCCAAGGATTTATATAAGATTTATATTAGGAAAGAACTTTTTAAGAAAATCACCGAAAGGGTTCACATCCAGTGCCATATAAGTGATAATTGCCGTCACCTTGTTTATTGTATTTGACTTCGTCAAGTTCTCAATGTACATAATAATTTTAAAAATAGATGAGTAGGTAATTAGATAAATAGGTAAATGAATGAATGAATATATGAATAAACAAATTAATGAATAAATAAATGCATGAACGAATGAATGAGTGAATAAATGAATTAATAGAAATAAATTGATAAATAAACAAATGAATGAAACAGATGAATACATAAAAAAATAAAGAATGAATAAAAGAATAAATAGATAAGTAAATGAATAAAACGAATAAATAAATAAAACGAATAAATAATAGATTAATAGATAAATAAATAAATAGATAAATGAATAAACAAGTCATGTGTTTTTTGTATATATAAGAATAAGACAGAAGACGAAAAAACTAAGAATAGGTTAATCGAAATTCCTTAAACCCGCTATGAGGAGGAGGACGAGGGAGAGACGTGGATGGAAGGGGAGAGGATAGGAGAGGAGTGGAGGAGGAGAGAAGGAGGAGGAGAGAGAGGAGGAGGAGGAGGAAAGGAGGAGGTGTCCCTTTCATCTGAATAAAATCACTTGACGACAACTAAATAAAAGAGTTAATGTACTACGAAAATATTAATAAACATTGTGGACGAGGATATCAGTTACACATGTGCATAGCCAAACAGTGAAGTACGACACACTATCAAGTACACAAGTGTAATTATTACATATTTACCAAGTCGACAGGTATGATAACTACACATGTTTCGCAAATATATTTCAGAATTAGTCCGCCTGAATGGAGTTTCAGCCTGATATATTAAACCGTAATTCAACACTTTATGAGGGAGTCAGATATTGATGGACGTTACTCCAAATTGTCATTCCATTTTCGTTCAGTATTTGTTGGTGCTCAGTTTTCCATGGCGAGGAACTGGGGGTGGGGGTGGAAGAGGAGTGGGGGGCTATTTCCGCATGTGTCCTCACATCAGTTCGAGAGAGACAAAGCTTTTTTTTTTTTTTATCTCGGCTCTGTAGGCTGGCGTTCTGTCCCCGGACTGAGCCGAAACATTGACTGAGAAAGTAATAGATTCACTGGAAGCTATAGCCGTTTTTCTAGGTGCTATAAGGTTTCTATAGATTATAGAGGAAGCCAAGATACCATGATAATTGTTATGAATATTCTTTATTGTTTTTATGCATGGGGGGACGGAGAGGGGGGTCGCCGATTTAATGAAGCGGCCTTGCTGTGGATGTGCTGTCTTGCGACACTGCTTCTGACCCAGGGCAGTGGACAAGGTGCAGGGATGACCCGTCATCCAGGAGGTGCTAAGATAAGAGGGAGGGTGGAGGGGTGTGGAGTGTATTCAGGGATGGAATGGGTGGGAATGTTTTTATGCCTTTTCCTTTTTGGCTACCTCCCTTGTAAGGGGGAAAAGGCCTTGATGTATGTATGTATGTATGTATGTTTTTATTAATGTGTGACATGGCAGAGACTTGTCCAAGAAGGTGAAGATAAACATAAAGGTAATGAGCTTACGCCAGGAGGCGATGAGTAGCTACGGCCGGAGCCGTCACCTTTGCCCTATGCGCTTTGGAGACTGTTGGGTCGGGTAACAGAAACTGCTGGGAATCGGAGAGAAGTGCGGAAATCGAACCCACAACCAAGCGAATGCGAGATCAGTAAGCTTTCGATTACGTCATCAGATTTGATACCTCAAGGTCCTGTTCACATTAGCGGTTTCAACATCAGCGGTTTAGTCGCGGCGGTTCAATTACAATGTAAGACAGTGGAAGCGTTCATACACAGCAGCGCAGTTTTCACACGACTATGCGGTACCGCCAAAGTTTCCGCGCGGTTCAAACCGCAAGTGTGAACAGGACCTAACGATAGAGGGGATAAGCTTAAACATCTTAATGACTACAAGAACTAAAACAACGAGACAAGAATCCTATAGGATCATCCGTATCAAATAGGACTTGTACGAAAGACAAGATGAAGATCAGCTCGACGGCATTAGTAGTCGAAGGACCTGAAGGATCTGCCGAGTGGCGAAGAGGAAGATTCCTCGAAGGCGTTTGGTGAAACCCTTCGAAATTTTGAAATTTCCTTCGAAATTCACTGAAGTCTTTTGAAATTCTTCGGAGACCTTCGGGAATTCGTCGAAGTCTTGTGGAATTTTCTGACTCCTGGAAGTACTTTGAAATTTGCCGAAATCTTTTGCACATTTTAGATTTTTTTTTGTTTTCTGAAAATCAGGATTTTCGGACTTCGTCGGAGTCTGTCGGACTTCGTCGGAGTCTGTCGGAATTCGTCGGAATCGGTCGGAATTCGTCGGAGTCTGCCGGACCTCGTCGGAGTCTGTCGGACTTCGTCGGAGTCTGTCGGACTTCGTCGGAGTCTGTCGGACTTCGTCGGAGTCTGTCGGACTTCGTCGGAGTCTGTCGGACTTCGTCGGAGTCTGTCGGACTTCGTCGGAGTCTGTCGGACTTCGTCGGAGTCTGTCGGACTTCGTCGGAGTCTCTCGGACCTCGTCGGAGTCAGGCGGACTTCGTCGGAGTCTGACGGACTTCGTCGGACTTCGTCGGAGTCTGTCGGACTTCGTCGGAGTCTGCCGAACTTCGTCGGAGTCTGTCGGACTTCGTCAGAAACTGTCGGACTTCGTCGGAGTCTGTCGGAATTCGTCGGAATCGGTCGGAATTCGTCGGAGTCTGCCGGACCTCGTCGGAGTCTGTCGGACTTCGTCGGAGTCTGTCGGACTTCGTCGGAGTCTGTCGGACTTCGTCGGAGTCTGTCGGACTTCGTCGGAGTCTGTCGGACTTCGTCGGAGTCTGTCGGACTTCGTCGGAGTCTGTCGGACTTCGTCGGAGTCTGTCGGACTTCGTCGGAGTCTGTCGGACTTCGTCGGAGTCTGTCGGACTTCGTCGGAGTCTGTCGGACTTCGTCGGAGTCTGTCGGACTTCGTCGGAGTCTGTCGGACTTCGTCGGAGTCTGTCGGACTTCGTCGGAGTCTGTCGGACTTCGTCGGAGTCTGTCGGACTTCGTCGGAGTCTGTCGGACTTCGTCGGAGTCTGTCGGACTTCGTCGGAGTCTGTCGGACTTCGTCGGAGTGAGTCGGACTTCGACGGAGTCAGTCGGACTTCGTCGGAGTCTGTCGGACTTCGTCGGAGTCTGGCGGACTTCGTCGGAGTCTGGCGGACCTCGTCGGAGTCTGGCGGACTTCGTCGGAGTCTGTCGGACTTCGTCGGAGTCTGTCGGACTTCGTCGGAGTCTGTCGGACTTCGTCGGAGTCTGTCGGACTTCGTCGGAGTCTGTCGGACTTCGTCGGAGTCTGTCGGACTTCGTCGGAGTCTGTCGGACTTCGTCGGAGTCTGTCGGACTTCGTCGGAGTCTGTCGGACTTCGTCGGAATCTGTCGGACTTCGTCGGAGTCTGTCGGACTTCGTCGGAATCTGTCGGAATTCGTCGGAATTCATCGGAATTCGTCGGAGTCTGCCGGGATTGGTCGGAGTCTGCCGGTCTTCGTCGGAATCTGTCGGAATTCATCGGAATTCATCGGAATCTATCGGAATGTGTCGTAACTTGTTTTATCTCAGGGTGGGCGATTTTATTCAGCTGTGGTGATGGACTAGGCGTGGTTGGTTTTTTTATTTTATTTTTTTATTATTATTATTATTTTTTTTTTATAAGTGACCTAAATCTCTAGAAAAGTGTAGAGGTAAGCGGAACGAAAACCCCATAGAAATGTTCACCCAAATCTGTATAATACCAGCTCAGCTAAGCCAATTTAGTGAAGCTTAGCTTCAGTGTATAATTTAGGCTAACAAAGGATTTTGCACTCTACTATAGTCTCTCCTTAATTTTGTTAAAGATTTTATTTCTATTATTACTATTTATTGTTATTATTATTACTATTATTATTATTATTATTATTATTATCATTGTTATTGTCATTGTTATTGTTATTTTCATTATTGTTATTGTTATCATTATTGTTATTATTTTTATTACTTTATTTTTTACTATATTGTTTTTATTATTACTGTTGTTATTTATTATTATTGCTGTTGGTATTATTATTGTTATTCATCACTTTACCCTCTATTGATAAATGAATAAACTTACAGAATATACGAGGATACACATATTAAACCATAAAATGTACTCGTTTAGCTACACTAGTAAATGGACAAGAAAACGCAGGAAATTCTTTTAAGTTGTTCTCTTCATTTTTCCTTCTTAACGGAATGGTAAAAATTTTGTTTGATATATCAAATGCTTCTTCATTAAACGAACACAAATGTAATCGTCTTCTTGTTCACTCTCACTGATTGAGTTAATGCTGAGGGATTTAGTGTTCTGGTTTATAGTGCCAGGACTCAAATTCTTTATTGACTTGATTTTTCTTGTTGTCTTTGTGTATTGAGTGAACTAATAGGTCTCTCTCTCTCTCTCTCTCTTTCTCTCTTTCTCTCTTTCTCTCTTCCTCTCTCTTCCTCTCTCTCTCTCTCTCTCTTTCTTTCTCTCTTTCTCTCTCTCTCTTTCTCTCTCTCTCTTTCTCTCTTTCTTTCTCTCTCTTTCTTTCTCTCTCTCTTTCTCTCTTTCTCTCTTTCTCTCACTTTCTCTCTCTTTCTCTTTCTCTCTTTCTCTTTCTCTCTCTCTCTCTCTCTCTTTCTCTCTCTCTCTCTCCCCCCCCCCCCTCTCTCTCTCTCTCTCTCTCTCTCTCTCTCTCTCTCTCTCTCTCTCTCTCTCTCTCTCTCTCTCTCTCTCTCTCTCTATCTTGCTAAAGACAATGCTAACACCAGCATCAAACACTTGTAGATTAAAAAAACAAAAATAAATAAATAAAACATAAATAAACAAGATAAAACAAGTAAATAGAGAGAATAAGTGAACATATAAATGAATAGATGAATAATAATGGAAAATAGATATAAATAGATAAGTAGATAAAGAAACAAGTAAATACCACATTTTCCTTCTCGAATTAGGGTCTGTTCACACTAGCGGTTTCAACCGGCGCGGTTTAATTACTGTGTAAGTGAATGGTGCGTTCACACACAACCGCGAGGTTTTTCCTTGACTATGCGGAACCGCCGCGGTTTCCGCTCGGTTCAAACCGCTAGTGTGTACTGGGCCTTAGTAATACGGTGGGTTTGGAGTGAAGAGGAACCGCTCTTGAAGTCTAGGGCAGTGCAAACGGTGGTATTACAAAAAAAAGAAAAAAAATCCTTATATATCATTGGAAGGGAAAGATTTATACAAGGAATGATTTTCCTTTAAGAATACCACCGTAAGATTCTTTCGGTGGTATTCTTAAAAAAATCTTTATATATATAAATCTTTCCCTTCCAAAGATTTATATAAGGAAAGATTTTTTTAAGAATACCACCGAAAGATTCTTCAAACCTTAATGCCACCTAAATGAAAATTGTCATAATTTTTTATTATTTTTCTTTTCTCATCATTCATCTTTAGTTTTCATATGAACAATCAACATAAGTGTATGTATTCAAGCAAATGCAGTTCTTGTAGCTAATTTATTCTGTTTATAAGATAAGAGGAAGGGAAGAGGGTAGAGGGGAGTGGAGTATGTAGGGGATGGAATGGGTGGAAGTGGATTCTATGCCTGTGTCTTTTGGCTACCCCCCGTGTAAGGGGGAAAAAACCTTTAGTATATGTATGTATAAATATAGATTGTCTTTATGGTACCGTATCTTTAGTGTATAGATGATCTTGTATTACTGCAAGAGTGAAATTTAACAAATATATTTGGAGGTTCAGAATTCTAGAAGATTTTAGAATTTCGTAAAGAATGCACAGAATCCAGAAATTTCTAGTATCTAATACTTTTATTCCTACGATAGTTAATAACAACCACTTAGCCTTTTTTCTGTAACTGAGATGACCATTTTCAGTTTCCGTACTATTACGTAAATTACTATGAATAGTTCATGAAGGATTTTCGGTCATTTTTATTTTTGGTCTATTTACTTGTTTTAATTTATTCTTTTTATTTTTGTTTTTGTTCTTTTTTGTTCTTTGTTCTATTGTATTCAGCTCGACGCTTGGGGGCTCTCCGTTCCTTGTTCTGTTCTTTTCCTGAATTTTTTGACCCAGTAAGGGTTTTTATCTCAGTCGACTAAAATCCACTGGTATCAGACGTCACAAGTTAACACACACACACACACACACACACACACACACACACACACACACACACACACACACACACACACACACACACACACACACACACACACACACACACATTATATAGATATATATGTATGTATACATGTACGATATCGCTGTGCTGCGGGTTGTTACTCCAACTCTCGTAGGCGGGGAGTTGGGTATGTGTGTGCGTGTAAGGTCATAGCTTTACCCATAGATCGGTCATATACGAGCTCTGATCTCTCTTCTGGGAGGGAAATAGCTGTCGATCACGAATCCAACACGTGATCCAAAGACCATGGTGAAACACACACACACACACACACAGACACACACACACACACACACACACACACACACACACACACACACACACACACACACACACACACACACACACACACACACACACACACACACACACACACACACACACACACACACACACACACACTCACACACAGATATTTATGCAAAGTAGACCACTTGGAAAAAAAACTAACGAAGCAGAGCGCTTTCGTATATTACATCTTCAGTGCAAAAAGCACATGTGAACACACGTACCCGTGTTCTTATTAGTATAGATATTTATGTATGCATCTATATATACATGTACAGAATATATATATATATATATATATATATATATATATATATGTATACACACACACAACAACTCGGTGGCGCGGTTGGTAGAGTGCTGGACTGCCAGCACGGTGGTGCACGCAGTACCGGGTTCGAATCCTGCCCAGGGCCGAAATTATTTCGGTATCGCTGCGCTTCACGTCGTTACTCTGATTCTCGTGGGCAGGGAGTTGTGTGTGTGTGTGTGTGTGTGTGTGTGTGTGTGTGTGTGTGTGTGTGTGTGTGTGTGTGTGTGTGTGTGTGTGTGTGTGTGTGTGTGTGTGTGTGTGTGTGTGTGTGTAAGGTCATAGCATTACCCATAGATCGGTCATACGAGCTCTGAGCTCTCTTCCGGGAGGGAAATAGCTGTCGATCACGAGTCCAATACGTGATCCAAAGACCAAGGTGAATACACACACACACACACGCACACGCACACGCACACGCACACACACACACACACACACACACACACACACACACACACACACACACACACACACACACACATGTATATATGTATATATACTCACACACATATATGTATATGTACGTATACAGATGAATGTGAATTTATAAACCAAAAATGCTCCCCCTTACAGGCATACATTACGAAATGTATGAAAATTCAACTGTGAAAAAAAGTGCGAAGAAGCCCACTATTCAAGGCCTAAAGGGCATTTGGCACGAGAACACACATCAAAATGCAATATGGTACAAGTATGCTTACGGACATATGTACAGCCACCATATCCGTTTAATGTGTTAGACGATGTTATATCGTTTTAATACTTTTGATGCCAAATATTCGAACGCCAAAAAAGAATTGGGGAGGGATTCCAGGTAGATAAAAATGAATGTATCTTTGTAGGATAATGGCTTTGTGACCCCATACGCAGTGGAGAAATTCGTAAAGAGTAGCGTGTATACACATACACACACACACACACACACACACACACACACACACACACACACACACACACACACACACACACACACACACACACACACACACACCGACTCGGTGGCATAGTTGGTAGAGCACTGAACTGGGAAGCAGAAATGCTCCCAGCACCCAGTTCGAATCCTGCCCAGGGCCGAAATTATTTCGGTATCGCTGTGCCTCGGGTCGTTACTCTGACTCTCGTGGGCGGGGAGTTGAGGGTGTGTGTGTGTGCAAGGTCATAGCATTACCCATAGATCGGACCTACGAGCTCTGAGCTCTCTTCCAGGAGGGAAATAGCTGTCGATCACGAGTCCAACACGTGATCCAAAGACCAAGTGAATACACACACACACACACACACACACACACACACACACACACACACACACACACACACACACACACACACACACACCGCCCGGGGCTGAAATAATTTCAGTATCGTTACGCTGTGAGTCGTTACTCCAACTCTCGTGGGCGGGGAGTTGTATGTGTGCGTGTAAGGTCACAGCATTACCCATAGATCGGTCATATATGATCTCTGAGCTCTCTTCCGGGAGGGAAATAGCTGTCGATCACAAGTCCAACACGTGAGCCAAGACCATGGTGAATCACATACCCATAAACGCGAACGCGCGCAAAACACAAAATGCAAAGCACAAAAAGTATCAACCAAAGTAATTGTTTTTGTATATGTCGATGACCCTTCGGTGGAAATAGTCACCGAGGCTGCCATCACCGGGAGGAAAGAAGAGAAAGAGGCGACATGGCTGTGGCATAGAGGTCATTAAAGGGAGTGAACAAGACCGACAGGGAAGATATTTTAGTTTTTGGGCCGGAAGGCATCTGGAGGTCATAGGAACAAATTGAAAAAGCGCAAATGTCTGATGGATACCAAGAAATGGGTTTTCCATACAGATGCGTCAACTAGGGGAGTGGCCTAGATGATGCGGAACAGGCTAAAACCATAAACGAATTTAAAAACCACGTATACAGGCGGAAGAAAAATTGACTGGATATCACAGGCTTTGCTTCGTTCGTGTGCATTCCAGTTTGGTAAACAATGACATAAACGTACACACAAATACATACATACATACATACATACATACATACATACATACATACATACATATACCAAGGCTTTTCCCCCTTACAAGGGAGGTAGCCAAAAAGGGAAAGGCATAAAATCATTTCCACCCATTCCATCCCTGAATACACTCCACACCCCTCCACCCTCCCTCTTATCTGAGCAAATATACGTAAGATAATGAATACATGATAATGATACAAAAGGTCTGGTCAAATAAAGAGCTGAAAATTATAGAGACACAGAGAGGATAACTGATAAACCGGAAGAAAATATTTGAATAAAGAGGGACAAAGATACAACAAAAAATGAAAGAACAACATAAAGTGGAACATTGGAAGATAATGATACTAAGGTCAGGTCAAATAAAGAGCTGAACATTATAGAGAAACATAGAGGATGGTTGATAAATCAGAAGAAATGAGTTGAATAAAGGACAAAGATACAACAGAAAAGGAAAGAACAAAATAAAACGGAAGAAAGGGATAACGGTAGTGAGAAAAGAGGAAACATCTTGTCAGGATTAAGGTTAAAAAAAAAAAAAAAAAAAAAAAAAAAAAATATATATATATATATATATATATATATATATATATATATATATATATATATACATACATATCTCGCTGGTCGAGCGGGTTAGGGCGTCGTTACTTGTGAAGGTCGAGGTGATGGCGGCTCGAACCCTGCCATCGGTGAAGTTGAACCAAAGGGATGGTTCATTAAATTCCACGCTACAAAGTTCTCTGTAAGGGGCACCGTCCTAACCTCCTGATAGGTTGGAGTTGGTGACGTTAGATGATGATGATGATCATCATCATCATCATCATCATCATCATCATCATCATCATCTTCCTCTTCCTCTTCCTCCTCCTCTTAGGGTGGAATGAAGAACATAGTAAAGAACATGGAGAAGAACACGTTCATGAGGAATAACTCCAGTCAGTCTGTTCAAGAAGTGAGTATTTAAGTACAAATAAGAGGAAATATATTTAAAGAATTAGATTTAGTTTTAAGTCATAGCAAAAGAGGTAATCAATAGGACATGGAAACTGGCAGTCAAAGACAGCTTTATGAAAAATTAGATCAGGGAAGATGTATGAAATCACAAGAGATTTTTCTTAGGGAGTTAAAAATGAGTATTGTAAAGAGAGAGAGAGAGAGAGAGAGAGAGAGAGAGAGAGAGAGAGAGAGAGAGAGAGAGAGAGAGAGAGAGAGAGAGTACAGGAAGAAATGCAAGGAAACTTAAAGTGGCATATTCTAATGTAAATGGCTTACTCTTAGCCAGGTCAGAAATCGACGATTTTTTCATGGTAAATAGATATAATACTTTGTATTTAATAGACATCAAGTTACTAAGTATATTTATCTTCGACTGGGAAATGGTGGATCCACTATGGACGTGTGACAGAAAATACAAAAAACAAGATAAAAATAAATAAAATAAACAAAATAGAACATATGGTGAAAATAGTAGCTAAGATACCATGATGGTAGACTGAGGTATTTTTGAGAAGAGTATGGCTGAGGCAACAAATCTGAGAATTGTAACCAGAGGAATAGATAGGAGAAAGTTCATGGTAGTTCCCTCTAAAGCGAAGGCCTAGAGCGGTGAATATCTAAAAATGTTTCCAGACACGTCCTTTCCCCTTCGGGAAATGACTGAACATGGTGCCAATATAATTTTGGTAGGAGACTTTAATTGTAAAAAGGTGCACTGGAAGGAGTGGAATGTATATTGTATTGGAAATCCCGTGAGTAATATTGTGCTTAATGTTGCAATGGATAACACAATGAACTGATTTGACAAAAAAGACGTGGTTAGAAGTAAGAGGGAATAGATTTCAGAGATATTGAATTTACGGTTTACCAAAGAATCTGATATTTCTGACTCGTTAAAGACTTTGTGCCCCATAGGAAGTGGCAATGATTTAGCGTTTAAATTTACTTTATCAGATGGATTATATCTAAGAAACGAATCATACAGATAAGGTAGAAACAATTTTGGAATCCTAAAGCTCATAGGATTGAGTTTTTTATTATTATTTTTTTTTAAGTAGATTGGAAAGAAGTCGTGAAAAATAAAAAGAAACGGGAATCTTTCTGAACCTCTAGACCTCGGGTGTGAACGAATACATGGCAAGGTTTATTAGGAAAAATAAAATAAAGGACTGATTCAGCAAAAATGTAAAAAAGAAAAAAAAAAGAAAAAAATGGGGGTGGTGGGCGTCAGACATGCGGCCTAGAGAGAGAGAGAGGGAGGGAGAGAGAGAGAACATAGCAAAAATACGAAGAACCAGAAATAGTTCCACGAAATTTCGAAGATATGAAGAAAGTAACTTTAAAAAAGGTATCACAAAAATGTATTAACGAACTTTAACTGATTTACAGGTTTGTTGCCGATCTACTGAGTCTATGAAGATGTATCATCTAAGGGTAAAAGGATGAAAAAAATATCTATCAATTCTCTTGAAAAAAAAAAAAAATGTGAAGGTGACAGGTGAGAATGGAAATGAAGTGTTGAAAGAATGGCTCTCACTTATGGGGATTTTGTCCCCAGACTGGAACTTTTTCATTCACTCAGTGAAAATCTGGGGATTTTTTTCTGCAGTTACTGCAGTGTATTATCTGTATAAGGATAAAATATAAACTTCTGAAATACTCTATTTTTTTTTTTTACTAGAAATACATCTTTGTTAATATTTGTACGCCTGGAACTTTTTCTTCAGTCTAGGGATTTTTCAGCAAGAGTCTAGGGAATTAGTGATCTGCTTTTGGGGGAACCCTGGAAAAGTGAAAATGAAAGAACAAGAAGTTCATAAATAACTGGAAACATTAGACATGGAAAAAGTTCCAGGGGCTGATGAGATTCCATCCTGAAAACTTAATATAAAAACACATCAAGAGCAATATAGAAATTATGTATTTATTGAAATCAGGTATATCGCCAAAGGATTGGAAGAACACTATTGTGGCTCCAATTCATAACACAGAAATAAAGAGAAAATAATGAATAACAGACCAGGGCCGCAAAAGAGCACGATGGCCATAATGTGAGAGAAAGTTTTGAAAGAAAGGCTGGTTAAATTCCTTGAAGAAATTAACATTTTGTTAGACAATCGTTTGGTTTCAGAGATGGAAGATGAACCAGACGGTTGATTCTGCACTGTGGGGTGATATGGGATCGTCTGTGGATTCATGCAAAGGTCATTGACCTGATGTTTCTCTCTCTCTCTCTTTCTCTCTCTCTCTCTCTATCTCTCTCTCTCTTTGTCTGTCTCTCTCTTTGTCTGTCTCTCTCTGTTTGTCTCTCTGCCTCTGTGCCTCTCTCTCTGTGCCTCTCTCCTTGTACCTCTCTCTCTGTGCCTCTCTCTCTGTCTCTTT
>NC_134820.1:21392804-21395304 GCF_046742065.1 Oratosquilla oratoria | reverse complement strand
AAACTTCTGGAGTGAATGGGTTAAAAGAAGCTATTAGGATTGACAAATCTTCTAATGACCCCTTCAGCTTGGGGTCCAGCCACACCGAGCTTACGATCTGTTTCCGACCACTGGCGGCCAGGTGGTCGCCGACCAATTGCAGGTAGTCTTTGGAAGTCGCTGGTAGTCGGTAATAAGATAGATAAATAGATAGATCGATAGATAGATAGATATATCACAACACACACTGAATAGTCCCCAGTACATAGATTTTCATCTTATCAACCACATTCACTTTTTCCATTTCAATTCCTCGCATAGGTTTTGTGTCGCCGACCGATCGCTTGATTTTCGTGTCGAAGGTGATCGGAAACAGGTTGCAAGCGTTGTGTGACTGGGGCTTTAAGCGGGCCTTACACGATCAATATTATTGCGCAATATTCCGTATTGTACTGTGTTATTGACCACTAGACAGACGACTTCTGCCATTTGGGATGTCTAAGGGGTTTCAAGGATCACTATCTCCTATCCCAACCATCACTAACCATCCCTACACCTTCAATAATACTGCACAATACGGAATATTGCGCAATAATATTGATCATGTAGGGCCCGCTTTAGGGTCTTGCTTCAAATGAATTAAGTCGCCTGGCGTTGGCCATAATAAAATATGTAAAGGTGTCACTGTAGTAAAGGTCTCGAGACCAATTAGGGTAAATGACGCCGGTGAGCAAAGACCCTGTCTCTTGTATACTCACAAACGCTGAATCCAAATATATTTTCTGAATTCCTTTATCAAGCATATTTTTTTCAGCATAGTCATATATCAGTTGAAGCGAAACATTGAGTAAGCACAGATAATTTAATTGTTTGTCAAATTGTTTTTTTAAACAAAAGCTTAGATAAGTAAGACAGAAGCCTGTAAGAACAAGATTGGGCATTTTAAAACTCTCATACAAAGCCCAACTCCAAGCAGCTGTTCTGTCAACTGCAGGTTACATCTCACTGTCTAAGAGTCTAGATAGTGCTCTTTCTTCCTATCCTGTTGACAAATTGTTCTTTTCTGCACTGAAGTTTCGTGTTTATACCCACATCCACCATCATGATACCAAGAAGTTTGAGAAACTGTGTAGATACTTATAATAGTTTATACAACAAAAGAAGTGAATTGACATTCGGATCACAAGAAAGGTTGTAAAGTGGGTAGCCGTGATAGAGGATTGGGCCCCCATTTATATTTTGTTAAATGTGTTAAGTTTCTCACAGCATTATATAAAAGACTCACGTAATACCCGTTTTGCTATTCCTTTGGTTTGGAGAGAACTTAAATCTAAGCATACTGTTACATACATACATATACCAAGGCTCTTTCCCCCTTACAAGGGAGGTAGCCAAAAAGGAAAAGGCATAAAATCATTCCCACCCATACCATCCCTGAATACACTCCACACCCTTCCACCCTCCCTCTCATCTTAGCACCTCCCGGATGACGGGTCATCCCTGCATCTTGTCCACCTGCTTTGAGGTGCTTCACAGTCAGGAAGTAGAAGTACCCATGCCAGTGCCTTGGAGAAACGTAGTACTGAATGTTGCTGGGTCTTGTGATGAAATGGTAGACCAAGTAAAAGAAAATATGGAACCAGCACTTGATGTAAACTAGTCTTCATACAAATCGCATTTGCTAAGTTAAGGATATTTTACTAATCTCTTGCTATTTAAGTTTATTTAAGAAACAATCCGAAAAATTAGGCGTCAGGATAAATAGATGAAATTATCTTCAGAAACCAGCAACAGTTAAGGATATTTTACTAATCTGCTATTTAAGTTGATTTAAGAAACAATCCGAAAAATTAGGCGTCAGGCTAAAGAGACAAAATTATCTTCAGGAAACAGCAACATCAACTAGATTTTGTTTCTATCGTGGTCGCCATTGTGATTTCAAAGAAATTTTTTCCATTGAAGATGGTCTGGTGTTTTCGAAATGCGCGTTTTGTTACGTAGGCATTTGGTCACAGATATAACACAGACGAGTAACGTTTGTTTATTTCCTCATCACAAGTGAAATTAAAAGTGGCTCATCCCTGCAGTAGAAATAACTTCCCCTTTGATCCTCTAGCTTACACGTGTATCATAAAGGAAGCGTTTGCAAACGCGAGGCTTGCACTGGGAAAAAAAAAAAAAGAATAAGTATGGAGGATTTAAGTGGGATGTATGTGGTGGCCTAAAGGCTGAATTACTTTTACTCGGAATGCGACTTGGTTAAACAAAATTTTGTTGTTTCTTCTATGGGAATATTATCAAGAATGGGAAAATAGTTATCTAGAAAATTGTAGCCCAAATGATTATTACGGACCTCAAGAGAGAAAAAGAAGAAGAACAATAACAAAAATAATAAGAAGAAGAACAAGAAAAAGTACAAGAACAACACTAACAACAACAACAACAACAACAGCAATAGCAACAGCAACAGCAACAACAGCAACATAATCCTTGTTGGTCAAAAAAAAAAAAAAAAGATAAT
>NC_134820.1:21380304-21387804 GCF_046742065.1 Oratosquilla oratoria | reverse complement strand
AAATAAAATGTGTCCGTATATGTGTTTTCGAAGAATTCTGCTGTACAATAGGGCAAGAGACAACTAACTTGAAAAATATAAAGTATTGAACGCAGATCTACGAGTTGCAACAAAAATATCGTAGCGTTGTATCGAAACAATAGTCTGGCGCTGTGTTAGAAAGGTCTTATATATACACAGACATATATACGTATACGTATACGTGTACATATGTACATACATATGCATATACATACACATATAATTATAAATATACATATAAATATACACTGCATATATTCATATACATCTACACACACACACACACATGTATATATATATATATATATATATATATATATGTATATATATATATATATATATATATATATACACATGTGTTCGTGTTTTCGTTCGTAATGTTTTGATTTCGCACTGTCATTGGTAAAATGAAAACCTTGTTCCCATACAATTACAAGGCAATGGAATCCAGCCAGGTAAACGTGTAAACAAACAAGGCAATTAAACGTGGCTGAAAAAACCGTGGCAAGTCCCCGTAAAGAGGGGGAGGGGGAAGGGGAGGGGACGGAGGGCGGGAGGGAGGGAGGGAGGAAGGGAGGGCGGAAGGAAGGGACACGGAGGGAGGGAGGGAGGGAGAGAAGGAGAAAAAAGAATTAAATGGTGAGAAATATGGGGAATGGTTTATAGGGAGAGAGAGAGAGAGAGAGAGAGAGAGAGAGAGAGAGAGAGAGAGAGAGAGAGAGAGAGAAAGGAATGAAGGAGAGGAATGAAAAGGGAAAAAGAGAAAGCTGGAAAGAGGAAACGGAAGAGGAAGAGGGACACAGGGAGAGAAGAACAAGAAATAATAGAAAAAGGAAAATTAGGGAAGATGAAAGAAGCATAGGTAGGTAGGTAGGTAGAGAAAGAGAAAGAGAGTGGATGATAGAGGGATAAAGAGAGAAAAGAGAGTGACAAAAGAGATAAGGATAGAGTGTAAAAGAGGGAAAGAAAAATGAAATGAAAAGGAAAGAAATAATAAAGAGAGAGAGAGAGAGAGGGAGGGAGGGGGTTAAAGAGAGAGATGAAGAGAAGAGAGAGCGTCGGACACACACACACACACACACACACACACACACACACACACACACACACACACACACACACACACACACACACACACACACACACACACACACATATATATATATATATATATAGTGTATATATATATATAATATATATATATAATTATATATATATAATTATATACATATATATATATGTAGGTAGAGAGGATGTGTAGATGAAGGGTTGGTGGGAGGGTATGGGAGTGGTTGAGGATGGAGGAAAGGCGGAGGGGATGGGTGAGCGGGGGAGGGTGGATCGGGCCGGGGGCCGGGGCGGTGGGGCGCCAGTTAGGGGGGAGGGGAGACTGTGAGGGGGGAGCCGCCTACCGTGAAAACTTTATGAATTCCAACCGTATTCCCCGGGAGCATGGGCTTACTCAGCCCAGGAAGAGCTCTGGAATCTCTCCGATGTCCAGAGAATAAGAGAAACAACAGAAACAGGGACCGCTGCAGTGAACTGCATTTGGAAAAAAAAGAAAAGAAAAAAAAGGGGTAAAAATCTCTGTCGCCGCGGTATTAAAACACTCCTTAACCCCCTGGAAGGTCTCCTCTATGTTGATTAAAATCGTCTGGCGGCATTTTGTTATGCCACCTTCGTGGCTTTGGGGAGAGCTTAGAATGCATATTCGGTAAACAGGTGAAGTCGGCTCTGCATATGCAAATTGAAAAGGTTAATTTCCTGCACCACATACAACAGAGACAATTAATAAAAGATAATGTGTATGTATACATGCATATGTATATATATCATAAACATATATATGTATATGTATATATGTATATATATATATGTATATATATATATGTATATGTATATATATTATACATATATATATATATGTATATATATATGTATATATATATGTATATATACATATATATATATATAATATATATATATATATATGTATATATATATAATGCACTTCCAGGTATTTTGTGTAAAATAATGTTAGAGTTTTCGGATTTCTTAAACTTGAATCATTTATATATTTTTTCTTTCAAGTTTAACCAAATTAATGGTGCTTCTTTACCCCATGGTTTTACAGAAAATCTTGAGAATTATCGACCAGAAAAAAATTAACATTGGCGTAAGCTTACAATATCTATGAATTTGTATGTTGGATACATTAATGACAACTTTTAATAAACATCAAATATTTTGTTGATTCCAAAGATAAGAACTTCATCCAGCCCTTCCCCAGTCGCCTCACCTCAACTCTCTCCTCCCCACCCATCAAAAAAAGAAAAAAAAAAAGAAAAAAAAAGAATGGATAAATGAAAATTGATAAAAATATGAAAATAAAAAAATAAAAAGATAAAAAAATAAATAAATAAATAGATAAAGATAAATGAATAAATCAATCCATCCTCCTTTTCTCCAGTCTAAGAAAAAAAAAAAGAAAAAAAAAAAAGAAATAAATAAATAGATAAAATAAACAAATAAATGAATGAATAAAAATAAGATTAAACAAATGAAAATAAAAATAGAATAATCACCCCATCCTCCCGTCAAACAAAGACAGCATGTCTCCCGTCCTAAGCTCAAAAACTTGGGACTCAAATGGGGCTGTCAGCCAGATGACTCGACGCTTAGCGCTGCGTAGATAATTGGATTCTATGCTCGAAAGCTTAAGAAGGTAATTAAAAGTAATATGCCATGGGGTAGGTACGATTCGTATGAAAAAGAAAGAAATGTGAGGTTTGCAGTACACATAAATATGCAACTGCATATATTCATACCAGTGGATATACATGTACATATACACATATACATATACATATACATATATATATACGCTAATAAGAACATGGTTACGTGTGTTCACTTATGCAAAGTAGACCGCGTGGAAAAAAGAAACTAATGAAGCAGAGCGCTTTCGTATATTACGTCTTCACTGCAAAAAGTACTTTTTGCAGTGGAGATGTAATATGCGAAAGCGCTCTGCTTCGTTAGTTTCTTTTTCCAAGTGGTCTACTTTGCATATACATATACATGTACATATACATATAGCGTACATATAGCTATATTCATATACATTGTATGTATGTATGTGTGTATGTGTGTGTGTATATATTTGAATATCGACAACACCATATGCTCTGGTTGGGCAAGTCCATAACACCATAAGCAATGCCAATCCTTCAAATGATTTCCTGATATGACTCACCATTGTTATGCAATGCACCACTAATATCTACGAAGCTTTCAGAGACCTCGCTGTTCTCACTACATACATAGTCTCGACCGTGTCATCCAGTGAACTTCCAGACGCTTGGATCTTTGTCTTTGACTTGAAGTAGTGATTTCACCTCCCTATATGCAATGACTCAAGCGCTGTAACCAGGACTCCAAACGACTCCATAAGAAGTACAGCATTAAAGATAAGGTTACTGACCGAAATATGGTCAATGGATGTTCCGCAATGACAGTGATAGACAGGGTTGTCCAATACCTAGCTCATGCAGGTGTTGACGAGATGGGGTTGTGGACGCAACTTTGCCTCACCATGAATCAACGGGAAGGAAGCCAGACACGGTATGTCCATACATCACAGAACTCTCTGTACCATAGTATAAGCCAGACATTACGTCAATAATTCTCGCAGGATCCCCACGGACCGCAGATCCGAAAGAATTTCAAGATGCACCGGATCAAATGCCTTTTTGATCTCAACATACACTACAAGAAACCCTTGGTGAAACTCACGTCGGTGCCTTACAATAACCGCTCCCTGATAACGTCACATCTCGGTCTTCATCGTCTTGTATTCGTCTATTTATTTATTCAGTTTTTCTATAATTCTATTGCTTGTTATATATGGATGGTGGCTAGCAAAAATGGAGAAATATTTTGAGAAGTGGTGAGAGAATTTGGTAAAGTATGGTGGAAATGAAAGATTAAAAAAATAATATAATCAAAGAGTAAAGTAAAGACGTCATGCAAGAATGCACTCTTACACTTGAAAAAGAAAACATACATAACAACAGGAAGAAGGCTATAGATATCTAGTAACTGTATACATAAAATTGGAAAACTAGAGGAAAAGGTTGGTCATGAATGAGGGAAGTGGGGATGGCAGGAAGTGTCATAAGAGGGGTATTAACGTCAATGGAATCAATGAGAAAATGTGCGTGAGTGCCGGAGAGAGCTGGGAAATAATGTATAGCCTACAATCTTTGTATATGGGTGTAAAGGACTAAAGGAGAATAATACTTGACTGGATGAAAAATAACCATATACTAGTTTACCTGTCCTACTGTTTTTCTGAAGACAGTACTCTGTTCCACACTGATTTTGATGTACAGTCAACTAGATGGAGACTGTTCTCCACATCGAGGTTCCAAATAACCGTATACTAGTTTACCTGTCCTACTGTTTTTCTAAAGACTGTACTCTGTTCCACACTGATTTTGGTGTACAGTCGACTAGATGAAAACTGTTCTCCACTTTGAGGTTCCACCTAAGCGGAGGGCTGACCAAACGTCGAGGACCCTGAGCCCAACCAAAGATAACAGTGTGCGTATTGGGTTACCTGCAACTATTCTTTTCAAGTTGCCCACTTCAAGCCAGTGGACCCAAGGACAAACATTTTCCAGTTCACGGCTGACAATGGAATTGCAAGACATTTTTATTTGTGTTTTTTTTTTAATACAAAGGGAATATGGTAGAGTATATGCTTATGTACTGTATGTGTATGTACTATATGTATATGTACAATATGTATATGTACAATGTATGTACAATATATGTACAATATGTACAAGTACAATACATGTACAGTATGTATATGTATAATATATATACAATATGTATATGTATATGCATATATATATTATATATATATATATATATATATATATATATATATGTATATAATATAATACAGTATACACACACACACATGTATATAAATGTATGTATATGTACATATATGTATATATATGTATATATATATATAATATAATACTGTATACACACACACATGTATATATATGTATGTATATGTATGTATATATGTATATATGTATATATATATGTATATGTATGTATATATGTATATATATATGTGTATATATATATATAATATAATATAATATGTATATATGTATATATGGGTGTGTGTGCATATATATATATATATATATATATATATATATATATATATATATATATATATATATATATATATATATACACACACACCCCAAGTAGGCTACGGACATACGTCCTATACAGAAAGATATTTTGTAGACAATGCATCCAGCAAACTAAAGAAAGAAATTGGAGCCAACTACCTCAGTCTAAGAAAGTGTGTGTTTTGTTTAAGAATTTCCCAGGAAAGGGATTTTTCCTCAGCTGAATAAAATCGCTCGATGGGAAATAGACCAAATATGTAATGAAAGAATAAGTGTGAAGAGCTTACTTGAAATAAATTTCGCAATAATTAAAAGTGTTCAATAAATGTAAAATACTGCGAACGTTATCCAGAACAAATGTGTGATAGACATCAGTGAAAGACTTAGATCATGTGTATGTGTATAGGGATGTATTAAGAGCCCGTGCATATTACAAATGGATCCGGGCTCTTAGTGGCCCCGTTTGCTAAGTTCAGGGTTCATTTAGGCCCTGAAGTCTAAAGGGTATCTCTTAAAGGGAACCCTTACATGGAGATAGGGGGATATTGAATAGAAGAGAAGCTTAGGGTTTCGTTGTGTTTCCCACCGATGCATAAAGATGAATGAAATTATCTGGATAGAAGAAAGAATGTGATTGGGTTACTTGAAGCTGGCTATGATCCTTTTGTCGAATGAGGGGGGGGGGAGGGGTTGTTAATGGAGGTAAGGAGTAGTGACTGGTGGTAAGTAGAATCGAAGTTAAAGTTTTAACCACAATGGACGTGTTTAAGAATGACTTCAGTGGCATCTTAGGGTAAATGCTCCTCTTGTTTGTCTATGGTCAAAGGCCTATATTAATAAAGTGTATGAATGTATGTGTGTGTGTTTTTGTATGTGTATTATTTTCTTCTTCCATGCTCTAATACTGAAATATAGCACTTGTCTTGTAGTTTTGGTGTTAACATAATGGATTGTGTGGGTTCACGCCGCCTTATATATGGTGGAAAGTGCTGAGTGTATTCTTTGGTATACTGGATTGGCTGTGATTGTAAATGATGTCTGAAATCTGTGTTATCAGTTTGAACATATCGATTAGGTGCTAACATTACCAAGGATTACAAAGGCGGATCATACCGACAGGAGACCTTTTGGTCCATAACTAGGCAGGATGCGGAAAAAAATACAATGATAAATAAAAAATATATAATATAAATAATAATAAATAAAATAAATAAATGTATAGGTATAGTTAAATAATAAACAAACAGGTAAACAGTAAATAATAATGAATTGACAGATAACTAATAATAAATGAAAATCAAGCAATTAATAAACAGACAAATAATAACAAACAAATAAACAAATAATATAATCAATTAAACAAGAATATAATTTAATGAATACATAGAATTGCTACGGTGGTGTGTTACACAAATTTTGTTCAGGCTGTCGCTGGGCGATTTTATTAAGGGTAAAGGTACGTTTTGCTCTGTGTGATTATCGCTCAACGATTATCGTTCATAGGTCAACGATAATCGTGCAACGATTATCTAAAGCACTAATTCTTTGTTTTTAACGACTCTAGCGGCAGTCGCTCGGAGTAAAACAGTTCCATTAAAAACAGAGTTAATGCTCTAGATAATCGTTTCACGATTATCGTTGAGCCTTGAACGATCATCGTTGAGCGATTATCGCAATGAGCAAGATATACCTTAAAGTGTGTGACTGTTCTAGAATTCGGTTCTTATGATAAACTACGGGGATAATGATTTAATTTATTTTCATTGAAGCATTTAGATATTTATTTGATAGCATTTTTTTTTTTTTTTTTTGCTGTACATTTAAGATCAACCGTAGAATTCCCCTTTACACGCGCGCGCGTACGTGCGCGATCTTGGGTTGATTGTATTACAATTGTGTGTTGGGGTGGACAATATACAGTTGATATAGAACCTAACCTAACCTAACTTGACCTAACCTAACTTGACCTAACCTAACCTAACCTGACCTAACCTAACCTGACCTAACCTGACCTGACCTAACATAACATAACCTGACCTAACCTGACCTAACCTGACCTAACGTAACCTAACTTAACCTGACCTAATCTAACCTGACCTAACCTAACCAAATCTAACCTAACCTAAACTGACCTGACCTAACCTAACCTGATTTAACCCGACCTAACCTAACCTGATTTAACCTAACCTAACCTAACCTCACCTAACCTAACCTAACCTAACCTAACCCGGTTTAGCCAGACCTAACTTAAGGC
>NC_134820.1:21365304-21375304 GCF_046742065.1 Oratosquilla oratoria | reverse complement strand
ATACCCGAATTTATTTCTCCTCGTCTTCCCTTTTTCTGCATGAGAGGACAGAGAGGGGGGGGGGGCGCCGATAAAGTGAAGCGGCCTTGCTGTGGATGTGCCGTGTCTTGCTGCAATGATTCTGGCCTAGGGCAGTGGGGGAGATGCATGGATGACCCGTCATCCAAGAGGAGGCAAGAAAAGAGGGAGGGGGGCAGTGGTGAAAGAGAATGGAGTATGTGGGGATGAAATGAGTGGGAGTGGATTTATGCCTTTGAATTTGGCTACCTCTCTTGTAAGTAGGAAAAACAGTTGATTTTATATATAATATATATATATATATATATATATATATATATATATATATATATATATATATATATATATAATATGTGTGTGTGTGTGCGTGTGTGTGTGCAAAGTAGACCACTTGGAAAAAGAAACTGACGAATCAGAGCGCTTTCGTATATTACATCTTCAGTGCACTGAAGATGTAATATACGAAAGCGCTCTGCTTCGTTAGTTTCTTTTTCCAAGTGGTCTACTTTGCATAAGTGAACACACGTACCCGTGTTCTTATTAGCATATATATATATAATATATATAATATATATATATATATATATATATATACATATACATACAAACACACATATATGGTGTTTGATGTTAACTTTACCAATTTAGCAAAAAGGAGTACAAAAATAGAAATAGAAAAAAAAAAGATTATATTTTTGAATTTTCGGAAAGGGAACCTAGAACGTTTCTTGTTTATATAAAAGCCATTTGGAAAAAAATAATTGATATCTTAGGGTAAGTTGAAAACAAGATTAAAAACCAAAATAAACAATGGAGACTTCAATTAAAGAAAAGAATTTTGAAGGCCGATAAAAGAGAGAGAGAGAGAGAGAGAGACAGAGAGAGAAAGAGAGAGAGAGAGAGAGAGAGAGAGAGAGAGAGAGAGAGAGAGAGAGGGAGAATAGGACAGAAAAAGCATCCCACAGTGCACCACCATCAGAAACAAAGGAGAGAAAGAGAAAAGAAATATAAAAAAAAGAGAACAGAAAGAGAGCGAAAGACTAAAATGTTCGAAAGTGAAAATATTTAGACACAGAATGGTATTTTTTGTAACCAAACAAAGGTTCCTTCCAAGGTGAACAAAATAAATCGTAGAAAATAATTAATAATAATAGTAATAATAATAATAATGATGATAAAAGTAATAATAACGATAACAAAAAATAAAAACGATAACAAAGATAAAAGCGATAACAAAGATAAAAGCGATAATAGAAATAAAAACTATGAAAATAATAAAAAATATAACAATAATAAAAACTATAACAATAATAAAAACGATAAGAATAATAAAAATAACAAAAAGTAATAAATGTGCAGGGTTTGTTTATCGAAAGCGTTCTTCAAATGAATAGATTAGTCTTGTTCTAGTCAGAAGGAACAATACAATAGCTGAATTATTGAGAAAATTTTTGATATCTTCGAAGATGTTAAAAGTAAAGTAAAATTTATTTATTAATTTATCTTTATCTATTTATTTGTTTATTTATATTTTCATTTATTCATTTATCTAATTTATTTGATAATTTATCTCTACCTATTTATTAATTAATTTATTCACCCATTTATTCATTTATTTATCTTTATATTTGTTTAATCATTTTTGTTTGTACGTATATATATATTTATGTATGTATGTACGTATGTATGTATATATACATGCATGTATGTTTGTATGTATGTATATGAATATCTATTCGTCTGCTTACTTATTTGTATATTCATTCTAATTATTCATCTATCTATTAATTCATTTATTTATTTATTTATTCATTTATTCATATACGTAATTACATATCTTTATATTTGTTAATTTATCTGTATATTTATTCATTCATTCATTATCATACTTTTCATAGTTGGAACAGGTTGTGCTTTGTCTGTAATAAGTCACATAACTGTAGCCACAAAAAAAAAAAAAAAAAAAAAAAAAAAAAAAAAAAAAAAAAAAAAAAAAAAAAAAAAAAAAAAAAAAAAAAAAAAAAGCAAAATCTTCAACATTAAAAGGTCCTACCTAAAAGGAACACCAATAGCTTTGTCTTTCCAAGAATGATAAATTTTTAATCTTGTTCCTTATGAATAAAAATGAGCCCATGAAACTTGGACTGGAAGAATTGACACGATTAAGGTTGGGTATGTGTACGCTTGCATCTGTGTGTGTATGCTTGCATGTATGTATGTGTGTGTGTATGTATGTATGTATGATTGTATGTATGTATGCATGTGTGTATGTAATGTATTCATGTAAATATCTACGTATGTATGCATTTATGTTTGAAAGTTTGTATGCATATATGCATGTTTGAAAGTTTATAAGTATGCATGTATGTATGTTTGTAAGTTTGTATATATATACATACATATATATATATATATATATATATATGTATATATATATATATATATATAAATGTATATATACAGTATATATGTATATACAATATGTTGTATATGTTTTTATAATTTTTGTGAACGGTATTTCTTGTTGGATTATTTAATAGAAAGCGAGAGAATATTAGAAAACATAGTTTATAGAGACAGAAAGCGAACGAATATGGAAAACAAACAAATGTGTGAGAATGAAAAAGACAAAGTCAAAAAGGAAAAAAAAATGGAAAAGAGACACTACTAGGTAGTGTAGTGTTCAGTTTTGAAATACTATCCAAACCCTAAAAAAAGGAATATTGAAATAAAGCAGAAATGGAAAAAAAAAAAAAAAATGAAAAAAAAAAAAAATCTTAGTTAACCAGACGCTTCGCTCATCTGAATAGAGTTACCGGTGGAATGGAAAACAGAAGAATACAATTCAACCATAACGAAAAGATGATTAATTGAGTTAAGTTTTAACTATTTTTCCTGTGGAAGGTTTTCATAGAGTTAGGAGAAAATCCTGCTTGCCAGTGTCAACAAAAAAAAAAACATAGTAAAGGATACAATATTGTTAAAAGAAGTGGTTGAATAATAAATAAATAAATATATATATACATGTATATATAATCTTGATAGTGCAGTGGGCTAAGTCACTGACACTTTATTACGTCCGAGCTGAGTTCGAGTTCTAAGCTCCATCACGTATCAATTTCCACATATATGCTTCCATCGAACTCCTCGTCAGTCTAAACTGCGATGGCATAGAATTAATAGTGAATTGTGGTTGAAAAGATATATATATATATTTACATATATATATAATATACGAGGTATAGTAATGGCATTAACAATAGACAAAATATGTAAATAAAAAGCGCAATGAAAATATATGAATCAAATAAAATGAATAAATAAAACATAGATAAATGAAAAATAAATAGATGAAATAAATAAAGAGGAGAAGATTTTGACTTAATACGAGCGCATAGGTCAGAAATAAAATATATGACTTTATTGGATTGTTGTTCTAGTTTATATAGGTAGGAAGAAACACTTAATCCATTTATTCCTGTGCTGCGTTCTAGGCCTTTTATTTATCTTTTATATTTAATTTCATCTTTATTTTTTTGGTATCTGTATTTGTATTTGTATTTGCATTCATTTTTTTTTATTTGTATTTATCTTTATTTTTTTTTCATTTTCATTTTCATTTTCATTTTCATTTCTTTATTTTCATAACTGTTATCATTTTTTTTCACTATCACTATCACCATCATCACTGTTACCATCACTGTCACCATCACTGTCACCATCACTGTCACCATCACTGTCACCATCACTATTACTGTCACTATCACTATCACTATCACTATCACTATCACTATCACTATCATCACTATCATCACTATCACTATCACTATCACCATCACTATTACCATCACTATCACCACCACTATTACCATCACTATCACCACCACTATTACCATCAATATCACCACCACTATCACCTTTACTACCATCACTATTACCATCACTATCACCATTATCACCATCATTATCCCATCACTATCACCATCACTATCACCATCACTATTACCATCACTATTACCAGCGCTATCACTATCACCATCACTATCACCACCACCACCTTCATATCACCATCATAACCATCACCATCATCATCACTATCACTAACACCATCCCCATTACCACCCAACCCACCTCCACCATCGACAAAACCATCTTCTGCAAAATCATTCGGGACAAAAGATGCATCAGCATTGAGTGCGGTGATAATTCCAAACCAGAAATCTCTGTCCAATTGGACCGCATGTTCAACTCCCTCTATATGCATCAATTCCTGATGGATATCAGGATAATTATCAAGACTGCAGTGATAGACCAGTCGGTCATCACAAAGCCCTCAATCATACACAGTCTATTTTTTTTCTATATCTTTCACGTGTTTTTCCCGAAAGATGGTTGTGTTTTTATAGCCAAGATATAGGCTAAACAATGTTTTTTTTCTGTTTGTTTTCCGAAGCGTCCTATTATTAACAGTTCTAGTATTGGCTGATGCTTCGGATATTGGATGCGGTTGGATACATACATTGACTTTACGCCTATATTTTCTCTTCTACAAAGATGGGGAATATGAATATGTAATATATATATATATATATATTAATATATATATATATATATATATATATATATATATATATATATATATATATATATATATGGAATTAAACTCTTCTACTGGGATTCGAACCCTTGCCTGAGCGGCTTGCGCCTTTATAAGACAAGGACCGTAACCACTACACCATCCTGACCCTACAAAAAGGCGTAGTGGATACGGTCCTTGTCTTGTAAAGACGCAAGCCGCTCAGGTAAGGGTTCGAATCCCAGCAGAAGAGTTTAATTCCAAATGTCAATTAACATATATATATATATATATTATATATATATATATATATATATATATATATATATATATATATATATATATTATTCCCAGCTGTTCTCATATTTTTCTCTCTTGGTGTACAAACATTTTTGTAAAAAAACATTTAATTTGATTTGTTGACGCAATGAATCCGCATTTGTTTGTCGGCATTCTTAGTTTGTTTTTTTGTTTCGTTTTTTTGTTTGTTTATGTGTTTTTCCTTTCCCTTTGCTACATGGAATGTTATGATCTTGTCATCCATGGGACGACTAGACATAATTGATGCAAAAAATTGATATTAAACATTTGCATCAATCGTGAGACATTTACTCAATTCTTAGTCAACATCCCATTGCATTCTGTGACGTACTTTGTCGACTTTATTTTGGCTGCCGTCAGATGATTTTATTCAGTTGAATAGACGTCATGGTTTATGACAGTATACGTATGACTATTTAGAATCTTGTGAACATAACCACAAAAATGATAAATAGCGTGTTGTGTGGTTAATATCTTGTCTTATATGTATATATATATATATATATGTATATATATATTTATGTATATATATATATATATATGTATATGTAATATATATATATGTATATGTATATATATATATGTATATGTATATATATATATATATATGTATATATATGTATATGTATATATATATATATATATATATATATATATATATAATATGTATATATATATGTATATGTATATATATATGTATATATATATGTGTATATGTATATATATATGTATATGTATATATATATATGTATATGTATATATATATATATGTATATATATATATATATATATATATATATGCAGACGAAATCACTTAAACGCGTGATTCTGTTTATGCCGAAAAACCACAAGGAAAATAACAGAAATGAGAACGAGCGCTTTCGTCTATTCAGAAAATGTCTGAATTAACGAAAGCGCTCGGTCTCATTTCTGTGATTTTCCTTGTGTTTTTTCGGCGCACACACACACACACACACACACTCTCATGGCGCTGTGGTTAGAACTCTGGCCTGCCACTACGGAGGTCCGGGTTCGACTCTCGCCCGGGGCTGAAATAATATCAGTATCGCAGCGCTGAGGGGTGTTACTCCAACTCTCGTGGGCGGGGAGTTGGGTGTGTGTGTGTGTGTGCAAGGTCATAGCATTACCCATAGATCGGACCTACGAGCTCTGAGCTCTCTTCTAGGAGGGAAATAGCTGTCGATCACGAGTCCAACACGTGATCCAAAGACCAAGTGAACACACACACACACACACACACACACACACACACACACACACACACACACACACACACACACACACACACACATATATATATATTCTGCTTAGATTAAGATGAGGTCAACTATGATATTTAACTGATAATGGCTACTCGTATATGTAAAAAAATGCGAAAAAAATATTATTTAAAGAATTCTCACCTCCTGGGTGGAGGGTACGTAAAAATAGAAATAATAAATCAATTTAACCAACTTTTGTGGCTCCGTTCTTTAAAACTAAGTGAATTTGTTTGCCATTTGAAATAGATAACTAAATAATGAATGAATTAACAAATAAACAAATTATTAAGTGAATACATAGATAAATAAATCAAGTTAATAAATTAGTAAATAAAATAAGTGAATGAATTAAATAAATGAATAGCAAATGAATCAACAAATACACAAATGAATAAATGAATAAATATATAATCAAAATAATAAGATAATGAATGTATTAAATCAACGAATTAATTTAAATAAATAAGATAAATAAGTAATTTAATAATTGAGGAAAATAATTCTTATCTAGCCTAAGGCCCTTGGTAAGAAAGGAGACTAAATAGTTTCAGACAATATGTCCTAACCACCCGGTGACCTTATGTTTTACACCAGGAAGTCCTTAGCTGTAAACTAACCCTTTGTGTTTGTTCTGTGTGGTGTATGTCTATAGTAATGGAGTCTTTAAATCATTTGGTGTCGACTTGGGGCCAAGACCAAGTCGACCTCACCACAGCGATCTGAAAGCTTAAGCCTGAAAGCACCTGCCTGCGGGCCAAGCCATTGGCAGGTGGCAATCACCGAAGACCACTGAGATCTTAACAAGAATTTTTATTCCCACGAGTTGGTTACTAACTCCATCTCGTGTCCCCGTATATATGTGTGTGTATATATATATATATATATATATATATATATATATATATATATATATATGAGAGGTGCCCATTTCACGGTTCCATCGTCAGAGATGTAGAACTACTCAGTAAAAAAGTCATGAACGCAAAAGCTGCTGTGAACTTCAATAAGAATTGTCTACATGAGAACCTGCTACCTAAATGCACCAATATATATATATATATATATATATATATATATATATGTATATATATATATATATATATATATATATATATATATATATATATATATATATATATATATATATTCGGTGAGCCGTGACAGTCATATGTACTCCAAAGACTCGCTTCACACGTATCGACTGGGTGTCTAGGGACCCTTCAACACGTGGTCACAGTCATGACGTGTAAAACCTTCCATAGACACCCACGGTTAATTGAGAGCACGACGTCGTGTCGTAGACGGCACACGGCGAAAAGTCGATACGTGTGAAACGGGCCTTAGGGAACGAACAGGAGGCTTAGTAGTCAAGACAGAGGGGCAAATCCGTACATGCCACATGTGCGTAAGTACCAAAACACTCACAACACAATGAACTAGTAATTATGTTTTATCATAACAAACTCCACATTATCGTGTTTAATACAGTAAAGGTCTCAGTCTGAACGAAGTGCCAAGGGACCGTGACCCACAAATGATATCGTCTTGTGAAAGGTGAAACAAAATATATGAAACTTGTCTGTGGAATGAAGGAATGAAACAGCGAAACGCTTCTGAAGCTCTCAGAGTGGATATGACCGTATGCGTGGCGCTGTTTAGATGACAATTGACGCTGAATGGATAAAACAACTCGATCTTGCAGAGAGCTGCCCTATAGCTGAATAAAGTTGTGTGATGATAGCCAAGTATAATTAATGGATCAGGTCGAGTTAGGTGGATACAATGTTATTTGTAAAAGGTACCTCCCCACCCCCCCCCCACACACTCACTCTCACTCTCACACTCACTCTCACTCTCACGCTCACACTCACTCTCACTCTCACTCTCACTCTCACACTCACACTCACTCTCACTCTCACTCGCTCTCTCCCCCTTTCTCTTTCTTTCTTTCTCTTTCTCTCTTTCTTTATCTCTCTTTATATCTCTTTATCTTTCTCTTTCTTCCTCGTTCCCTTTCTCGTTCCCTTTCTCGTTCTCTTTTTCTTTATATTTTTCTTTATCTTTCTTTTTCTCTTTTACTCTCTCTCTCTCTCTCTCTCTCTCTCTCTCTCTCTCTCTCTCTCTCTCTCTCTCTCTCTCTCGCTCTCTCGCTCTCTCGCTCTCTCGCTCTCTCTCTCTCTCTCTCTCTCTCTCTCTCTCTCTCTCTCTCTCTCTCTCTCTCTCTCTCTCTCTCTCTCTCTCTCTCTCTCTCTCTCTCTCGCTCTCTCTCTCGCTCTCTCTCTCGCTCTCTCTCTCTCGCTCTCTCTCTCTCGCTCTCTTTTTCTCCATCTCTTCCTTTCCATTCCTCCCTCACCCTCTCTCTTCTATGGAGCATAAACGACAAATTAAACAAAATAAAATAACATATAGAAAACGGATAAAGTAAATAAACTTTCCCATCATTCAAAGATGAACCCATTTATCATTTAGAAATAGATGAACTAGATATTGGTGGTTTAAAGACTGACAAATGAAATTTTTCACTTAACCGAGTAAAATTCCACTCTCGACACGATACTTCCAGCCACAAAAGAATTCATTCCAGCCGGGTCCTCTCAATCGATTTATTTCACTAGAATAGATGATGTGTTCTATTCTAGAGCACATTTTGTATTTTATCCTTTGTCTTCGGGTTTTATTGAGTTTAGCCCAAAGTTACTTTATATTCCACGACCCGTTGGTTTAGAGTTTTTTTTTCTTCTACTTTTTTATTTGACCTCTGAATACATTTCAATGACAAGTTTCCAGACACGTACCCAAATTATGTGCATAAATTCGAGTATGCTAACATATGATTTATTTTTCATAACCACCCCTCAGCCCAGCGAATGACTTGAATTATTTTGTTCTGGTTAGTTTCGTTTAACTTTATTCAGATTTTGAATGATTCTTCTTCCCACAAAGATCCATAGGGTCAGGAGTACATAAGAACGTAGAGACCTTAAGGCCCACACTACACAGTTCCATGTCCATTATTAACCCTCTCTTAAACTATAGTTTCAGCGCACACTGTATGGTTGCTAACTCCATTCGTTAACCACCATATTAGTAAACCAGTTCTTGCCTATTTAATCCTTAAATCTAATTCTATCCAGTTTAAATCCATTACTGCGAGTCCTGTCTTATTGTCTTAATATGATGACCTTGTCTGCATCACCCTTTATTCTTTCATCCTAGCGAGATAATTTTTTCTTCTAGTTGACGATATTCGATCTTGTTAATAATGGTTCTAAATTAAGTGGAAATGTTATCATTCTATAAGTAAACCTTGAGGTTGTAATGACTTACTGCATTGCTTCTGACCCAGGTACTGGGCTGGAGTCAGGGATGACCAGTCATCCACAAGGAGCTAAATCAGAAGGGAAAGAAATGGATGATGGATGAGGATGGAATGGGTGGGGATGGATGTATGTGTTGATTGGCTATCTGCCTTATAAGGGGGAAAAAGCTTTTCAGTGTCTATAGATGGACAAGTTAACCTACTCTGAATTTGTTTTGGGTTACATATCCAGTCTGCTTGTTACCAGACACTTTTGTTCAATCGAGTGGAAGATGTGTAATTAGTTAAAGTTCTGTCTTATGATTAGTGGCTGGATTCATGCCTCTTAAGCAAAACCTCGACACTAACTTAGTGGGTTAAGACGACTCTAAATGACTTCGTTCTAGAATGGCATAGAATGTTAATTTCAGCTACTTTTAGTTATTTTGTTTTTAACTTAGAATGTGCATATATATATATATATATATATATATATATATATAT